>NC_134698.1:64121320-64444653 GCF_050947455.1 Rhinoderma darwinii | reverse complement strand
CCCTAACATCACTAATATAACAGGACAAGCCCGGGGTGCGCAGCTCCTCCACTGCCTGTACTCCCGCTCCCCCCAACACACAAAGAGACACAAACCCCCAGGACACCCCCGCTCTAATAAATCAGCAGCTTCAGTACAAGCCCCTGAAAGGGCCGGTCATCCCCGGGAGATGCAGCGCGCCTCACGGACACAGCACCCACTCACCCCGGTCCCGATAGAACTCATGTCTGACACTGCTCAGCGGAATCAGGCGGTGAGACGGCACTTTCACTCCTGTCTTCCTCAACAACCTCACCAGCCAGTATTGCGCTACCTGATTGCTCAGAAATAGACCAATCAGCAGCTTATTTCTAGAGCGCATGCGTACTAATTGTAGTATTTCATACTAGAAGGTCAGCTTTATATTTGAGTGGGTTATGCAGAAGAGCGCCCTCCTATGGTGGGAGGCCGGCTATGCGCAACGTCTTATTTCCGATTTAAAAAAAAAGTTATAATGCAAATATTCTGGTCCTGTATTCTGAATGTTTACAGCCAAGACACACGGTTATTCACTGTACACTGGGATTCCACATGCAAACATTGCTGTTAACTTTTCAGTAAAAATATTTTGTTACCTGTGACTCTGGGGACTGCAATGGCGAGCACATTGGTTGTCACCCAGCTTTCCCAGGAACAGATGTCACTAGCAAACGGCTAAGTAAAAACTGGACAGAAGTGGACAACTCATGGTGTAACATTTATAGCTTTATGGAGTGAATTCTCTTGAACTCTAGATATGGTCAATGAAGAGAGTGCTATAAAATACTATTTGTACAGTCCCTTTAAATTTCAGGTCAGTTACTTCAAATGTCCTCCACCTTTTACCTCTATGCAATTTTTTGGTCAAACATTCTATGCAGATTCATTTTATAATATATCTTTTATGTTTTATAAAACATCCATTTACTAGAGGGAACTTAGGTGCTTACAGCAAGCAGTTTTATTATTGATTTAAATGAATACATCATTAGCAGAAAGCTCCCCCTTGAGGTGGCTGCAGGCAGTCTGTTTCTACCATATGGCTAGGCAGGGAATATGGAGCTCTAACCGCTACAAAGATAGATTATAAAATATGTCAGCACAGAAAGTTTGACCTAAAAATGACATGGACGTAACACCTGGACATTCAAGACACCATCAACATGGAGAGACTAGATATTTGGAGAGCAGACAACCTTTTCCATTATTGTATAGTCCCTTGCTGTTGTACGGATAGTAGCGGCACTCGATCAGGACTCACGCCCATGACCGTTGTTTTCTTCACTGTCCTATCCGTTTTTTTGCAGATAGCATACTGAACCATGCATTTCTATGGAGCCATGAATACATCCTTTTTTTGTGGATCTGTGTATCCTCTCTGAAAATTATAGAAGGTGTCCTATTCTTGTCTGTATTTGCAGTCTGCTTCATTCACTCTAGCGTGTCTGCAAAAAAACGGAAGCCACTAGGATCCATGTTATTATTGCGGTACGCAAAACGGAAACTGTTGTGTGCATGATGCCTAAGCGGACAGTAGATAACCCAATGTCTACTTCCATAGTCCATCCTGGCAGAACATATTCTACTACCCTACTCTCTTACTACCCGCGGACTTATAGCATCTAGATATTTTATTTATATACGTATTGTAAATGTGGGATGCGACCATAAAATCTCTGTATGTATCACATCCATATGGATGAGAATATCTGTAGTGAGTCACCAAACCCGATGCTCATGAACTGGTTGTCCTACCGCAGACAACTCCTTTTCCTATGGGAGACTTTCTTGCGGCTCCTGAAATCCCCGGCAAATAGCGGATTCTTACTGGGAGAAGCTGCGGCTAGCCACGTTTCTGATTCAGCACCCAATGCAGGTGAAATGTAGTAATACATCGCAGCCGCTCTGATGTATGTCCATTCGTATGTCTTCCTTTTCTATAACGTCTTCGTGAGACAACCCCTTTAACACACACTAGATTAGGGATTTGGAGCACTTCATGTGCTGCGTTATTTTAGCAATGATTCCACAACCTGATTCCTTTAGGTAAGAAGCACAACTGCAGCGGTCTCAGCCATTCCATCTATACACTGGCTCTACATGGACAGGATGAGGGGCTTTGCCTTCTCTCATTTGCTGCCATATCTTAACTAATGGAGCTGCTCTGGCCGGTCATCCACCTCTTCTTCCTGAAGATGGCCCCAGTATCCCCCCAGAGAACTAACTGGTAGCAGCCGTATTACTAGTAGGCTGCTCCCCTATTAAGTTTGCAACATTCATGTGGACAAAAGCTTCCCTATCTGGCAGTCTGATGGATGAGTCTGGGTTTGGTGAATGCCGGGAGAACGTTACCTGTCTGACTGCATTGTGCCAGCTGTAAAGTTTGGTGGAGGAGGGATAATGCTATGGAGTTGTTTTTCAGGGGTCGGCCTAGAACCCTTAGTTCCAGTAAAGGGAAAGGTTAATCCTAAGAATACAATTTTTGCAGCTCTTGACTTTGTGGGAACAGTTTAGGGGCTCGTCCCTTTTCTGTCCTAGAATGACTGTGCCCCACTGCACAAGGTCCATAAAGACATGGTTGGGAGAGTTTGGTGTAGAAGAATTTGACTGACCGCAACCCCATCCAACACCTTTGGGATGAATTAGAACGGAGATTGATGTTGGAGGAGAGGACCCGGCTCACAGTGTCTAACTCCACAAATGCTCTTCTGAATGAATGGGCAAAAATCTCCAAAGGCACTCGGAAATTTTGTAGAAAGCCTTCCTATAGGAGTGGAAGTTATTTTAACTGCAAAGAAGAGGGAGGAGGGAAACTCCTGTTTAATGCCTATGAATTAAGAATGGGATGTCATAAAATCTCCTGGAGGTTTTATGTGTAGGTGTCCCAATACTTTTTTCCATATAGTATGTCTTATTTAGATTGCTGCGTGGGTGAGCGTAGACTCAGCTCAAACAAACATTGTAGCAAATGTAGATGTCGGTCATAAAAAAAAATCAGATTCTTACACTGTAACTGCGATGCAGAATGTTTATTGTCTGGATATATCAGGCAAACAGATCGTCATGGGGAATACAATGTGGTCATCCAAATCTCAGTAACCTGCAGAACTTAAAGGGGTTCTTTAGCCATTGGCTGCCTCCCAAATGGCCAAATTTAAACTACTAGGTCTCCCTAGGGTAAGTGCTATATAGGCACATTAATACCAGCAGAGAATATAGTAACGCACTTCCACATTACTACATTCCTCTAAGCAGGTGCGGACAAGCTTGCACACGTGTGTGTGTATGTATGTATGTATGTATGTATGTGTGTATGTATGTATGTATGTATGTATGTGTGTATGTATGTATCTAAGAGAGGACGAATATTTTACCTTCAGCTCCTTAGTCGCGTATCCAGTTCCTAGGGCACGTTCTCAGCCTCCAATCTGTTTGCCCTTCTCTATGTGACAAGCGTATTTTAAGATAGACCTTTCTTAGGGGTAAAGCAGCAATTTTTTATCTGCTACATCAATATTCAACTCACTAGAGATCAGTACATCATAAAGTTAGACCACAGATACGGACTAAGCACACAAAAATGGTGCCTCCACCATGTAGGCAACAGGTCCACCATACAATCAGAGCGGACATGAAGTCCTGCAGTTAATGTAACATTTCATAATATTTTAGGCTCCTTAATAAGACCACGTGGAATATGACTACCTACAGTTACCAGGCAAAATCTGTCATACAAATATACACGAGGTCTGGTTAGCGTTGGCGTATAATAAATATTGGTATTTTTGCACAACTTGTTTAGTCCTTTTGTTTGGTTTTCTCGCCGATCTCTTCACTTCTCGGTAGAGAAGGCTCGTTTCATCAGTGGAGGCGCAGACTTTCCAACATCAAACATAATTTCCAGAGGGGGGTTGTTCAGACAGCACCAGTCAGGAATACGGCCGGTCTGATTGTAATATTCTTTAGACACGGAGCGGCTGCCGAGGATATCCTGCAGAGCTCCAAATATGGCTCCTGAAAGGGGATAAAGATTGAGAATAATCAATGTAATGCAAGTCCCAACTAGAAGTTCTTTGCAGTTGAGATCTCAACACATATGAAGTATAATAATCCATTACACGTAGTGAAGCTGCACATCTTACGGGCACTCAGCCGCCAGCCTTAATGGCTAAACGTCACCGTATAAAAGCCTTTCCACGAGAGTCAAGGAGTCCCCACAGTTTCTATGACATTATGTTATGATCCAAGGAAATTCCAGAAAAGAAGAAGTAAATTGTAGAAATATATCAGTTTGGAAAAGTTTGGGGCGTTGGGACTCCATCATTATCCTCACATGGCTTGGAACAGTGGTGAATCTTCCAATGAAGGGTCAACTTGTCAAAATTACTCCAAGGGTACAAGACAACCCCAGAAAAATGGGCCATAAAAATAAAAAAATAAAAAGAGCGCCGATCTACGAGACAGCTTGTTGATCGGCACTCGTTTGCTCCTTTCACAAGGAGCAATGATCAGTAATGTATGAGGACGACTGATCATTACTATGATTACACAGTGAGATGTGCTGCGGACTAGCGACCAATTTAATGGCCGCCTAAACAAGCAGATCAGCCGATGAACGAGCGTTTGTTCGTCCATCGGCAGATTGTCGCCCTGTCTACACACCAACGCTCATTTGCCTGATCATTGGCCTGTGTAAAAGGGCCTTAAACCAAGAAACTCAAATAACTGCAGACCTAGAAGGATACCTAAGAATTTTTGGGACCATGGTCTACAGACTGAGGAGTCAAAAGTGCGAATCTATAGACAGAATAAATCTTAGTATGTTTAGAGTAAATCAGATTCTGTATTCTGCACTATACCAGAAAAGTCCTTTTTTTTTTTTAATAAATAGCACCACTCATGTCCATGGGCTGTGTATGGTATTTCAGCTCAGAATATTCATTTGAGGTTGAGCTGCAATATCAGACACAGCCTAAGACCCTTTTTTAAACCCAGACAACCCCCTTGAAGGGGTTATTCAGCAAATTAAATGTATTTCTTATAGGTTGCAAAATAAATAAACAAAAAAGCAAATATTTACCTATCCTTGCTCTGGCAATCCAGCGCTGTCGCCCCGACGGCAGTTCCGATGGTTGTTTACATGCACGCAGGGCCGGCCTTAGGCTGTGCGACCTGTGCGCTCTCCTGTATCCACCTCCCCTCCGTTGTCTCCTGTATCCCCCACCTCTCCTGTATCCCCCTACTGTGTCTCCCTCCTCTCCTGTACTGGGTCCCCCTATTCTTCTTTCAGACCAACAGACCAGCTACTTCTGCAGCTGGTTATATCTGCTGTCCTGGGATGGGGCATGTTGTAAAGGCCCCTGCTGCTTCAGGAGACTGTCTGCATGAGAGATCCTACATAGAAGGTAAGTGAATGTATGAGTGCGTATGAGTTTGTAGGTATATGTATATGTATGAGTGTGTAAGTGTGTGTCAAAAGACGGCGCATAAAAAAGATGGCTCGTCATAAGAAGTGCCTGTCACTTCTTGGGACGTAATTGGAGCCGTTTTTCATTGACTCCATTGAAAAACAGCTCCAATTACATCCGTAATGTACGCCGCGAAAAACGCGAGTACGAGCAATTACGTCTGAAAACAGCTCCATAATTTCAGACGTATTTTGCGCTGTCGTGTGCACATACCCTTACAGACGTTTTTATGTATAAAGTAAATGGCAGCATTATTTCTACGTACAGGATACACCAGTGTTATTTATGTGAACAGTAAATGGTGGCATTATGTGTGTGGAAGGTATGTAATATGGGAGGGGGCGCAAAAACAATTCTGCTGCACAGGTCGTACTCTAGCCTAAGGCTGGCCCTGCATGCACGTAGAATGTGACCGCTGCAGCCAATCAGAGGGCTCAGCGGGGCCCTCTGGTGACGAATCTTATTTTTGGCATAATACCAGAAATACAACATACTACGTGCATGTAAATAAGCACTGGGACTGCCACTGAAGCGACAACGCTGAATCGCCAGGGGCAAGGATAGGTAAGTATTTGCTTTGTTGTTTTATTTATTTCATTTGCAGCCCCTAAGAAAACATTTTTTCACTTCCCGGATAATTCCTTTAGGGAAAAATGTCCACTCTGGTCTATAGGCGGAAGCTAAAAAGTAAAAACAACTCAAACATAAAAGGAAGTCTACATCTGTATGCTAAAGATAAAATTAAAAGGATTGTCTAACTTGTCAAATAAGTTTTTTTCTGTCAGCTGTATATCTGCTTAAATATAAAATAAGCACATTTCCAGTACGGTCAGCCATGGGGTCTCCTGCTGGTCTCTATTTCCATCTCTGCAGCCATAACGTGACGTACAAACATGTGACCACTGCAGCCAATCAATGGTCACAGCAGTCACATGATATACTTACTGACATCATCCCTGTGGCCAGTGATTGATTAAGAGCTCAAAAATGCCTTTAAAGTTTTGCACGGTCTAGAACTAGTCAATAACTTTCACTTTGTTCCTGCAAAAATTTAAGAGTTAATTCAACTGTAAATGCAATAACGTATACGTTACCTCCCAGCCAGGCCACACAGTTTGGCTTTGCAGGTGGATTGTGAACTTTGAAGGTCTTGGTGGCGAGGGCTTCTTTATATTTTGGCATTTCTACCAAGTATCGGATCTCTGCCATTAATCGGTGAAGAAATCCTGGCAACATTGCTGTGCCTCCCATAACCACTATGTTTTCAGACAATTGCTTCCTGGTATCTATAGGGCACTAATATAGAGAAAGGTAATGCGGTTATCCTAAACATCCATGTCATTGATAAACCCACAGCTGATCGTGGGGTTACCACAAAAGTCACCCCCTAACAATAAGCAGATCAGAGTGAAAGGGGTTGTCCAACCCCTTTAAAATGTATGTCCAACTTTGCAACCACTATTTTACTACTCCAATAAAATTAATAATAGGCAACTATGCAAATCGTCTCAATTTAAAATATCCTGCCATGATGGGCCTACAGCTCCTATGCAGACCAATGTGTCTCCATGGTTCCAGACTACAAACAAACCTTGTGTAGTCAGATTCTGCTCTCATATTCCCTTCCATCTGTTCTGTACATCTGTTAGGATACGGCTACACAGGCTTTGTAGTCTGTTACCACGGAGACACATAGATCTGCATAGACTCTATATACACAAAACTGAAGGATTATTTTTTTTATTTTTTTTAAATCAACGCTATTTGCAAAGTTGCTTAATCATTTATTTTAGATGCATTGGAGGATTAAACAAAAATGGTGATGAAGGTGGACATACCCTTTATTAAGCACTACTGCTGTAGACATGGGACGTTGGAGAAGAACATTTTATAACAGTAACTACACAGGACGACTTTCATTTTGAGTTACCTCTACAAGGGAGTCCAGTATTAATGTGGCAACAGATTTCTCTTCATTGTCCTGCTCAAATAACAACTCTACGACAGAGTCCCTGTAAATGAAAATAGCTTTTTATCACACAATGTCATGAAGATCTTCATCAAGGTTTAATAGGAGAATAATGGGAGTTCTAGTCAACAAAGACTGGTATAAGTGCTTTTAATGTAGATGTGAGTTTGACCCTGCAATGATTTTGGATATCAGGCATCTTGCACCACATGGAAATTGACGATTCAGACTAATTCGGCCCATCTACTGGTGACATTTTGGACACAAATTATCTTTCTCGCCCTTCTAAATACTCCCAGACCGGACATGGAAATTTTGGATATATTGCCTGGTTAAGGTGGTGCCAGCAATTTGCGTGCCCCTGTGTATGTATTGTGGCATCGACAATGGATATGAAGTCTGCTCATGGAGAGGTCCGCTATTTTCCTGGTCATGTGAAAAAGCCAGTTGTCCAATGGTCTTTCGATCCTAGTAGACTATAATGTGCCAGGTTAACTTTACAGTCAAATGACAAATGTATCTTGGTGCAAAGAAAAAGTAGAGTCCTATGGCAAACAATCAGGTCACCGTTTTTCTTTTCCAAAGCGCTCCTGAAAAAGGAGAGGTGGAATCAGATTGGTAGCCATGGGCAACTACTCCACTTTTCCTTTGCGCAAGTTTTGATGCATCTCACCCAATTTTATCTGCCTACACAAGGCTTTTTTTCTGCATATCCTCATGAAATTGGATATTTCCATATGACTGTGCTACACCTCCGGTATTTAGTCTTCACATACCTAAACGCTCTCTTATAGATCTCCTTTACATACAGAGCCTTATACAATAACTACTTTGTAAATTAAAATCAAACCTGATAGCTCCTTTAACATGCAGAATCTTCTGTCCATCTAGTGGGTAATGCACATCAGGAGGAGGTGCGGGGCGCTGAAAGAGACCCAAGACCAGGATCACAAACCTGATAATGATTTGCATTGTGTTGTAAATTAAGGGGGTTTTCCAGCATTAGAAAAACATGGCTGCTTTCTTTAAAAACAGCACCACACCTGTCCATGTGTTGCGTCTTGTATTGCAGCTCAGCTCCATTGAAGAAAATGGTGCGGAGCTGCAACACTACACACAAGCTATACACAGGTGTGGTGCCGCTTTTAAAAGAAAGCAGCCATTTTTTTTTTTTTTATTCTGGACAACCCCTATAAGAAATATTCAGGGAAAGAGAATCCCACCTCAGAGCTTCCATCAATGTTAAATCTGGCAGCCTGGATTTTCAGTCCTCGCTGCAGGTCACTTACAAAACAAATACGAACTGCAACCACAAAGTAGAAAACATTTCTGGTTAGCAAAATTAAATGGCATATCCAATACAACTAAAATAAATCCAGCACTGTGGTGACCTAGAAATCTTACCACCAGCCTGTGTCTTTCCCACTTTTCCCCTGCTACCGCCTCCTGCTCACCCCTCCCCCTCCATAGACTTGTATGTGCAGCATGTCTGTTTCCTTTTCTTTCTTCTCCCTCCTTCTGCTCCCCCTCCCCTCTCCATAGACGTGTATTGGCAGCATGTCAGAGTCTGACTTTGTCTTTCTGTGCTCCCTCCTCCAGCTCCCCATCCCTTCTCCATAGACATGTGTAGGCAGGCAGTGAAGAAACACCCCCACCTTCTGCAGCCTCTCAATTTTGCTCTGTAACCAAGGATGGACTTTGCGTCACAACAAGGGGTGGACAGCAGATTACAGGAAGGGAGACACCTAGTGGCAGTAACTTCACACAGAATTTGCATGGATAAAACATCTACATTTTAACAGTAAGTCAATTACAAAGTTGATATATATCAAGTATACTATTAGATTAGTATAATTTATTTGAAACGTTAGTGTCCATTTACAGCCCTTTTTTTCATTAAGCCCAATAGCTGATTTGGAGAGGACGGTTATCAAGTAGGAGTCCCATTAAGGCCATATCAGTGGTTCCATCAAGTTGAAGGTTTACATCAATACTGGTACTGTATGTAAAGCCATCTGAAAATAAAACCTTTCACTAAACATTTTCATCAATGGTGTCTTACCCTTCACTATAGCATGAGACCTCATTTCTATAAACTAGTGTGAACGGACGCCGGACACTGCCCACGCAACCAGTCAATTCAGTGCTTAGGTTTACATACTTTAATTTGTGGTGGCAATTTCTACGTGTAAAACTGGTCATACAAGATTGCGTCCCGTCTCCTCAAAACGGTTTATAAACATTCCAGCTCAGCTTGGGCAATGGGAAAATGATTGGATCAATAATTGTATGGGGAATGTCTAAACCATGACACTTCATAATATGGATATCCCATTATCTTACCTTTAATATCTTCCACGATTTCTTCGGATACACTGCCTACGAAGTACATAAAAAAATTAATGCATTAATCATATGTAGTCTCAGCGACAATCCGTCCCAGGCGTATTACACATTTATATAAAATTAAGCAAGAGGAGCAAAAAACGAAACTGGAATTCCTTACTCATTACAGACGGGAGGCTCTGATCCTTGGCTGTTCCTGTGTCGGCCGTGCACTGCTCCAACAACTGAGCCTCTAGCTCTCTGTACACACAAGAGGCAGCCAATTACTTTAAATGTCACAAAGATCCACATAGGCAATGATGGTCTAACTCAATGGTGTCCGAA
The DNA here is from genome assembly GCF_050947455.1 of Rhinoderma darwinii. NCBI lineage: Eukaryota > Metazoa > Chordata > Amphibia > Anura > Rhinodermatidae > Rhinoderma > Rhinoderma darwinii. Next base: position 64,434,528 of record NC_134698.1, on the reverse strand, counting down.
CTGTGGCTCTCCAGCTGTTTGGAAACTACAACTCCAAACATGGCCTGACAATCAAGCTGGGAGTTGTAGTTTAACAGCAGCAGGAAAGCCACAATTTGGACACCACAGATCTAATACTGGCGATATTTCCAGAGATATGAATAATTTTTCTAATAGAAAATTTGTTTGTGGGGGGGCGTGGCCAACTGCCGACGGGACCGGTCGCATGATTTAGGAGCTCCGCTTTCGGCCCCGATTTCCCTACATTTATCCTGCTGACATACCGCTACAATTCCTCACAGAGCCAGAAGACAACCTCGCCGACATAAAGAGGGTAACATGAACCGTACACGGCATTCCATGGCTGCAGAGAAGTTGAAGGAGTTTGCCCGCGCTGCTCCTCAAGATGGCGCCGACGCCTCTTCCTCCTTGCCGCCTCCTCCACCAGAGAACACACAGCCAGAGGCTCAGCCTGCTCCTGAGCCGGAACTAACGCTGGCGCAGGTATCAGCCAAGCTCCTGGACGCTATACAGCTCTCCACCTCTTCCCTGACAGGAAAGATTGCTGAAGTAAAGTCGGATGTGGGACTCCTCAGACAGGACCTGCAGAACTTAAGGGACCGGGTGAGGGAGACGGAGGACCGCATTTCTGGGCTAGAAGATAAAGTGGCGCCACAGACAGGAAAGCTGGCACAGCTGGATAGAGTGGCTACTCAATGGCTACAGCGAGCAGACGACCTGGAAAATCGCCTGAGACGCAATAATATACGGATCCTTGGGCTCCCTGAGCGCTGTGAAGGCAGAGACCCCAGTTCCTTTATTGAAGCCTGGTTTAAAGAAATTCTACCAAATGCTGTATTATCGTCATCTTATACCATTGAAAGGGCGCATCGTGTACCTGGCAGACCACCGCCGCCGGGCGCCCCACCGAGACCTCTGCTAGCACGCTTCCTCAGCAGTCGGGACCGGGACGCTATCCTGCAAGCTGCCCGTACGCATGGAGAAATCCGATTCCAGAATACCACTATCCTGCTCTTTCCGGATTTTTCTGCGGCATTACAGAAAACGAGGGCTTCATTTGTACCAGTCAAGAAACGGTTGCGAGATCATCAAATTCTTTATTCAATGGCGTTTCCAGCGCGATTGCGGGTTATACACCAAGACAAGACGGTTTTCTTCAACACACCGTTGGAGGCGGATGAATGGCTGTCTTCACTGGGACGCTCTCCTCGAAGATAGAACTGGAGACTGCAACAACATATGGAACTGTTCACTGTGAACACTTGTTACACCTGCCTTCCTGCACGGGATCTCGTTTTGGATGTCCAGATGAGTATTAATCTATCTTATCCTGGAACGATGTTCTCATGCAAGTTCTGCCTTATATTATTCTCGTAATTTCTTATATGCAAAGTTCTGAGAGAAGAATTGCGAAACATGTAGTAATACCGTTGTTTATTATTATATTGATGTAATGGGCGCCGTAAAGCAGATGACTATAAAGGGTATTACTCTCTGTATACATGACCTCTCAAGTTAAGTTGATAATTTGCATAATGGGCGGGTGGAAACTGGCTTATCTTTTCTAAGAAAAACAATATGTAATGTTTGTAGTTAGCGGACAATTAGGGTATGTTCACACGAGGGCGTCCGTAACGGCTGAAATTACGGGGATGTTTCAGCCTGAAAACATCCCCGTAATTTCAGCCGTACCGGCATGTGCAGGCGCTTGAACGCCGCGTCAATTACGGCCGTAATTAGCGCTGCTATTCATTGGAGTCAATGAATAGCGGCTCCAATTACGGCCAAAGAAGTGACAGGTCACTTCTTCTACGCGGGCGTCTATTTACGCGCCGTCATTTGACAGCGGCGCGTAAATATACGCCTCGTGTGAACAGACAAACGTCTGCCCATTGCTTTCAATGGGCAGATGTTTGTCAGCGCTATTGAGGCGCTATTTTCGGGCGTAATTCGGGGCAAAAACGCCCGATTTACGTCCGTAAATAGGCCGTGTGAACATACCCTTACCCGCGAAATTGGGAATCACAACGCCGGTTCCTTTTACCTCAATTGTGCTTCCTTCTTTTTTCTTTGTTCCTGCTCACCTGTATTAGTCATCTGATATATAGGTGATCCCCCGTTTTGCCTCAATTATCACTTTTGTGATAATAAAAAAGCGTAGCAATCAGTGCATAGCATTGGTTGTTCTATATTTGTTATTGCTGATAACCTGACTGTTTTACTGCATATCTCAACTGAAAGCATTTAGCATTGTTCTCTTATTGGTATATTCTTAGCAATTGAAGTATTATGACATTATCTATTCTTTCTGTGAATGTGAGGGGTCTGGGAGACTCCCATAAGAGGAACCTGACTTTTTCATTTATCCGGCAGCAAGGTCCACAGATAATATGCCTTCAAGACAGGGGCGGACATACCGCATGTGCAGCCGGTGCAGCTGCACAAGGGCCCCGCGTGGGAAGGGGGCCCGTTCAGTGGCGTAACTACCACAGTAGCAGCCGTAGCAGCTGCTACGGGGCCCGCGGCATGGGGGGGCCCGTGTCGCCCTGACAGGCACATTACATTTTATGTACCAGGCCTGGCGGCACGGGCCCCCTCATGCCTAGTAGCATCACAACACTAGGCATGAGGGGAGGGAGGGGGCGGGGGCCCGGTGATAGCCGCCACACTGCACTACCAATCGGGAGGGAGGGGGCGGGTGCCCGGGCCCGGTGATAGCCGCTACACTGCACTGCCAATCTGGCACAGATGAATAGGACAGGACGGCGATGCTGGTGGTAGGAGGAGCGCTCAGGCAGGGGAGAGGACAGGGGGCGGTGCGACGTAAGACTTCGGGCGGCTGGACAGTACAGTCAGGACTGCCGGAGAACTCATAGGATGAGCGGAGGACAGACACAGGACGAGTGGAGGACGTGCAGACTGCAGAGGACAGGTAGATGAAGTTAAAAAGTTCATGTCAGAAGGGAGAAGTTTTTATGTAGAAAAATCTGCCTCATAATTCCTTCCGGAATTTTGAGGCATATTTTGACCTGCCGGTAGAACACTTCCCGCGTTTTTCATTGCGTTTTTTTGTGGCGTTTTTCGGCCATCGGGCCGTGGGCAGGGAAACGCAGCAAAAAACGCATTTTCTGCCTGCCATTGTTGTCAATGGGAAGTCAGAGACAGAAACGCCCGAAGAAAGGGCATTGCGCTTCTTTTTCCCGCATGCGGTTTTTACTGCTCGCAGGAAAAATTTCATGGATTTCAATGGGAGGCACTTTCTGACGTTTTTCGCGAAAAAAACCTCAGTGTGAACTCCCCCTAACACAGGGGCGTAACTACTGCTATAGCAGCCGTAGCGGCTGCTACGGGGCCGCGGCATGAGGGGGCCCGCGTCACCTGCCGGCACGGGCCCCCACCTTGGCCGGAATCTCCGCTAGCTGCCGCTATGGCTGCTACAGCGCGATGCCACGGAACACTACGGCAGAGCAGGGAGTATCTCCCCGCTCTGCCATTAAACATAAGACATGTATCCCCTATCCACAGGATAGGGGATACGTGTGTGATCGCTGGCATTGATAGGGAGAACGGGGGACCGAAAGTCCCCTGAAGTTCTCCATCACAAACCTCGGACTTCCGGGGTCTGTGTCGGCAGCTCCGTAGAAATGAATGGAGCGCCGGTCACACTTGAGCTGCGCAGACACCGGAAGTCAGAGGTGGGTGATGGAGAACTTCGGGGGACTTTCGGTCCCCCGCTCTCCCTATCAATGCCAGCGATCACACATGTATCCCCTATCCTGTGGATAGGGGATACATGTCTTTTGTCTTTTCACACTGTAGGTCGCATTTTTTTGAGTGATTGGGGGTGTATGGCGTTCCCTACAGGGGGGGGGCTGTATAGCGTTCCCTACAGGGGGGGGCTGTAAGGCGTTCCCTACAGGGGGGGCTGTATAGCGTTCCCTACAGGGGGGGCTGTATAGCGTTCCCTACAGGGGGGTCTGTATGGCGTTCCCTAAAGGGGGGTCTCTATGGCGTTCCCTACAGGGGGGGGCTGTATGACTTTCCCTACAGACCCCCCCTGTAGGGAACGCCATACAGAACCCCTGTAGATAACGCCATACAGACCCCACTGTAGATAACGCCATAAAGTCCCCCCTGTAGATAACACCATACAGCCCCCTGTAGATAACGCCATACAGCCCCCCTGTAGATAATGCCATACAGCCCCCTCTGTAGATAGCGCCATACAGTCCCCCCTGTAGATAGCGCCATACAGTCCCCCCTGTAGATAGCGCCATACAGTCCCCCCTGTAGATAGCGCCATACAGTCCCCCCTGTAGATAGCGCCATACAGTCCCCCCTGTAGATAGCGCCATACAGTCCCCCCTGTAGATAGCGCCATACAGACCCCCCTGTAGATAGCGCCATACAGACCCCTCTGTAGATAGCGCCATACAGTCCCCCCTGTAGATAACGCCATACAGTCCCCCCTGTAGATAACGCCATACAGCCCCCTCTGTAGATATCTTGAGATTCAGTCCTGCTTGATAGGTAACAGTGCAGTAAGCTAAGCAAGATAAGATCATCTAAATTATTGCATCTCAGTTGCATGAGTGCTTTGTGTTATATTCAATGATTCAATTTAACCTAAGTCTCTAAATGTGGGCAAAGAAAATAAAAAAACTATACTCACCTCCTCCCTCGCCTCCGTTCACCCGCCGCAGCCCCCATCCTCCTGTCTCGGTCTGTGTTACAAGTGTACAAGGCTGCACTGGTGACGCGCTGCCGATGGCACGTGACCGCTGCTGCCAATAACTCCTCATTGGTGTGCTGCTGAGGACAGTAGTTCCACAGCAAATCGCTGTTGAGGGCATTGATTGGCTGCAGCGGTCATGTGCCATCGACCGCGCGTCACCACAGCAGCTTTGTAAACACAGAAAGGGATAGGGGCTGCGGAGGGGGAACGGAGGCGCCGGAGGAGGTGAGTATAGGTTTTTCATTTTCTTTGCCCACATTTAGGGACTTAGTTTAGATAAGAATTTAACCCGGAAAAAAATGTGTTACTTGTGTTCTAAACTAGTAATAAAATGTACAATATAAATCTTCCTTCATAATTTTTATTAGTAAGGTTTATTTTTATATGCATATATATGTTTAGGTAACTTTGTCGGTATTGGGGGGGGGGGCGGGGGGGCCCTGGCACATTATCTGCACAGGGGCCTTTTGCAGTCTGTGTCCGCCACTGCTTCAAGAAACACATCTTATACAATCTACTGTCAGCTGCTTAAATAGAACATGGATTCAGTGGTCGGCCCATTCTACGCACAGTACATATTCTAGAGGGGTTTCCATTTTGATACATAGATCGCTCAGATGGGAACCGGGTGCACTGCAGACAGACAAGGAGGGCAGGTCAATTTTTGTGCATGCATGGATTGAAGGTCAGCAGTTCGTACTGATTGGGCTTTATCTTCCTCCTCCGGCCTCCATGACTGTGTTATATGAGGCGGCCAAATTTGCATCCCAATTTCCAGCAGCTGGGGTGATATGTATGGGAGACTTCAACCTTCTTCTAGATCCTTCCACAGACAAGTTTTATCCAGGTCCGGTCCCTGGGCATCTGCCCGGGTCTACTCCGCTGGCGGGCTTTTTGGGGGAGATGGGTTGGATAGATATGTGGAGACAGCGCCATCCCAATGGTCGCGAATACACATGCTTCACACCTGGGAGAAACTCACTATCCAGGATTGATTATGTGTGTAGTAACGCCAGAGCTTACGGCATGTTGGAAAGTATCTCTCACTTAACCAGAGCAATGTCAGATCACTCTCCTATAATAGTAAAGCTCAATTTACGACCCCATCACCTATATAGAGGGCCTAGGAAAGTTCACCCATTCTGGCTTAAAGTATTTGGGGATCAGGACCGCATCCCGGATCAATTGACCGTGTTCTTTGCAGAAAACCTTCCCTTTGACAACCACTCAGCCTTATGGGACGCATTGAAGGCATACCTGCGTGGGTGTTTGCAGTCCTCGATCTCCTACCACAAAAGGCAGGCCTCTGAGGTGGAACAACTGCTGGCAGCTGAATGTACAACTTTAGAGGCCGCATTCATAGAAGATCCCACCCCATTGAACCAACAGACGTGGCTACAGAGAGGCAGGGAATATGTTCATCTCCTGCAGGAAAAAACGAAGCGTCGCATATTCTTCTCCAACCAGAAATACTTTGAACTGGGTAATCAATCCAGCAGCTTGCTGGCACACGATTCATAGTAATTCGTCCTCGCCAGCAATATTGCGTATTCACTCCGCGGCAGGGGTAGTGGTACACGACAATGAGCGGATTATGTCTCGCTTCACTGAATTCTACAAAGAACTCTACGAATCTAAAATACAGGTGTCTCCACAGAACATCAGGGATTACCTACTGGACATGGAGATTCCACAACTAACGGAGTCACAGAGGGAGTTTATGGAAGCCCCTATCACGCTACCTGACCTATCGGAAGCATTGACCACCATGGCAAAGGGCAAGGCATCGGGCCCTGATGGACTTCCCCTGGAGGTATACACTAAATATCAGGAGCAACTCCTACCACAACTACTGGAAATATTGAATGCCTCCTTTGGAAAAGGAACTCTGCCGGCCTCAATGTATGATGCGACTATAATTGTACTTCTGAAGCCGGATAAAACTCCAATGGATTGCGGATCTTACAGGCCCATCTCTTTACTCAACACAGATTACAAACTGCTGACTAAAGTACTGGCTCTTAGACTAAATTCCGTCATCTCTGACATTATTCACCCGGATCAATCGGGGTTCATCCCTGGGAGGAGTACGTCTGATAATCTGAGGAGAGTCCAGACGGTGGCGCAAATAGGCGAGCGTAACAAAAACAACTGGGCCCTGGCCTCCTTGGATGCGGCTAAGGCTTTCGACTCTGTGGAATGGACCTACTTAGCTAGTGTTCTGTCTAGTTTTGGATTCGGCCCTGCATTTGTGTCATGGATACAGATAATTTACAAGCATCCCAGGGCTAATATAGCGCTGAATGGCCTCACATCTACCTCCTTTGACCTAGGTAGGGGAACTAGGCAGGGCTGCCCCCTGTCACCCCTACTATTTGCACTGGCAATGGAACCATTGGCAATACTCATCAGATCAGATCCGGAAGTAAAAGGGGTCCCACACAAGACGGGTGAGGACCGTATTGCACTGTACGCAGATGATATTATGTTATTTGTTTCGCAGATACAGTCTTCCCTCCCGAGAATGATGCATCTTATAAACACCTTTGGAGATTACTCTGGACTGCGCATTAACTGGTCCAAATCGACCATCTTGTTTTTACAGCCTGGGGAAACACAGTCGGCGGGCTCCACGAGAGAAGGACTTGCTGTAGTTGACCAATTTAAATACCTGGGTATACTCATTACCAGAAAGGCGGCAATCTCCCTACAACTCAATGTGTATCCTCTATTATCCATTGCCAGAGAAAAGTTTAAGATATGGGCGGCCCTCCCATTGTCGGTCATGGGACGAATTAATCTGATTAAAATGGTGATACTTCCTAAGAGTCTTTATATTTTACAACATATATTCACTCCCATACCAAAGTCCTTCTTCCGGAAACTGGAGTCCCTCATCATTTCCTTTATATGGGGAAGGTCTAGGTCAAAACTGGCCTTACAGAAGCTACAAAGACCAAAGGAGATGGCTGGTATTGCTCTCCCGGACATTTATTTATACTATCTGGCCGGCCAACTCAAATACCTAAGCACCTGGACGCAAACCAAACGGCCCCCGGGCCTTGAGGGTATGTTACTGGACTATTCTGCACATAAGTCATTGTGGCCGGTGTTGTTTCATCAGGACGTGCCAAGATCCTCTTTACTGCCTGTCTGTCGAGTGGCAAGGGAAGTCTGGAAAGTGGCTATGACTATATCGAGTTCTTCAGACATCCCCGCAGAAACTCCTCTGTGGCATAACACGGTGTTGGAATCCTTGGTAAAGTTCCCAGATGCCGCATACTGGATTGATGTGGGTGTCACAGTGCTTGGAGAGGTGTATGAAAATAATATCCTTTTGTCCTTCGAACAAATGCAAGAAAAATTTCGGCTTCCTCGACAGCATTTCTTCAGATATCTGCAGATGCGTCACCTCCTTGCTGAGCAGTTTCCGAGACAGCGTCAACCCATCTCCTCCTACCCACTCATCGGGGTGGTCCGATCACAGGGCCCCAGAGGTCTGATCTCTACTATTTACGCTCACTTGATTGAACAGAAGGCTAATGCGAACCCACTGCCGATTATTTCCAGGTGGTCTCAACTAATCCCTTCTTTGACGGAGGATTCCATTGAAGACCTACTACAATCACACTTACATGTGTCACCCGCTGCTAATAATAAGCTCATCCAGCTGTACTATATTCATCAGGCGTATCTGACGCCTCAGCGCCTATTTCAAATGAAATACATATCAGAACCGGCTTGTCCGAAATGTTCACATGCCCCAGCTGACTTCTGGCACATGGTATGGATGTGCCCACACCTCCGCTCTTACTGGTCAGAGATCATCGGTTTCCTCAACTTAATGTTACCATTTCCTGTTGTAGGGACTCCAGAGTTGTGTCTATTTGGAATACTGGAGGAAGACATATGGTCCCGTCATACCAAAATATTTCTACAAGAGACCCTTTTCTTGGCCCGCAAAGGCATTTCTATGAGATGGATGGATCGTCGACCTCCTAAGGTTACAGTATGGAAGCAGATGGTTAATTCCACTATATCATATGAACGTATCATTTTTAAACATAGAGATCGGCCGGACAACTTCCACAAAATATGGGACATATGGTGCAACAGCACTGAGACAACATACACTCCGAGGGAAATAGAGACGGCTGTGGATGCAAGGAGGGGGGGGAGGAGAAGATAGGCAGGTAGGGATGAGACGGATAATGTAGTGGATCTCCCGGACCTCTCACATATAAACATATTGTGTGAATTTTATACAGTTGTGAAAATGTGAAGCGAATGGATGTACTATCTGTTAAAAAATTTATTATGCCTTTTTTTGGGTAAGTGAAGTAAACAGGATGGCAATACTGTTGAGATTTGTTCAGCACCTGCGAGTGCTTAGGTGTATTGATAGGGACACTGTTGTCCTTTGCATTTTGTTTTTTTATTCTTCATAATGTGATAAAACAAACTCACTTTTCAATAAAAACAAGTTTAAAAAAAAAAAGAAAATTTGTTTGTATTTTAGGAAATATCATACCTTTCTATTCCCCATTCTGTATTTTTGTAGACGGATAGTAAGTAAACACTGGACTTGAGTGTATCAGCTCCCTGCCATGCACACAAGACAGGGCTGAGGACAAAACCATTCTACTCCTCTTATGAGGGTCGCTCAGGTCAGCCAAATTGTTAATAAAGGTATGTTAGACAGCGTGAAGACACGGCCACCACCCCTTTAAGGGCACAATGTAATACCACATTTCTCCTGCAGCCAAATGCCAGAGGATTCAGCTGGCAGACACGTGGCAATAAGCTGATCACCAGTGGGTCCCCTTTTAGAGAATGGGTTGTCTAGGTGGGAAGTAGAAGAAACACAGTGTAAGGCTGGGTTCACATGGTGCGTTTTTAGCATGCTTATTTGTTTTGGAGGATGAACTCCCATTGAGATATGGGGAATTTATCTACCAAAACAAAAAATATATGCAACAAAAAACGCACAATGTGAACCAAGCCTTAAGTGTTATATGGTTAAAGGGGTTTCCCATTATCTTTAAATGTCTAATTGATGGTGATCCCAGCAGAACAAAGATAAATAGAACGGAGATATAAATGGACGTATTGGCCACTGGGTCCGGTCAGTAGTAGAGGTAAACTTCCCCGAGTGCCATTTATTAGCTATAATTCTGTCTTCAGCAGATCAGCCAAGCACGGAGTTGACCAAACATTCAAGGAAATTTTAATGCAAATATAAAGAAACATTGTATCTTTGCTTCACATCGAACCACCAAAAAAATCTAGATGTGACCAAAGCTTCATATTTCACTACTTACTTGTGAATTGCTTTTCCACCCAAGGGTAGAGCTCCCCAACAGCTTAAAATTGGAATACCCTCATATATCTAACATGTGTCAAGGAAAAAAAAATACTGTAGACTTCCCTATTCAAAGACTGGAGAAGGTTTACCAAAACTAGTGCCCATAGCAAGCAGATCCCGATTCTCATTATCCAGTAGGCATATGGAAGATTAAAGCAATTAGTCATCAGTGATGCAGGGAAAACGAGCAGCAGACGATGGGTTCTCTCACCATTAGCGGATAATTGTGGGGGGGGGTCCCTGGAGAAGCACTCCCTGATATCAGCTAGTCGCAGGGGTAACCTGCTGCCGGACAAGTGCTTAGAGATTTCATCCTATAAACTACTGGACAGTTGCTAAAACAATTCAAGTCCAGTGAGTACTCGGTTTTGAGCAGGGACTAATAATACACTCTCTATAAGCTGCATATATCAACGCTAACAAAAAAGGATACAGGCAGAACAAGGGTCTCTCGATATCCACAGTCCAAGACCATTGCAGATTTGATACCAAGTGTCATCAGAGACATCAGGTGTCCTGGAGCAAACAGCACAGACGGAACCTGCCAAAGAAGACAACACTCCGGTTACCGAACAAGATGCTACTTATAGGAGAATATTGCAATCATCAGTGCATGATGTAAGTAATGTCTTGTCATTATTTTTTAACACTTAATCTACCATTTAAATATTAGGCTAGACTTGAAGTGGTTTTCTGACTTAAAGGGGTTGTCCAGGTTGGGAGCTGTTTTTTATACTATGATCGGTGCGGGTCCTACACCCGGACCCTGCAGCAATCAGCTGTTCCAGCTGTCAATGTGTGCCGGAAGCTATGCGGGGTTGGTGCCGGAACCAGAGGGCTCCAACCACTGTATAGCGCCTGTGATGCAGTACTGCAACTCTGCTCCTAGTCAAGCGAATAGGAGTAGAGATGCAATAACCCAGCAAGGCCGCTATACAGTGGTTGGAGCCTTCCACTTCTGGTACCGACCACTGCATAACTTCTGGCACCCGGAAAAGCTGATCGGTGCAAGGTCTGGGTGTCGGACCCCCACCGATCATATACGGACGAGCTATCCTGTGAATAGGTCATTACTATAAAACACAACCCCCAAACTGGACAACCCCTTTAATAATAAAAAAATGACCAAAGGGGGGTGCTCTGGCCCTCTCCAATGTTTTTTGGTGACATGGCTGCAGCACTGACGTGCCCAATCACTGGCCTCAGTGGTCCTGTGTCGCATACCCACTGAGGCCAGTGACTGGCTGCAGCAATCAAGTGGGTATACTGGCATGTCATCGCTGCAGCCATGTCAACGAGCAGCGGCGGGGAGGACCGGAGCGGCGGCGCTGGAACACTGAGGGATCTGTTGGGAGAGTAATGCTTCTTTTGTTATTTATTGAATGTCCCCACCTTGGCCACTTTTTTTAAGAAGTCAGAAAACCCCTTTAAAGGGCTTTTTACAGGATTAGAAAAACATGGCTGCCTTCTTCAAATTATAATGTTACACCGTCCACAGGTTGTGTGTGGTATTGCAGCTCTGTTCCATTCACTATAATAGAATGAAGCCGCAATACCAGATACAACCCATGGACAGGTGTGACGCTATTTCCGGAAGAGGCAATGTTTTTCTGAGCCGGTCAGCCCCTTTAAGTATTTCTATTCATGATTAGAATAAAAAGGGTCTGCTTTCTTTCCCAGAAACTGGTACCACTCTTGTCCATAAGCTGTGCCTAGTATTGTAGGCCACCCCTAGACTAGAGTAGTGTTGTTTCTGGGGAGCAAAAAAAAAAAGCAGACCCTTACCTATTCCTAACCTACCGAGTAGACCTTACCTGATCCTGGGTACCCAATTTTAAATCACATGAGACTTTATTCCAGACATGTAAGAAGCCACATGTTACCTGTGATAGTGACGTGGTTGCTGCTAGCTTAAAGGGGTTTTCCCATCAGGGACATTTATGACATATCTACAGGATCTGTCATAAATGTCAGCTAGATGCGGGTCCCACTTCTGGGAACCGCACCTATCTCTAGAACGGGGCCCCCTAAACCCTGTTCTACCGCTCTGTGTTTCCGCTGCCATTTGTAATTTCCGACCATGTAAGCATAAAACAGTGTAGCTCGCTGAACTACGCTGTTTACGCAACTCCCATAGAAGTGAATGGCAGTTACGGAAACGCATTGGCTTGCGTGCTACACGGCTTCCATAACGGCCATTCACTTCTATAAGATTTACGTAAACAGCGTAGTTCAGCGAGCTACGCTGTTTTATGCTTACATGGTCGGAAATTACAAGTGGCAGCGGGAACCGAAAAAGGTAGACAGGGGCCCTGTTCTAGTGATAGGTGGGACCCGCATCTATCTGACATTTGTGGCATATCCGTGGACAAGCCATAAATGTCCCTAATCGGCAACCCCTTTAAAACTAAATACAATCACACAAAATAATGTGTAATCTGAGAAAGAAAAGTAAACTGCAGATGTTCAGAATTTGTCCCATAAATTACAGCCACTCCCCAGTAACGCCAGTAAAACACCACAAGTCTCCTTTTCTGGTCTGAATTTTACAATTCTGTGAACGTTCCTACCTCGAAATACTTAAAAAGAACCCGTGTCAGAGTCTCTCTGAAGTGAGAAGGGGAAAGTACGGATTCTATCAAGACAACGCGGCGATCACGAGGATTCACCAACAAGTGCCTGCAAAAGAACAAACAGGAGAGGCATTAAGGAACGCTTGTGTAACACTGCAGACATGAGGTACAAGACCGAAAGCAACCTAGTAAGGCTCTGTTCACACAGGTTATTTCTTTTCTGTCAGGTTTCTGTTGCTCTTTGACGGCCAGAATACCATAGTGTGCGGCGCTATTCCCTCCAGTAAAAAGACAGAAACCTGACAAACCCGTAATAAGTCAAAGAGATCCGTCACGGCTCCTGTTAAAATCTAAATGAGCGGTAATAACTCACATTATATAAGAGATAATGCCCCTCCTCACATTACAGTATAAGAGATAATGCCCCTCCTCACATTACAGTATAAGAGATAATGCCCCTCCTCACATTACAGTATAAGAGATAATGCCCCTCCTCACATTACACAAGAGATAATGCCCCTCCTCACATTACACAAGAGATAATGCCCCTCCTCACATTACACAAGAGATAATGCCCCTCCTCACATTACAGTATAAGAGATAATGCCCCTCCTCACATTACAGTATAAGAGATAATGCCCCTCCTCACATTACAGTATAAGAGATAATGCCCCTCCTCACATTACAGTATAAGAGATAATGCCCCTCCTCACATTACAGTATAAGAGATAATGCCCCTCCTCACATTACAGTATAAGAGATAATGCCCCTCCTCACATTACAGTATAAGAGATAATGCCCCTCCTCACATTACAGTATAAGATAATGCCCCTCCTCACATTACAGTATAAGAGATAATGCCCCTCCTCACATTACAGTATAAGAGATAATGCCCCTCCTCACATTACAGTATAAGAGATAATGCCCCTCCTCACATTACAGTATAAGAGATAATGCCCCTCCTCACATTACAGTATAAGAGATAATGCCCCTCCTCACATTACACAAGAGATAATGCCCCTCCTCACATTACAGTATAAGAGATAATGCCCCTCCTCACATTACAGTATAAGAGATAATGCCCCTCCTCACATTACAGTATAAGAGATAATGCCCCTCCTCACATTACACAAGAGATAATGCCCCTCCTCACATTACACAAGAGATAATGCCCCTCCTCACATTACAGTATAAGAGATAATGCCCCTCCTCACATTACAGTATAAGAGATAATGCCCCTCCTCACATTACAGTATAAGAGATAATGCCCCTCCTCACATTACAGTATAAGAGATAATGCCCCTCCTCACATTACAGTATAAGATAATGCCCCTCCTCACATTACAGTATAAGAGATAATGCCCCTCCTCACATTACACAAGAGATAATGCCCCTCCTCACATTACACAAGAGATAATGCCCCTCCTCACATTACAGTATAAGAGATAATGCCCCTCCTCACATTACAGTATAAGAGATAATGCCCCTCCTCACATTACAGTATAAGAGATAATGCCCCTCCTCACATTACAGTATAAGAGATAATGCCCCTCCTCACATTACAGTATAAGAGATAATGCCCCTCCTCAAATTTCAGTATAAGAGATAATGCCCCTCCTCAAATTTCAGTATAAGAGATAATGCCCCTCCTCACATTACAGTATAAGAGATAATGCCCCTCCTCACATTAGAGGATAAGAGATAATGCCCCTCCTCACATTAGAGGATAAGAGATAATGCCCCTCCTCACATTACAGTATAAGAGATAATGCCCCTCCTCACATTACAGTATAAGAGATAATGCCCCTCCTAACATTACAGTATTAGAGATAATGCCCCTCCTCACATTACACAAGAGATAATGCCCCTCCTCACATTACACAAGAGATAATGCCCCTCCTCACATTAGAGGATAAGAGATAATGCCCCTCCTCACATTACAGTATAAGAGATAATGCCCCTCCTCACATTACAGTATAAGAGATAATGCCCCTCCTCACATTACAGTATAAGAGATAATGCCCCTCCTCACATTACAGTATAAGAGATAATGCCCCTCCTCACATTACAGTATAAGAGATAATGCCCCTCCTAACATTACAGTATTAGAGATAATGCCCCTCCTCACATTACACAAGAGATAATGCCCCTCCTCACATTACACAAGAGATAATGCCCCTCCTCACATTACAGTATAAGAGATAATGCCCCTCCTCACATTACAGTATAAGAGATAATGCCCCTCCTAACATTACAGTATTAGAGATAATGCCCCTCCTCACATTACAGTATAAGCATATTAGAAGCCACCAAGGAGTGGTGACCATAGAAAATCACAAGGTCACAGTCCATTTATCTAGGTAACAGGACTCTGAGGTGACTTCTAGTATTCTTATAAGTTACAGTAGGGATACATTATTCCTTATAATACACACTTCAGCTACTGCAAAACTTCTCTTTGAACAGGTAAAGGAGCTTCCTAGATTGATTTGCAGCTGCGACGTGCATTGTAGCGTCCTGGAGCAGCTGCGACGTGCATTGTAGCGTCCTGGAGCAGCTGCGACGTGCATTGTAGCGTCCTGGAGCAGCTGCGACGTGCATTGTAGCGTCCTGGAGCAGCTGCGACGTGCATTGTAGCGTCCTGGAGCAGCTGCGACGTGCATTGTAGCGTCCTGGAGCAGCTGCGACGTGCATTGTAGCGTCCTGGAGCAGCTGCGACGTGCATTGTAGCGTCCTGGAGCAGCTGCGACGTGCATTGTAGCGTCCTGGAGCAGCTGCGATGTGCATTATAAAGTTCTGGAGCAGCTGCAATGTGCAATATAATGTTCTGGAACAGATGAGATGTGCATGATATGTCCTGGAGAAGTAGGGATACAGAACTACATAATACACACCACAGCTGCTGAATAACCTCTTCATAGAGAAAACTACATAAGTCAATTAAGGGTTGGAACAAGAGAAGGAATTTCCTGCTAAAGTCATCTGCGACAGACTGCTCTGCAGGACAGATATAAGTAGCTTCTATATAGCGCCGCTCATTTCTATATAATAATTTTGTTCTGACATCAGAATGGGATAATTATACATTTATTATTTACAGACAGGTCAAGGAAAGTTACCATTGATGTGTATTATCCTATTCTACATAACATATTGTATCTGCATTACAACTGAGCCAGCAGATCTGAAATGTCACGGTGCTGCGTCTGGCTTGACTTCAGCTACGACTTATAGAAAATAAAGATGTGTAAAAAATGACCATTATTAATGACAAACAGGAAACCCAGGGAAGGTCACCTGAAAGTGGAGCTAAAGCCAAGAAAACACTCCTGATATATGACAATGCAGAGTGCGATTCATCCTCTCGCTTTACCTTTGTTGTCTGGGCAGATGTCAACCGAGGAAATAATTTATTCCCTTTATGACTGACTATGTGCAGCAATGTCTCGGCCTCAATAAAGTCATTAACATGGATTAAAAGCTTAAAAGAGAACAAAGCGCAGCTTAAAATATAAAAAGGTACAAAAGCCTAAAAGGTGACCATAGATATTTGATTGTTTAACTGACAGCGATCACTTCTCACTCTCCCGAAAACACACATGTTCAGTTGTACGTGTTATTTTAACAGGGGAAGGGTGCAAAGTGTCTCTCAGACACATCTAGTGCCACTTACCTATGAAGAAAACAAAAAATCTTCCAGGTAAAAGCCCAACCATACGTATGTAACCCTTAAGACCATGACTTTAATATTAGATAGGCCATCAATATTTGATCATTGGAGGTCAGACTCCCGGCACCTCAACCAACCAGCTAAATAAAAAGTCTGTAGTGCTCCAGCACGCGTCGCTTAACCTTCATAGTTTATCCAAGCATAGTCTTGTACATACGGTTGTAGCGGAGCGTGGTAACGCAACTCACTGCACCTCAGTTGCATCCAAGCCAGTGTGCACCATGGACCATTCATTCAGCTGATCAGTAGGGGGTGCCAGAAGTCTGACCCTCACGGATCATATATTGATGGCCTGTCCTTTAATGGTGACCTACTGCAGCACCTTACCTGAAATACAGCATGTGAATGAACTCTATCAGATAGGAGTACAGCTCTTCTGTATTTATATGATACTGGACAACTTTTATTGGCTGTAAAAGAAGGGGAAAAAAATAATATTGAAGAATTATTTCCTCTCTTGCTTAATAATAAATATGCACCAAAAAAAACAAATACAAAAATAAAATAAGCAAACAACAGTTAGAAGGACTCCCCCCCCCCCCCCCCAACCCCCCTATTTCTAACTATTTGAATGCCGCGGTCGCTATTGACCGTGGGATTTAAAGAGTTAAACGAGCTTGTTACAGTGAAGTGTCGGCTGGAATATACAGCTGACACTTGCTTTGTATGGAGAAGGCTCAGCCCGTGAGCCCGCCCCATACTTCACCTACCTGGCTATGACGCAAGTATATGTCATACGTCGGGAAGGGGTTAACTGTCCAATTGATTTCA
The DNA here is from genome assembly GCF_050947455.1 of Rhinoderma darwinii. NCBI lineage: Eukaryota > Metazoa > Chordata > Amphibia > Anura > Rhinodermatidae > Rhinoderma > Rhinoderma darwinii. The sequence goes on along the minus strand of NC_134698.1, from coordinate 64,417,354 downwards.
ATGAGATTTATCTGATACCATCATTTGTTACCCTCTCTTCTCATTGGTAGTTAGAATAACGTAGTCTGCTACACTACAGTACATTTCCTAGTGCAGTTTTCATTGCAGTTTCCAATCTGAAGTCATTGGAAAATAAACACCCAAAAAAGGGCACACATTTTTCACAAATATGTTGCATCATTTGCAAAAATCGCAGCAAGCCCTAAAAAACATGTTGTTTATATAGCACTGTGTGAATGTGGCCTTATGCTTTCCATATTGAGCAAATAAATTTAGAAGGATTTTCCATTTTTAAGTTAAAAAAATTATAATGAAAAAAATAAAATAAAAACGTTTTTTCAGAGAGATGATTGATGGCCTCTCCTCAGGATAGGCCGTCTGCATCTGATAAATGGATGTCCGACTCAGCACCTCCGCCGCTGTAACACTGTGAACCGCCGCTACAAGTGTGTCAGCGTTCCACAGCATTGAGTGGTAAACGGAATGAAGGGGAAGCAGCGCTCGCGCAAGAGTGTATCCCCTTAAAAACAGCGGAGCGGCACAGGTGTCGGGAGTCATACAACCACCGAACAGATATTGATGGCCTATCCCAAGAAAAGACCATCAATTTTCTCTCTCCGGAAATTTAATGCCCAGCCCAATGCCAACTACCGTTACTGTCTATGGGCACTGCGGATATGGGAGGACTGCAAGAAGGCAGAACACATGGCAACTGTTAGGGGTAGTAATCTTAGTTTCACATATTGCTTTCCAATGTGCGGTCAGGCGTCACCATTGCCAGTCAAACTCCAGCCTAAGGCCCCATGCAGACGACCGTAAAAATAGTCCGTGATTACGGACCCATTCACTTCTATTGTCCACGGACTCCTTCCCGTATATTTACAGGAAGGTGTCTGTGCCGTCGAAGCCTTCCGCAAAAGATAGGACATGTCCTATCTTTTGCTTTTTATGGATCGTGCTCCCATACTTTACGGGCCATGCTCCCATTATAAATGCGGACGACTGTCCGCGGCCGGCCGTGCCCGTAATTACAGACCGTGATTACGGGCACGGACGTGTGAATGGGGCCTAAAAAACACAAAATCAAATACCGGGAATGTAAGAGAATTCTAAGAAAGGGATGTCAACCTAGGAAGCGTATTGTGTAACGCTATGTTTTGAGGGAGGTTACGTTTTACGATCAGGATTTGGTTCGATACACGGCATGCGATGTCTACCCTTGGGGGGTTGGGATCTGCAAGTCTCGGAGAAACACGTTAACAAACCAGCAACAGAGGTCGAACTAAATTACCTTGGAAATGCCGGGTTTTCGTATTTCACTACGTATAATGCATCTTGGACCACTTTCACCAGCAAATCCGCACCTAAAACAGAAGATCGTTTTATGCAATATCCATTCACAATGCAAAAAACAAAGCACCCAATACCACCAGTGTATGGATGTCATAAGTCCTGTCTATAGGCCCCAATCGAAAAACATTGGCCACCTCATTTTAGGGAAGCCGCATTCCTGGCAGGCAGAAGACCTGTCCACACTAGAGGGTGTTAGGCAAGTTCACACGAAGCAGATTTGCATATGGCAAATCTAAGGTGGATTTTTTTAAAGAAAACCTGCAGCTGTAACCATGAGGTCTGCCACGGATTGGCTAGCGTATCCACGCACGGATTAGACCCATTGTAATTCAATACAGCCAATCTGCAGATTTTTAGTGGCCTCAGTTTTTTCACATAGATATTAAATGTGTGTCCATTCCTTTTCCGCTTGGATGCAGTGGCTAACTCATCAGGCGGGACGGGGGTCAGATGAACCCCAGTTTTGAAAATAGGTGCAGTTCCCAGAGCCGAGTACGGCATCTATCAGACATTCGTGGCAAATTCTGTGGATATGCCATAAATGTCTAAGGTGGGAATACCCCTTTAGGGTAAGGGTATGTTCACACGGCCTATTTACGGACGTAATTCGGGCGTTTTTGCCCCGAATTACGCCCGAAAATAGCGCCTCAATAGCGCTGACAAACATCTGCCCATTGAAAGCAATGGGCAGACGTTTGTCTGTTCACACGAGGCGTATATTTACGCGCCGCTGTCAAATGACGGCGCGTAAATAGACGCCCGCGTAGAAGAAGTGACCTATCACTTCTTTGGCCGTAATTGGAGCCGCTATTCATTGACTCCAATGAATAGCAGCGCTAATTACGGCCGTAATTGACGCGGCGTTCAAGCGCCTGCACATGCCGGTACGGCTGAAATTACGGGGATGTTTTCAGGCTGAAACATCCCCGTAATTTCAGCCGTTACGGACCCCCGCCGTGTGAACATACCCTAAGTGGTCTTCTGCCAGAGGGGGATCTACTCACAAAACTCATCCGGCTGTACAGAACCTGTATTCGGTTGATGGATTCTGGGGATTTGCCGTGTTATTAGGCTCTATTCACATCTGCATTAGGACCTTTTTTTGCCGTTCTGTCAGCCATAAAAGGTATTTTTGACATATTAGGGTTATTATTGCAGGCAAAAATGCCAGAACCCTGACGCACCCCATTATGGTCGATGGGGTCTTTCATTGTCAGCTTGGATCTCTTTGAATTTTTTTTTATCGTAGCGCCATGGCTTCTGTAATAATCAACGTATATCAGAGCTCAAATGGATCTTTCCATTTGTAGAAATAAGGGCAAAATAACACAGCGCTTTATTGGGCTCCGACAATTTAAAAAAGGGATTGACCCATCAGGATAAACCCCATCAATTTGCCCAACATGGCAACTCACGTTTACAGCCATTAGACACTACTGTCATGGGACCTCACCATGAACCGCACCTCCCCATAAGCCAGTGTTTACATTTTTAATTTAGGTTTAATTCTAAAATTCATGGAAAACCCCTTTAAATATAAAATCGAAACAATTATTAATGCAAAACAATAAAGTACAGCCCCCCCCCCTCCCCCATAGAGCCAGTAACCCTGTAAGGTCTGTAAGATAATGGGTCAACTCTATGGTGCTTTAGTCCTCCAGGGCCCATGACGCCTCTAATAAACAGCTGACAGCACCGATGCCAGCCCGGAGATGATCAGACGAGACCGGGTACTCACTTGGTGAACGCCTCCCCCAGGTCAATGACCACTGCGGTCTTCTCTCCCCCGCTGCCCAGACCCTCGTACAGCGGCATCTCTTCTCCCAGAGCCTGGCAGACTCCTCAGATGCTCAGACTGATAGGGGCGGGGCCGTGTCAGAACGGGGTCCTTCCACCAGAAACGGGCTGTCTATGCAATGCCTGTTCTAAATTGCGGATAATAGACTTGTGTAGCGCACATACATCAATACAACAGTCCGTAGAACCAGTGATGATCATTTCCAATTGTCCCAAAAATTCACACTACCGTCCGTTTACCTCTCTTCCGTCAGAGGATAGAAATAAATGGAAAGCAGCGGTAGTGTGAACTAGCCTATATGTTCTATAAACCGAACAGAAAATCATTCACCAGATTGCCAAATGGAGGTCACAATTATATTACTACAGCCAACCATGAATAAAAATGTAAGGGTGTGTTCACACGTGCAGGTTTTGAACAGGTTTTTTTTAAATGCAGTTTTTAAAACCAAAACAAGGAGTGGATCATATGGGTAGCTAAAGTATAAAGTACAGACACTACTCGTGCAGCTGCACACTACCAAGTTCGGGCCGACCGCTGTACAGGTGAATGGGACTTCTGGCATTATAGACATTTATGATGCTCGGAGTCTCTGCCTCCCCGTAGAACTGCTGTTCCGTACTGTATCGTTTTGTCCAGTTTGGACCAGCAGTTCCGCAGGGAGGCAGAGACTCCGAGCATCATAAATGTCTATAATGCCAGAAGTCCCGTTCACCTGTACCGCGGTCGGGCCGGGAAATGCGTCCGACACACGGACCGTTTTTCAATGCCCGAACTCGGTCGTTCACATCTGCATCGGGACTCCGTTCATGGGTTCCATTGGAGCTTTCCGTCAGGGGAACCCATGAACGGAATCCAAACTGAAACAATAAAAAAGTTACGGCTTTTGGAAGGCGGGGAGGAAATAACGAAGATTGGCATTGTCAATAAGGGGTTAAAGAGGTCATCTAGTTAAGAAAACCTTTAACCTCCATTTTTCGGATTTTCACTTTCGTTTTTCCCTCCCCACATTCCAAAAGCCGTAACTTTTTTATTTTTCCATCAATATTGCCGTATGAGGGCTTGGTTTTTGTGGGACGAGTTGTAGATTTTCGCAGCACCATTTTTTTGTACCATATAATGTAGGGGGAAACGGAAAAAATAATATTTGTGGGGTGGAATAGGAAAAAAATAGCGATTCCTCAATCTTTTGGGTGGTCTTGTTGTTACGGCGTGCACCGTGCAATAAAAACGGCATGTTAACTTCATTCTGCGGGTCAATACGATTACAGCGATACCAAATTTATATTGTTTTCTTTATGTTTTACTACTTTTACAAGGAAAAAAATGATTGTTAAAAATAAAAATTTTCGTTTTGTCGCCATATTCTGAGAGTCATAAATTTAGCGGTATGAGGGCTTATTTTTTGCGGGGCGAGCTATAGTTTATATTGGTACAATTTTGGGGTACATGAGACTTTTTGATCACTTTTTATTTCATTTTTTGTGGGAGATAAAGTGACCACAAAACAACAATTCTGACTTTAATTTTTTATTTTTTACGGCGTTCCCCATGCGGACTAAATAATGAGATATTGTAATAGTTCAGGCTTTTACGGACGCGTCGATACCAGTTATGTTAGTTTTTATTTTTTTGCATTGTGCTTGGTGGAAAATGGGAAAATAGTTTTTATTTTTACTTTTAATTAAAAAAAATTTTTATTTATTATTTCTTTTTAATTTACAGTTTTTTTTATATTTCTTTACTTGTCCCCCTAGGGGACTTGAACCAGCGATCGTTAGATCGCTTGCACGATATACTGCAATACTAATGTATTGCAGTATATAGTGATTCTGACAGTCTCCAGACAGAATACAAAAATGGCGGCCCCCAGGCTGCCATGCCAACCGACGGCACCCCGAATCTCGCCACACGTGGGGGGGGGGTGGAACGTTACAGGGGGTTGCCCCCATTTTTAGTAATTTAAATGCCGCGGTCGCTATTGACGGCGGCATTTAACGGGTTAAACTAGCGGGATGCCGCTCGTTAACCGTAAGTGTTGGTTCTGACACACTCGTCCTATGGAGCGGGCTCAGCCCGTGAGCCCGCTCCATTCTACCCCACCCGACGTGCGCTGTATGTATACGGCGGTTGTGGAGAAGGGTTTAAGGAAATTCTGACTTAATAGAGGGGGTCCTCTGTTCAGGATCCTCATCTCTTGGCCAGAGTGGAGAGCGGTTACAAAGACCTGTTCTCCCCTGTATTACACAGACAACTCATTGATATGAATGGACAGTGTGTGTGTGTGATGCATAATTTCCCCTGTAGTGGCGCTGCAGGGTAATTTATCACTTACTGCCAGGTTTTCCCACAGATTATAGATGATCCCTGGGGGCCCCAGCAGGAAGACACTTTGTCATCAGCTTATTGTCAGGGGACCCTTATAACAAGTAGGGTTTGTCTAAAGCGGAGAACCACTTTTAGGCTGGGTTCACACAGAGTTTTTTGCAGGAAGAAAATCTGCCTCAAAATTCAGTTTGGAATTTTGAGGCAGATTTTGCTCTGCCAGCACGCCGATTTTCGCTGCGTTTTTCGTGTCAATGGGAGGTCAGAGGGGTAAATGCCCGAAGATAGGGCATGTCCCTTCTTTTTCCCACGGGACGGTTTTTCTGCTGGCGGGAAAAAAAAATGCCTCCGTCTCCCATTGAAATCAATGGGAGGCATTTAAAAAAAAACTCATCAAAAAACTCAGTTTGAACTCCCCCTTAAGCTCCCCTTCCTCTTCATAAAGCCAGAGCGCTCCTCTGTGAACAGTCATTTAACCTAAATGTGTTGTCTGCCCAAGGCTCTGTTCACATCGGCATCATGGTTTCCGTTTATGATGAAAACCACGATGCAGCGCTGGATCAGTCAATGGGGTCTGTTGGGTTCCATTGTGGTGTCCACCATTTTGACGGGAAGAATAGCACTGCATGCCGTGCTATTCTTCCCATCAAACTGATAGAATTTGTTCTTATACCCCCATAGGGCATATGAATGGAAAAGTCACAGGCACAAACTACACAGTATGGTTTAGGGCCTGTTTACATTACATTTTGGCCCTACGTTTAGCATGCACTTTAGGAAAACTCCCTGTGTACGCGCTAAACGTGTCTCTACCTTTTTTGGAGGATGGAATACCGTAGTATACTGCAGTAATCCATCCTGAGGGATCCCGCAAAAAAAAGAAGTATACCACGTTGTGTAACGGGTGCTAAATGTGTACCTTCGCAAGCTTTCCCAGGGCCGGAATCCCCGAAGAGCATCAGGTAGCGCTGATGGAAGCCTCTGACGCCAATGTCCATGTATGGACAGTCATGGCAGGGGCTTTCAAATCCGTGGTCCCCAGCCAGAGCATTGGTAGCGCTGGAGAAGCCCCTGATGTTACTGTCCATATATGGACAGAAGTGTCGGGGACTTCTCCAGTCCTGCAGTCCCCAACCAGAGTGCTTCTGATGATCTGGCCGGGGACTCCATAGTTTAAAACCTCTGACATCAGTGTCCATACATGGACTGTGACGTCAGGGCTCCCTCTAGGAGTGGAATCCCCAGCCAGAGCGTTGCCAGTCCTCTGGCCGGGGATTCCCACATTACAAAGCCCCCAATGTTTCTGTCCATATATGGACACTGACGTGAAGGACTTTTGCCCGTGGAGTTTGGGCAACGTATCCCACGGTATGCCTGTCACGGCTGTGGGGTATGTGGACCCATTAGGCTGCTCCGCCTTAGCGGAGTAGCAGCTGGCCAAACGACAGTACCTGGGAAGATGATCCGGCAGATACTCGGAGTAGCAGACACATGGTGTATCAGACACTTGGCACAGATGATGCTTGGCGTGGCAGATGACACCTGGACGTGGCAGATGAGACACACAAGACTCCAACAATAGACTGTGGCTCAGTTAATAGTGACTTATTAAACGCACTACAAGCAGTGCAGGTTTTTTTGTGCAGAACGGTGTATTCCTTGTGGACTCGCTGGTGTGATTATTATATGAGAACTCAGCCCACGGAAGCAGCTGCCCCCAGTCATCATGCTGCTTGGAGATGAAGTGGCATAGGTAGTTCTCCAAAATCTGGTTGGTCCTCTCAACCTGACCGGTAGACTGAGGATGGTAGGCTGAGGAAAAGTCCAACTTCATGCCGAGGAGTCCGCAGAGGGCTCTCCAGAACTTCGAGGTAAACTGAACCCCCCGATCAGACACAATTTGCTGCGGCAAGCCATGCAGGCGGAAAATGTGTTTGATGAATAGCTTGGCCAACTGAGGAGCAGCAGGAAGACCGGTCAGAGGAACGAAGTGGGCCATCTAAGAAAATTGGTCCACCACCCAGACAGCACTGCATCCAGCAGAGAGAGGCAGGTCCGTGATAAAGTCCATCGCTATATGCTGCCAGGGAGCATTGGGCACAGGCAATGGCTAGAGCAGACCAGCAGGTCTGGAGTGGGCGGCCTTGTTGGCTGCACATACAGAACAGGAAGAAACGAAGTCCATAATATCCATGGGCAGCGTGGGCCACCAGAAATGATGAGCAATCAAATCCCGGGTCTTGCGTACCCCCGCGTGATCTGCCAGTCTAGAGGAGTGTCCCCAGCGGAGGATTCTTCCACGATCAGCCAGGCGCACAAAAGTCCTCCCTGGAGCAGGTTAATCAAAGAGGCCGCTGCAGATGAGACCCGTCCAGGCTCCTCAAACACCATGCGAAAAGTCCGGAGGAAGGCTGGGAAGTCACGGGTCCCTGGTCCTTGTCGCTCCCAGATAGGGTTCGCCTATGCAAGAGTCTTGCCAGTGAGCAGAGAGATGATGAACGCGACCCTTGCGCCGTCAGACGAAAATGTCCTAGAATACAGGCTGAAGTGGATCTGGTACTGATTAAGAAATCCACGACAGGTACTTGCTTCTCCATCAAAGCGGTAAGGAAGTGGCAAAGAAACACGCGGGTCAACACTGCCAAGAGCTGTAGTCTGAGGATCAACACTGCCAGGAGGTGTAGTAGGAGGAACAGCAGCTTGTGCCTCCTGCCGACGTGCAAGGATGTTCAACGCCTGGCGGAGTCCGGTGCACGCGCTGCCCCTTTAAGAGCGGGCACAAGCGTGCGCGTGCACCCTACGGGATCCGGCTGAGGTGAGTGGACTCGAGCGCTGGCGTCTCCTGAGGAGGAGGCTGGGGCAAGCGCTTACCGACTCGTGGCCGCGGCTGTCGGGGGGAGGTTGGAGCTGATGGCCCACAGCCACGGACATTACAAGTGGCATACAGGGAACACATAATAGTGCCATACAGGGAACACATAATATTGCCATACAGGGAACACATAATAGTGTCATACAGGGAACACACAGTAGTGTCATACAGGGAATACACAGTAGTGCCATACAGGGAACACATAATAGTGTCATCCAGGGAACACATAATAGTGCCATACAGGCAACATATAATAGTGCCATACAGGGAACACATAATAATGTCATACAGGGAACACATTACGAATTACGGACGTAATTCGGGCGTTTTACGCCTGGAATTACGTCCGAAAATACGGCTTGAAAGCGTTGACAAACATCTGCCCATTGAAAGCAATGGGCTGACGTTTGTCTGTTTACACGAGGCGTATATTTACGCGTCGCTGTCAAAAGACGGCGCGTAAATAGACGCCCGCGCTAAAGAAGTATGATGTCACTTCTTCAGACGTAAATGGAGCCGTTTTCCATGGACTCCATGGAAAACCAGCTCCAGTTACGTCCAGGGAACACATAATAGTGCCATCCAGGGAACACAATAGTGCCATCCAGGGAACATATAATAGTGCCATACAGGGAAAACATAATAGTGCCATACAGGGAACACATAATAGTGCCATACGGGGAACACATAATAGTGCCATACAGGGAACACATAATAGTGCCATACAGGGAACACATGATTGGGCCATACAGGGAACACATAATAGTGTCATACAGGGAACACATAATAGTGTCATACAGGGAACACATAATAGTATCATACAGGGAACACATAATAGTGTCATCCAGGGAACACATAATAGTGTCATACAGGGAACACACAATAGTGTCATACAGGGAACACATAATAGTGTCATACAGGGAACACATAGTAGTGTCATACAGGGGGCACATAATGCCATACAGGGAATATATAATAGTGTCATACAGGGAATACATAATAATGTCATACAGGGAACACATAATAGTGCCATACAGGGAACACATAATAGTGCCATACAGGGAACACAATAAGGTCATACAGGGAACACATAATAGTGTCATACAGGGAACACATAATAATGTCATACAGGGAACACATGATTTTGCCATACAGGGAACACATAATAGTGTCATACAGGGAGCACATAATAGTGTCATCCAGGGAACACATAATAGTGTCATCCAGGGAACACATAATAGTGTCATACAGGGAACACATAATAGTGTCATACAGGGAACACACAATAGTGCCATACAGGGAACACATAATAGTGTCATCCAGGGAACACATAATAGTGTCATCCAGGGAACACATAATAGTGTCATACAGGGAACACATAATAGTGTCATCCAGGGAACACATAATAGTGTCATCCAGGGAACACATAATAGTGTCATACAGGGAACACATAATAGTGTCATACAGGGAACACATAATAGCGACATACAGGGAACACAATAGTGCCATACAGGGAACACATAATAGTGTCATCCAGGGAACACATAATAGTGTCTTCCAGGGAACACATAATAGTGCCATCCAGGGAACACAATAGTGCCATCCAGGGAACATATAATAGTGCCATACAGGGAAAACATAATAGTGCCATACAGGGAACACATAATAGTGCCATACGGGGAACACATAATAGTGCCATACAGGGAACACATAATAGTGCCATACAGGGAACACATAATAGTGCCATACAGGGAACACATGATTGGGCCATACAGGGAACACATAATAGTGCCATACAGGGAACACATAATAGTGCCATACAGGGAACACATAATAGTGCCATACAGGGAACACATGATTGGGCCATACAGGGAACACATAATAGTGTCATACAGGGAACACATAATAGTGTCATACAGGGAACACATAATAGTATCATACAGGGAACACATAATAGTGTCATCCAGGGAACACATAATAGTGTCATACAGGGAACACACAATAGTGTCATACAGGGAACACATAATAGTGTCATACAGGGAACACATAGTAGTGTCATACAGGGGGCACATAATGCCATACAGGGAATATATAATAGTGTCATACAGGGAATACATAATAATGTCATACAGGGAACACATAATAGTGCCATACAGGGAACACATAATAGTGCCATACAGGGAACACAATAAGGTCATACAGGGAACACATAATAGTGTCATACAGGGAACACATAATAATGTCATACAGGGAACACATAATAGTGTCATACAGGGAACACATGATTTTGCCATACAGGGAACACATAATAGTGTCATACAGGGAGCACATAATAGTGTCATCCAGGGAACACATAATAGTGTCATCCAGGGAACACATAATAGTGTCATACAGGGAACACATAATAGTGTCATACAGGGAACACACAATAGTGCCATACAGGGAACACATAATAGTGTCATCCAGGGAACACATAATAGTGTCATCCAGGGAACACATAATAGTGTCATACAGGGAACACATAATAGTGTCATCCAGGGAACACATAATAGTGTCATCCAGGGAACACATAATAGTGTCATACAGGGAACACATAATAGTGTCATACAGGGAACACATAATAGCGACATACAGGGAACACAATAGTGCCATACAGGGAACACATAATAGTGTCATCCAGGGAACACATAATAGTGTCTTACAGGGAACACATAATAGTGTCATACAGGGAACACATAATAGCGACATACAGGGAACACAATAGTGCCATACAGGGAACACATAATAGTGTCATCCAGGGAACACATAATAGTGTCATACAGGGAACACATAATAGTGTCATACAGGGAACACATAATAGCGACATACAGGGAACACAATAGTGCCATACAGGGAACACATAATAGTGTCATCCAGGGAACACATAATAGTGTCTTACAGGGAACACATAATAGTGTCATACAGGGAACACATAATAGTGTCATACAGGGAACACATAATAGTGTCATACAGGGAACACATAATAGTGTCATACAGGGAACACATAATAGTGTCATACAGGGAACACACAATAGTGTCATACAGGGAACACATAATAGTGTCATCCAGGGAACACATAATAGTGTCATACAGGGAACACATAATAGTGTCATCCAGGGAACACATAATAGTGTCATCCAGGGAACACATAATAGTGTCATACAGGGAACACATAATAGTGTCATCCAGGGAACACATAATAGTGTCATACAGGGAACACATAATAGCGTCATACAGGGAACACATAATAGCGACATACAGGGAACACAATAGTGCCATACAGGGAACACATAATAGTGTCATCCAGGGAACACATAATAGTGTCTTACAGGGAACACATAATAGTGTCATACAGGGAACACATAATAGTGTCATACAGGGAACACATAATAGTATCATACAGGGAACACATAATAGTGTCATCCAGGGAACACATAATAGTGTCATACAGGGAACACACAATAGTGTCATACAGGGAACACATAATAGTGTCATACAGGGAACACATAGTAGTGTCATACAGGGGGCACATAATGCCATACAGGGAATATATAATAGTGTCATACAGGGAATACATAATAATGTCATACAGGGAACACATAATAGTGCCATACAGGGAACACATAATAGTGCCATACAGGGAACACAATAAGGTCATACAGGGAACACATAATAGTGTCATACAGGGAACACATAATAATGTCATACAGGGAACACATAATAGTGTCATACAGGGAACACATGATTTTGCCATACAGGGAACACATAATAGTGTCATACAGGGAGCACATAATAGTGTCATCCAGGGAACACATAATAGTGTCATCCAGGGAACACATAATAGTGTCATACAGGGAACACATAATAGTGTCATACAGGGAACACACAATAGTGCCATACAGGGAACACATAATAGTGTCATCCAGGGAACACATAATAGTGTCATCCAGGGAACACATAATAGTGTCATACAGGGAACACATAATAGTGTCATCCAGGGAACACATAATAGTGTCATCCAGGGAACACATAATAGTGTCATACAGGGAACACATAATAGTGTCATACAGGGAACACATAATAGCGACATACAGGGAACACAATAGTGCCATACAGGGAACACATAATAGTGTCATCCAGGGAACACATAATAGTGTCTTACAGGGAACACATAATAGTGTCATACAGGGAACACATAATAGCGACATACAGGGAACACAATAGTGCCATACAGGGAACACATAATAGTGTCATCCAGGGAACACATAATAGTGTCATACAGGGAACACATAATAGTGTCATACAGGGAACACATAATAGCGACATACAGGGAACACAATAGTGCCATACAGGGAACAATTAATAGTGTCATCCAGGGAACACATAATAGTGTCTTACAGGGAACACATAATAGTGTCATACAGGGAACACATAATAGTGTCATACAGGGAACACATAATAGTGTCATACAGGGAACACATAATAGTGTCATACAGGGAACACATAATAGTGTCATACAGGGAACACACAATAGTGTCATACAGGGAACACATAATAGTGTCATCCAGGGAACACATAATAGTGTCATACAGGGAACACATAATAGTGTCATCCAGGGAACACATAATAGTGTCATCCAGGGAACACATAATAGTGTCATACAGGGAACACATAATAGTGTCATCCAGGGAACACATAATAGTGTCATACAGGGAACACATAATAGCGTCATACAGGGAACACATAATAGCGACATACAGGGAACACAATAGTGCCATACAGGGAACACATAATAGTGTCATCCAGGGAACACATAATAGTGTCTTACAGGGAACACATAATAGTGTCATACAGGGAACACATAATAGTGTCATACAGGGAACACATAATAGTGTCATACAGGGAACACATAATAGTGTCATACAGGGAACACATAATAGTGCCATACAGGGAACACATAATAGTGTCATACAGGGAACACATAATAGTGTCATACAGGGAACACACAATAGTGTCATACAGGGAACACATAATAGTGCCATACAGGGAACACATAATAGTGCCATACAGGGAACACATAATAGTGCCATACAGGGAACACATAATAGTGCCATACAGGGAACACATAATAGTGCCATACAGGGAATACATAATAATGTCATACAGGGAACACATAGTAGTGTGATACAGGGAACACATAATAGTGTCATACAGGGAAGACATAATAGTGCCATACAGGGAATATATAATAGTGTCATACAGGGAACACATAATAGTGCCATACAGGGAACACATAGTAGTGTGATACAGGGAACACACAATATTGCCATTAAGTGCCCAAATAATTCCTCTATAGGTAATACCACAACCAGCACCATGAGGTATAAGTTTGTTCATAAAAAAGACACAAGGAAGAACTTGTAGAGCTGGTGAAACATGGTAGAAATGGGGGTAGGGATGTCTATAAGGCAAAGTCCCAGCTTTACCTGACTCCAGAAAGGCAAATCTGCCTATTTATGCCTTGCTTTATACCTGCATAATGTATTACTTCATAACAAGTCACATTTTAATAGTCTAGGAAAGCTGGAGTCTAGGAAAGCTGGATGACAACCAGTGAGAGCAGTAATAGTGGCCATATTGGTTGTCACCCAGCTTTCCCAGAAACAGCTATAACTAAGAATAGTCTGAATACCATTTATAGTAACCAGATAAAACAAGGGCTCACATTTAGAAGGGAGATTTTTTATTTTAGGGGTACAGCTCATCCAGCCTTGGGTGAATACATTAATATTGCTGATTTATATTTGTATCATGTAGTTGTTGGAATGAGGTTTTCAATGAGCTTGTTACAGAGTGTAGAGCCTGACATTGCATATGTACAAGCTGCAGCCGATAATAGAGTGGAGGTCACTTCCCCTGCACCCTTCCAGCCCATGCTGAGACTACATCTGCAGATTTGGAATGAATGGTGTGGGCAATGAGGGAGGAGGGCTGCGCATGCGCGGTATCAGGCTGGGGCTGTAGAGTGAGCCAGGCTCTCAGATTGATGTGTTACCTGCCCCTCTCCGGAGAATAGCACCAGCCTGGGCGGGTCCATCACTGGAGACCAGAGAGAGGAAGATCAATACAAACATACGATTGTTGCACGGGCAGCACTGGATGCATGGAGAAGATGGTGATCACAGGGCATGACTGATGCCAATGGCTCATTGGAAAGGCAGGCTGCACAGAAGACTGGCTGGTAAGGGTCCTCCTCATGCTGCCACCTTTACTATTGTTTGTTTTGATTGTATTAAGAAGGGCAGATGACATATGATCAGCTCTGCTCTGGCTTTACCCATTGCTAGAATGTATCCAGACTAGAGCATTGCATGAACAGCAAGTCATTGCAACAATGTTTATATCAAAATGTCAATGGTGCAGAATGAGATCAAGAAATAGAGAAACTGATCTGCTTGTAAAATGCCAAGGCTGGCACCTGGCAAAGGTTGGCACTCGTAACTTTTTTATTTTCTTACAGGGTAAAACTGGCACATGTTATTTACAAAATAACAGGAAATACAATGTATAGAGTGAATTATACTTTAGGTAGAGACTTGGAGAATAGAATCTCCACCTGTTCTTGAGTTGTCCTTGTCTTGGGAAAGTTGGGTGACAACCATAATGGCCACCAGTACAGCAGCCACAGATATTGTCACCCAACTTTTAAAGAATCCTGAATGTCAAATCTGCATCATTGCTCCCTATTAATCTGCTTACTAGGAAAGATTCCCGTTCAGCAACCTAGGAAAGCGTATTACTTGTTATTTGTATAGCACCAACATATACCGCAGTGCTGTACGGAGAAGACACTGACATCATGGCTGATTGCTTTTTTACTGAAATTTACCAAGGCAAATTTGCATTTGCAAATATTACAGAATTTGAAAGGTTATACTGTCTGTATGTGAAAATTTGACAAGGAGTGAAATCTGGAAAAACTTGTCTGCAGCTTCTTACTAGAAATACTTGTTAGAAGACTGGCCAGATCACCACTGGGGTGCACAATGTTTAACTAGATTTTACTTTGTAGTAGAAACACGTTAAAATGTAAAGATTATAGAAATTGGTAGATGTTCGGTTTGTCTTTAGAACATTTTCCCTTCAAGAGGTTTAAAAGTTTGTATAGAGGGGTCCCGTGATCATGACCCCCTCTGAGCCAGAGCGGAGAGCCACTAGGGACAGTGGCTCCTGCTTTGGTGGTCCCGGCTCGACCATGTATTGCAAGGTCAGCCATTCATTTGTATTGGCGCCATGTAATTCTACATTTGGCATCCATGACCAGGCCATATTTGCTAAATTCCAGGGGTTCCAGGAGCCAGACCCGCACTGATCAGCTATTGCCTGCGCATCTGTTTTTAGAGAAGGGTATGTCTTGATGAGGCAAGCCCTTTAAAAAAAAGGGAGAAAACACCTGTAAATATAAGTTCTCTATTTGCTCTTTTCTGTTAAAATTATTAAAAAAAATAGAAATACTAATTTATATTTGTTTCTGGGAAAGCTGGTTGACAGATGATATTATTGCACGATTGTGACCCAACTTTCCCTAAAGGAGTTTTCCCAAAATTAATATCCTGTGGATAGGTGGTAATTATCCGATCTGTGGTGGTCCGACCACCGGTACCCCCAACGATCACAAGAACCGGCTTATCATTACTTTTCTTCTGAACAGAAAATCTGCTTAGTTATTAGTTAATATGGGAGTATTCACATGTGGAGGTTTCGAGCAGGTTTTGGTTATTTTTTTTTAATGCTGTTTTTGAAGTCAAAACCAGGAGTAGATTAAAATAAGAGGATAAGTAGTATCAGTCCTTTACACTTTATCTCCCTTTATGATCCACACCTGGGTTTGGGTTCAGAAATTGCATTAAAAAAATGGAACAAAACCTGCATGTGTGAATACACCCTTAGGAGTTTGGCGCAGTTGAGTTACTTCCACAATGAGTAGTGTAATGTTGACTATATTTGCTGTTTCCCAGTTTAACCACAAACAGATATTACAGATAAGTGACAGCTGAATACAAATGTTAGCAACTCAAGGACTTACGTACAGGTCTTTAAAAAAATAAATAAAGAAGCATATAAATATGAGACAGGCAGGATGTTTAATTAATATATGTAACTATAATTATATGTATGTGTGTCTCCTAATGTAAATTCTAAGGATATTAGATAATACCAAGGATTCCCATAAGCATAGAGGCTAATTCTTCTATGGCTCAGAAATCAATGTTGAAGATTACAGTAGGGGGTATATTATTATCCTTTGTAATACTCAAGTTGTTCTTGCAAGACATTGGATGATGCAAATTATCAGCAATTTCATCAGAACAAAATGTCAGTAATGTCATTCTCTAAAGTAGTTGTCCCCAATCACCGGGCCACAAACCAATACCGGGCCGTGGATCATTTGGTACCGGGTCGTGGGTGGATACGCTGCGTAAAGTTACATTGCATATCCACCCAGGTGGCCGCAGGGAATTTCGGACGAAAAACTTGCACCAAACTTTGGTGCAGTCTTTAGCCTGGAATGTCCGCTGCGGAAAACAGCAGCATTTAGCAGGCCGGCCTCCTGGGGTGACATTTCATCCCAGGCGACTGCAGCACCCTGTGATTGGCTGCAGTGGCGGTCACATGGGAGGCCAGCCTTCTGACATCATCCAGGCCGGCCTCCTGAGATGAAGTTTAATCCATCCCATGTGACTGCCGCTACAGCCTGTGATTGGCTGCAGCGGTCACATAGGATGAGAGACAGATTTCTGGGTAAGTATAAGATTTTTTCTTTTTTCTCAGTTGTGTTTTTCCGTCGCAATTAACGCAACATCAGCTATTTGTTGCGGGTTTTACATTCCACTGAATTCAGTAGGGAAAACCTGCAACAAATAAGCAGCGTTTACGCAAATACAATTGAAGTTGCAGAATAAAATTCTGCACCGCAGGTCAATTTCTGAGCGTTTTTTCCGCTCACTATTTACGCAACATGTGGATGAGAATTGTTCTATCTCATCCACTTTGCTGCTACTGTATTATGCTGTGGATTTTCCACGATGAATTCCATTGCGGAAAAACCGCAGTATTTACACAACGTATGAACTGCCCCTAAGAACGTTTTTATTTTAATTTTATTTCCATTTAATTGCAGTCTGCAGGGTGTTTTGTAATGCGCGTGATTCCCCCCGCTGGTCCGTGGAAAAATTATCTTGCATGAATCTGGTCCTTCGTGCAAAAAAGTTTGGGGGCTGCTGCTCTAAAGCCAATCCCCAAAATGTCAGGTTCGGACTAAGTTTGGACCTTACAAACCTCCTCTATAGGGGTCTCCTTCTTACAAGACAGGGGGGTTGGTCTATGCCTATGTGAACTTCTTGCAGTTATGATCAGTATGCATTTAAAATATGCCAGGTTTGGGGTTCTATAAGGGATACTTGGAGTTTTTCAGGGAGCCAGTCTGCAGCCAAAGCTGAGCCCCCATGTCCAAGACAAATATGTAACATGGCCCCTGCTGCCATCTTAAAGCTAATAACAAATGCTTCTAAGGGTACGTTCAGACGTGGGGGAATTGCTGTGGAATTCCGCTGCGGACAGTCTGCAGTGCAAATCCGCAGCAGACTTTTTTTCATTACTTTCTATGGATTATTAAGTAACTTAGTGCAGACGTTATGGAAAAAGCTGTAGCGGAAAATAGACTGCAGTGCAGAAATGTTATTCTGCAGCATGCATGGCCGCCAGCGGAGAAGTAGAGGCTGAAATCTGTGGCAAGTCCGCTGTGATATCCGCAACATCTGAATTACCTGTCAAATATGCAAATTTTGCTGGCGATTCGTTGCGTAATTGCAGCGAATTTGCGGCAAAATCTGCAGTGGAAAATTTCTGCCACCCCTGAACATGGCCTTAAAAAGGACCAGGCAGCGCTCCTGACATGTCTGATTTAGGCTTTATTCAGACTAACGGGAATTTGCACGCGCGTTGCACGGACCTATATTACTCTATGGGGCCGTGCAGACATGTTCGT
Source organism: Rhinoderma darwinii (assembly GCF_050947455.1). Taxonomy (NCBI): domain Eukaryota; kingdom Metazoa; phylum Chordata; class Amphibia; order Anura; family Rhinodermatidae; genus Rhinoderma; species Rhinoderma darwinii. The sequence continues at coordinate 64,398,919 of NC_134698.1, read as the reverse complement.
GATTTTTACTCAGCGTGAGTCCGCTGAAAAAAGTCACGACATGTCCGTTCTTTGGGCGTTTTGCGCGAATCACGCACCCATTGAAGTCAATGGGTGCGTGAAAACCACGCATGTCGCACGGAAGCACTTCCGTGCGAACAGCGTGATTCGCGCAACAGCTGTCAAAAGGATGAATGAAAACAGAAAAGCACCACGTGCTTTTCTGTTTACAAGCATCCAAATGGAGTGTCATAATGATGGCGGCTGCGCGAAAAGCACGCAGCCACGCATCATATACCGAGGCCACACGTAGCTGTTAAGTGGCTTTTGCGCACACAAAACGCCGCATTTTTGCGTGCGCAAAAATGCCATGCTCGTGTGAGTGAGGCCTTAGTAAATACTTGTACTCCCCGTAAAATCACAATTCTGGAGAGTCTGTTCTCTGAGTTCTGCGTTTTTCAGTCCTCTGTTATTCCTCTTAGAAATGTAGGTTTAAATTGAGGACTGGGTGTTACTATTTCCCTTGTCAAAGGGGTGTGTCCCTTTAGTTTCATTCTTTCAGCACTGATTGGACATTGTCAGTCTGTATAGGGAGACACCCCCAACTGGTAGTGCCCAGTTGTCTATTTATTCATAAATTTGTAGGAGGAATAACAGAGGAACGGAACAACATAGAGTTCTGAGAAAAGATGCTTCAGAATTGTTACTTTATGGTAAATACAAGTATTTACTAAAACAGACATGACATTTTAGGAGAGGAGAGGTGTTTTGTAACAGCTGATAAAGACCAAAACGGTGTTTAAATCTAAGGGTATGTGCACACACACTAATTACGTCCGTAATATACGGACGTATTTCGGCCGCAAGTTCCGGACCGAACTCAGTGCAGGGAGCCGGGCTCCTAGCATCACAGTTATGTACGACGCTAGGAGTCCCTGCCTCGCTGCAGGACAACTGTCCCGTACTGTAATCATGTTTTCAGTACGTGACAGTTGTCCTGCAGCGAGGCAGGGACTCCTAGCATCGTACATAAGTATGATGCTTGGAGCCCGGCTCCCTGCACTGTGTTCGGTCCGGTACTTGCTGCCGAAATACGTCCGTATATTACGGACGTAAATAGTGTGTGTGCACATACCCTAAAAGGTGGAACAGTGATTTTCCATCCATGCATTGGAGAAGATTTAATCTTAATATTTGACAGACCCCCATGTTTACTAGACATATCTTTAGATCTCTCAGGGGGTGGGCATCAACAGCACCCACTGAGAAGTCATAAGAGGTCTTGCACCCCCCTACTCACCCCCATATCCAGCATGCTGTAATTTTGGTCCACTAGATAATACTGTATGATTAGGGTCACACAGCAACTGTCTTCTGTAAAATTCTCCTTGATCGGGTGAACGACCGTTCCCGATCATTGCCCTGTACAGGGAGATGTGCCGCCGATAGGATGCAAATGCATGGGGATAAACGATCGTATTAACGACCATTCGTCCGCATACTAAATGATCATTGCTCCGTTTTTAGGGAGCAAATGAGCGCCGATCATCAAGCTATATTGTAGATTGGCGCTCGTTGTAAACACGGACGATATCTGTTCCTTATATAAAGTTTTCGATGTTTTATAAATGTGATTTTTTTTTATTATAAAACCTTAAGTAAATCAATATAATAATACTGTTCTCGTGCATGTCCTGCAGCCGCCATCTTGCCTCTTCATGAAGACTGTCAGCAGTGGCCTTTATTTCTTCCTCATCCTGCATTGAGCCCCTGAGGTGACCACCACCACGGCCCATAGATCAAAGATCATCAGTAGTGGTCACCTCATTGTTAAATACTACAGTGCAGTTAAAGTTATGTATTTATATAGTAATGACTTATTCCATTTACCCTCCGGGCATACAAAGTGGACATGAAAAAAATAAATAAATCCTCAGAAAATGCCTTTAATACATATCAAGGCAGCGCGGGGATATGAAAACAATCTAGAAACGTGTACATATGAAAGACAGTGCAAAATAGAAAAAACCATATGTGAATAACCTGCTGCACACTTGAGGCAAACAGAAATAGGGACACCCCTCAGTGGTGACATCACAGCGTGACATCACGTGTCAGGTCAGAAGACTGCTGCAGTCTACTGCTATAATACATAAAGATGTCACTTTCTAATTGATAGGCCGGCTTCCTCCAGTAAAGTCCGATATTAGAATGAATGCCATCATATCATTAATCTTCTTGTCCTTGTGGATAATGTTTTACAAAGTGACATTATCTGTACCAACCGGGAAATAGCTGAATGTAGTGCCACTTGACTCCGATGCAATTTAGTGCCTTTGGCAAATCTAATCATGGGGATGGGAATTGTCTCTTCAGGATTAACCTCTTCTGTTCCAGACAAACTACTGAACGCCATTCAAAAGGGGCCTTGAACCTCATCTCCATTTACTGTATGTATTGTTCTCCGTTATCAGCCATAGTATTTATCAATGGGATTACTGAGAAGTGAAAAAAATTGCTTCTTCCATGATCACTACTTTATCTCCTATATCTCCAGTTCCATATTTAAAGGGGTTTTATGAACAGAAATGACCCCTAACAGAAAGGAGCTGCCAGCAAATTATGTTTGGGAAGCTGCTGATATATAATATTACATGGCGGCCATTAAAATGAATGGCCATCAATGTAATACATAGGTGACTCGAGTTCGCCATATTGCCGTCTATGCAATACATGTTTGGCTTGAGTTCGCCAGAACAGAAGTCGCTCTTATAGACTCGTGTATGATATCTATATGGCCTATTAAGGCATATGTCAGGGGTTGTCTTTGAAAGACAACCCCTTTAGGCCGGATTCAGACGAAAGTGATTTGCGTCCGTGCAGCCCGCGTGGTTTTCACTCGGGTCGCACGGACCTATACAAGTCTATGGGGCCGTGCAGACAGTCCGTGAGTTTTGTGCAGCGTTAGTCCGCTGTGTGAAACTCACGACATGTTCTATATTTAGGCGTTTTTCGCGCATCACGCACCCATTGAAGTCAATGGGTGCGTGAAAATCACGCGCACCCCACGGAAGCCCTTCCGTGGGTCGCGCGTTATTCGCGCAACAACAGTAAAAGAATGAATGTAAATAGAAAAGCACCACGTGCTTTTCTGTTTACAAACATCCAAACGGAGTGTCATAAAGATGGCGGCTGCGCGAAAAGCACGCAGCCGCGCATCCATATGAGCAGGACATACGGAGCTGCCACGCGCGCAAAACGCATGCGTTTTGTGCGCGCGCAAAATGCACATGCTCGTCTGAATCCGGCCTTTGAAGATATAGGTGTGAAGGATATCAGCAGATTTATGTATATAGGCCGCACCTTTACACATCGTGTACTTTGCACTGTTTGGTGCATAAAGGGAGTCTATTATTCCATCTCATAAACCTCTTTAAAGGAACACTCCAAGCAAAACTGATATACTGTGTTATGCCTTATACTGGGTCTGAGTGCATGACACAAGACGCTCTCTTTGAATCTCTGAATAATGCTCCACCACTTCAGGCCCCAAAATTAGGCTGCCAAACACAGTAGATGAATGTCGGACGAAGCCGCTGATTTCGGCAGGACCAGCCAACCATCTAATGTGTATGGTGGTGTCCCGACTCTCCCCTGACGGCAGATGTCGGATAAGATAAGGATCGGTTGTTGGATTTCAACACGTCCGGTCCGTTTTATTCGGCGAAGTGTGTGGCAGGGGTCGGGAGGAACAGCCATCTAAAGTCTACGGGCCAGCTGTGTATCACTTTTCCTTGAATGTTCCTTTAATATTCAAAAGTCATTGGGTATTCCAGATTAAAATGGAGTTTGGAACTATGTTTTGGGTAGCCAGGTCATCAGATTTTCCATAAAACTGGGTCCAGACTCAAGGAACGCTGGTGTTTGTGTGTATTCTTTTTTCACTTATCCCAGAATTTTTATATTTCATACAGTAGATCTTGTGCATAAGAAAATCCAGTTGTTGCAGTAAATGTCTCCTTTCGAATATATCACTTAAAATATGATGGCTCGTGAATGGAATATTACGCCAACCGAGTTTCGTTCCACATTCCCTATGTATATATTAATCATGTTTTGTATGTCTTATATTTCTTATCTCAATAGTAAGCATGAATGTATAATCATCAAATACTCACTAGACTGCAGTCAGCGTCTCTCATTCAGATTTAGATTTAATTTTAGATTTAGTGTCGATAAATTTGTATGCATTGAATGTACATGATCAATTAAAAGTGAAGCTATATAATAGCCAGTAAGTGTAAACTTTTGCATTTTTATAGTTTATATATCTCCATGACCTTTTTTGCTGTTGTCACTTATTGTTTTCGGTTTATTTCAAATCTATATAGTGTGGAAACCATCAACAAGCTGCTGTTGACAGATTTATTATATTGTGTCTATATTTTCTCCACTACAGGAAGGTTTATGAGCTTGATTACCTCCAGGACCCTCTGAAGCAGTCTTATTTGGCTGTAATAACACTTAACCTTTAATTTGTATTGTCAAAAATGGTCAAGAGCTGTTGTATCGATAGTGCAAATGTCTATGTAAAGTTTAGGTGGTAAGCAGTGAATCAGTCAGTAATGAAGTCTACTTATACCCCATTTATTCCCTACGATGAGGGGTGAGTAGGTACCCTGTAAAGGGTAGCCTGGCATTAAGTCAATCTCCGTGGTTTCCTGGTAATCACCTAGATCTATTGTTGGGTCTTAGCAACCATCTTTTCAAGATCTCTGCTTGTTGTTATTCAGTAGTAACATTTATTGTTTACTTCCAGTGGATAAAATTCTGTCCACAGTCATGTGATGGACACACAGGTGCAGTGCTCGTTACAGTATGTGTATCAGAGCTGTGTCTTCTAACGATCCCAGCACCTATGCATTCATCACATGACCATGGACAGAATTCTATCCACCGGAAGTAAACAATGAATGTTCCCACTAAATAACAGCAAGCAGAGATCTTGAAAACCGTAAGGAATTAATACAGAAATGACATAGGAAAATTATATAACTTTTAATTATATATAGAAAAATAATATTAATTTGCTGAAAACAGACAACCCATTTAATGCACCTTTACAGTAAATATAATGGGTATGAAGAAGATTTCTTGTATTACCTATGAAGGTGTGCAGGACACATTTCAAATAAACAAGTCCCAGGTAATTGCTGGACTATCAAAAGTTGTAAATTTTTGGGTGGTCATAGAATGGCATTATGGATCCATTATATGATACCCATGGCTTGCCTTGGCCCCATACGATACGATTGTGTGTAATATTATACGTTTTTGCTAGAGACACGTTAAGATTTTCAGGACTATTGGAACGCAGACTAAAGGAATTTTACTGTATCTTTAAATATTCTCTCTCTCATTTAGCACAATAACTAGTAGCAAACTACAACTATATGATGGCATAGGGTTATTGCACTAGAACATTGGCTCATACATTCTTAACGCAGTAAATGTCGGGTTTTGAGCAGCCCTCATATAAGCCAATATGTACTGCACAAAAATTTGTAAGTCAATCATAAAGTGCAATAACCATATCTCTGGCTGTGGACCACCTAGAACAGTGGTTCCGGTGGCATATGAAAGATGAGAATCTAATCGCAGTTCTAGCTGTGAAACAACCAGAGGTATCACCAGTTGAAGATGCAGTCAGGAATGGAAGCTGTATACTATATGATCATGCTGTGCTGCTGGGCCGGGAACAGGAGAACTGTATGACGCTGATTGGACAGCGTCATACAGAAAACATTACACCGCCGAGAGTGAAAAGAAAGAGTAACCTCCCATTTGACAAGTTTACATTATCATATTTAGAACAATGCACATAACTTTGTAAATAATACAAGTTTTTAAACACAATTTACACTGTAAATAGCTGCCCCAATACAGTATAATGCCCTCATAGTTGCACCCATACATTATAATGCCCACACAGATTCCCCATACGGTATAATGCCAACACAGATGCCCCCATACAGCATAATGCCCCAATAGCTGACCCATACAGTATAATGTCCCCATAGCTGCCCCCATACAGTATAATGCCCCAGAGTGCCGGTAACGACGTGGCCAGGGAAATCCGCTCCAGGAGGAGCCACTGACTTCACTGGCAATATATGGTCAGTTACGTCAGGGATTCCCTCTAGGGGCAGAATCCCCGACCATAGCGTCGGCAATGCTCTGGCAGGGAATTCCACTATGGAGGTGCCCTTGATACATACAGTATAATGCCCCTATAGATTCCCCCATACACTATAATGCCCCCATAGCTACCACCATACACTATAATGGATCCATAGCTACCCCATACACTATAATGCCCCTCCAGCTGCCACTGCACAATATAATGCCCCATAGCTGCCCCCATACAGTATAATCCCCCCTTAGCTGCCCCTAGTGTCAGTGCCCACCTATAAAGTTCCTGTGCCCACATAGTGCCACAGTGCCCATGTAGATAGTGCCACACACAGTGCCATGTAGATAGTGCCACCCTCCCTGTAGATAGCGATACCCCCCCCCTAGCCATTGGGACTCCCTCTAAAGGAGGAATCCCCAGCCAGAGCATCGGCAACGCTGTGGCTGGGGATTCCGCTCCAGGAGGAGCTATTGACATCATTGTCCATATATGTACAGTGACATAAGGGATTCCCTCTAGGAGCGGAATCCCCGGCCATAGCACCTGCAACGCTCTGGCAGGGGATTCAGCTATGGAGGAGCCACTAACTTCACTGTCCATATATGGACAGTGACGTCAAGGGCTTCCCTTGGCTCAGCGCTTAAAGTGTGTCCTGAGGACGCAGTTACAGTCGACACCGGGAGTCCGGGACATACCCTCAGCTGCCCGAGACATTGGGACACTGCCCGAAATCCAGGACCGTCCCGCTGAATCCGTGACGGTTAGGAGCTATGACTATGGTATGGGCCCATCAGGCCCCAGTAGGGCATATGAGTGTCATTGGGAGGATTCCCCGCTCAGGACCCCCTCTATGAGCTGTTCATGTATTACATCTGAATGGCTGCGATGTAATAATACATTTCCCCTGCAGCAGCTGGCAAAACCATCTGTTTAATCATCTGTTGTCTGTAATGGGAGGCCAAAAATTTTTTGGTAATTTTTATAAAGGTTTGTGCACGAGTATACTGGAAATATGTCTAAAAAAAAAGTATGCACTTCACTTATACCTTTTTTTTTTTTTGCCTTTCAGAATTATTAGTTAAATGTTCAAAGCTAAAAAAAAGTTGTCTTGTTTTATATAAATAATAAAAAAGTGTGTGCCCATGTCGTATATACCTGTTATTTTCTTAGCGTAAACAATAACGTAAAGTCCTTCTTGACTTATTGTACTCACACATACACAAAAATGCAAGTGTGAATGTAGTGTAAATGATATACATGTTATGTAATTATTCTACAAGCAGGGCCGGACTCGCCATCTGGCAGTTCTTGCGAATGCCAGATGGGCCAGTGCACAGTGGCCTGGTTGGCTGCCACCCACACAGTCCTTATTACTTATCGCTAGGAACCAAAACCTATTCACTCTGGGTATCTGGTCAAGCCTATGGCAAGGGGTAGAAGAAGGATGAGATCAGCTGCCTCTGTACTGTACAATCAAGCAGCAAATAGTAAGCTGTGCTTCGTCACACAGACCTCTGTAATTCAATGGGGTCGTTCACACGACCGCTGTTTCAACGGACCGTGTGAAGGGTCCATTGAAAAATAGAACATGTCCTATTTTGTTTCGTTTTCATGGATCCCTCCATAGACTCAAGTCTATGGGGATCCGTGAAAATGGAACCCGCACAGGGGCACCTCAGACGTGAAAAACGTCACGTTTATCACGGTCGATTTTCCTCACGCTTGTGTGAATCTAGCCTTACTGTCTGCAGTAAATCAATACCCACCAATACTGGCACGGAAATTAGGCTCTGTTTGCATCTGCGGCAGAGCCTGTCACAGTTTTTGGCAGATTTGCTACACGTTGCGTAATTTTTCACATCAAATCGATGGTTTCGCCAAAACACAAAACTCCCATTATAAGTCAATGTTCTAGTTTTGAGTGGTGCGTGTGTGGCATGTGTCCTAGGTATAAATGGCACATTTACGCCATGTATTCCAGGTTATTCACGTGTACTGTACAGTATATGGTGGCACTATTCAGGTGTACAGTATATAGTGGTATTGTTCACGTGTATAGTATATATTTTGCGGCATTATTCATGTGCACAGTATATATATATATATATATATATATATATATATATATATATAAACAAAAAAATGTTAACCGCACAGTCAGTTCATAAAGATGAGGGTGCAAGCCCGCCAGGGACATGACCAAGGTCACCCAAAATGTATATTCCAAGAATCAGGCAGCACTCCAGAGATGTAGCAAAAATAGAAAAATGTGCTTTATTCCATCAGTCAAAACAGCAACGTTTCAGCTCTACCATAGAGCCTTTCTCAAGCATAGAGAAAGGCTCTATGGTAGAGCTGAAACGTTGCTGTTTTGACTGATGGAATAAAGCACATTTTTCTATTTTTGCTACATCTCTGGAGTGCTGCCTGATTCTTGGAATATATATATACATACACTACCGTTCAAAAGTTTGGGGTCACCCAGACAATTTTGTGTTTTCCATGAAAACTCACACTTATATTTATCAAATGAGTTGCAAAATGACTAGAAAATATAGTCAAGACATTGACAAGGTTAGAAATAATGATTTTTATTTGAAATAATAATTTTCTCCTTCAAACTTTGCTTTGGTCTTGGAATGCTCCATTTGCAGCAATTACAGCATTGCAGACCTTTGGCATTCTAGCTGTTAATTTGCTGAGGTAATCGGGAGAAATGTCACCCCATGCTTCCAGAAGCCCCTCCCACAAGTTGGATTGGCTTAATGGGCACTTCTTGCGTACCATACGGTCAAGCTGCTCCCACAACAGCTCTATGGGGTTGAGATCTGGTGACTGCGCTGGCCACTCCATTACAGATAGAATACCAGCTGCCTGCTTCTTCCCTAAATAGTTCTTGCATAATTTGGGGGTGTGCTTTGGGTCCTTGTCCTGTTGTAGGATGAAATTGGCTCCAATCAAGCGCTGTACACAGGGTATGGCATGGCATTGCAAAATGGAGTGATAGCCTTCCTTATTCAAAATCCCTTTAACCTTGTACAAATCTCCCACTTCACCAGCACCAAAGCAGCCCCAGACCATCACATTACCTCCACCATGCTTGACAGATGGCGTCAGGCACTCTTCCAGCATCTTTTCAGTTCTGCGTCTCACAAATGTTCTTCTGTGTGATCCAAACACCTCAAACTTCGATTCGTCTGTCCATAACACTTTTTTTCCAATCTTCCTCTGTCCAATGTTTGTGTGCTTTTGCCCATATTATTCTTTTCCTTTTATTAGCCAGTCTCAGATATGGCTTTTTCTTTGCCACTCTGCCCTGAAGGCCAGCATCCCGGAGTCACCTCTTCACTGTAGACATTGACACTGGCGTTTTGCGGGTACTATTTAATGAAGCTGCCAGTTGAGGACCTGTGAGGTGTCTATTTCTCAAACTAGAGACTCTACTGTACTTGTCTTGTTGCTCAGTTGTGCAGCGGGGCCTCCCACTTCTCTTTCTTCTCTGGTTAGAGCCTGTTTGTGCTGTCCTCTGAAGGGAGTAGTACACACCATTGTAGGAAATCTTCAGTTTCTTGGCAATTTCTCGCATGGAATAGCCTTCATTTCTAAGAACAAGAATAGACTGTCGAGTTTCACATGAAAGCTCTCTTTTTCTAGCCATTTTGAGAGTTTAATCGAACCCACAAATGTAATGCTCCAGATTCTCAACTAGCTCAAAGGAAGGTCCGTTTTATAGCTCCTCTAAACAGCAAAACTGTTTACAGCGGTGCTAACATAATTGCACAAGGTTTTTCAAGTGTTTTCTAATCATCCATTAGCCTTCTAACACAGCTAGCAAACACAATGTACCATTAGAACACTGGAGTGATGGTTGCTGGAAATGGGCCTCTATACACCTATGTAGATATTGCATTAAAAACCAGACGTTTGCAGCTAGAATAGTCACTTACCACATTAACAATGTATAGAGTGTATTTCTGATTAATTTAATGTTATCTTCATTGAAAAAAACTGTGCTTTTCTTGCAAAAATAAGGAAATTTCTAAGTGACCCTAAACTTTTGAACGGTAGTGTATATACATATATATATCAGTAGTATTCATGTGTACTGTATAAAGGGGTGTTATTTATGTGTACAGTACATATGGCGGCATTATTTATATATAGCAGAATTATTCATGTGTATAGTATATAGTGGCGTTATTCATGTGTATAGTGTATATGGTGGCATTATTCATGTTTATAGTATATATAGCAGTATTCATGTATACGTTATATATGGTGGCATTATTCATGTTTATAGTATATATAGCAGTATTCATGTGTACGTTATATATGGTGGCATTATTCATGTTTATAGTATATATAGCAGTATTCATGTGTACGTTATATATGGTGGCATTATTCATGTATACAGTATATAATGGTGTTATCTATGTCTACAGTATATATGGCAGCATTATTTATGTGTATAGTATGTAGGGACATTCATGTGTACAGTATATATGATGCCATTATTAATGTTTACACTATATATGAATGCATTGTTAGTGTGTACAGTACATAGTGACATGATTTAGAATATTTAGAATTTGGGCAGTGGCGATTTTCTAAAAAATTAATTTCATCCACCTAATAATTTAACTTATACTGCAGTTATCCTTACTTTCATAAATAAATTAGTGACACATATATCCTGGTAGTGTACAATGTATACAATTTATTTCAAACACATTCGTAAAGGGTAACTAAACTTTGAAAAAACTTTTGACATGTCATAGTGACATGTCAGAAGTTTTGATCGGTTTGGGGTCTGAGCACGGAGACCCCCACTGATGGCTAAAAGGAAGCGGTGGAACCGCTCAGGTGAGTGGTGGGATGCTTTGTTTTTGATCGCTAAAATAGTCGTGCACAGGCTTAATAGAAAGTCTATGAGCCTGTACATCGCACACTCGGCTTTCCGATGAAAGACGATCAGAAACTAAGCAGCACAGCGCTTCTGCCGCTTTGTTTCAGCGCTCGGTGGGGGTCTCAGTGCTCAGACTCCCACTGATCAAAACTTCTGACATGTCACTATGACATGTCGAAAGCTTTTTCAAAGTTCAGTTAGTCTTTAACGACCCAGCCATTTTTCATTTTTACCTTTTCGTTTTTCACTCCCCGCCTTCCAAGAGCCATAAGGTTTTTATTTTTTCGTCAATAGAGTGCTGTGGGGGCTTATTTTTTTGCGAGAGGAGCTGTAGTTTCTATTAGCACCATTTAAATGACCATATAATGTAAAGGGAAACGGAAAAAAAATTATTTGTGGGGTGGAATTGGAAAAAAACTAAATTCCTCCATTGCTTTTTGGGTTTTGTTTTTACTGCTTTCACTGTGCGGTAAAAACGACGGCTTAACTTTATTCTGCGTCTCAATACGATTACGGTGATACCAAATTTCTATAGGTATTTTATATCTTACTACCTTTACAAAGAAAAAACTATTTGTTAACAAAAAAAAAAATTCTGTTTCACCGCATTCTGAGAGCCAAAGTGGATTAAGAGGTCCGAGGGCTTATTTTTTGCAGAACGAGTTGTAGTTTTTATTGGTACTATATTTTGGTACATACAATTTTTTGATCAATTATTATTTCATTTTTTGTAGCGCTAAGGTGACCAAAAAAAAACAATGATTCAGTGTTTTAATTATTTCTTTTACGCCGTTCACCGTGTGAGTTAAATAATGGTGTATTGTTATAGTTAAGACTTTTACGGACGCGGCGATACCAATTTTTTTAATTTTATTTTTTATATTGTGCTTGGGGACAAATGGGGAAAGGTTTTTTTTTTAATTTTAATATTTAAATATATTTTTTTACACTTTTAAAATTGTATTTAACTTTTTTTTACACATTTTATTAGTCCCCCTAGGAGACTTGAACCAGCGATTGTTAGATCGCTGGCACAATACACTGCAATACTAATGTACTGCAGTATAATGTCATTTTTACAGGCTTCTGCTAAGCCAGAGGCAGACAGAAGGCAGACATGGGGGCCTTTATTAAGACCCTGGGCTGCCATGACAACCATCGGCGCCCCCCTATCGTGCTGCGGGTGGCAGTTGGGCTGTCGGAGGGGGCCGCCCCTCCTCCTAACGGTTTAAATGCAGCGGTCGCTATTGACCGTGGCATTTAGCTAGCTGAATAACCGGGAACAGCACGATCGCTGTTCCTGGCCGTTAGAGCAGCGTGACAGCTGTAATACACAGCAGATAGCTGCGGTGTATAGAGCGGGCTCAGCACGTGAGCCCGCTCAAACGTCACCCCTTCGTTCTATGACGTGTATTTTCGTCATAGGTCGTTAAGGGGTTAAGAATATGAAGTATTTTTGATAGTTTAGTTACCCTTTATATTTTATTTATAACTAGAAATTGAATTTCTGGGTATCAACACCACTGACTCATCAACATCAGGTGCCCATTCCTGCTGTTATGGCGAATAATCAGACACCGCCCCTGTATGAGTGTTGTGACCGGTATATACATTTAGCCCATCACGTGCTGTTCCAATTTAGCAGTTTTGTAGGATTTACTGATTTATAAAACTTCTGAGTAGCACAATAGGAAGGCAATAAGGAGGACCAGAAACAATGTGGAATGATTTTGTATATTTGAGAGGTGGGCCCGGAACTGCGCAAACATATTGCATGGACAGTAGGTGGGCCTGTGTGCTTTTAAATGCCAGGGCTGATTTTTATGTCCCACAATCCGGCCCTGGCAACAAGTAATATATATTGCGGAATACAAAAAAAATATTAAGTGGGGTGTAAGGTGTGAGACCTATGTGGTTGTACAGGGTACATCACACATCACTGCTGAAAGGGGCATTAGTGACCGGATGGCCAGGGCATCCATAGCTTGGTTACCCCAACCAACTCTTTGTACCCCAACTTATAGAAAGGCAACAGCATAGGATTCAGCTGCCTTCCCTGGTTTGCTGGTCAGGCAGTTTTATTTAGGCTGCTATATAGCAATGTTATTTAGGCACTGTATGGTTATTTGTACACTATGTGGAGCACCATGTGGCCAATAGAAAGTACCTGATTGAGGTATAGTCTATGAAGCTTTGCAATGAACGACAGTAGCAACATGCAAAGCATGTGGAAGAATAGAAAACATAGATGTTTACTTCTGGGAACAGCGCCACTCTTTTTTATAGGCTGTGTGTGGCATTACAGCTCAGCCCCATTCAAGCGAATGGAGCCAAGTGCTTGTAACAATCTCTAGTTAATGTGCAGTGTGGCATTTCACCATATGGAGATTCCTTCTACAATGTACTCCAGCTCAGAGCTGGTAAAATCTATGGAATAATGTATATATTTTACACTGAAGGGCCACTTTATTGGAGACATTTGCCCTTTCATTATTGGTATAGGAAATAAGACACGTGACCCCGGAGTGCAGCATAAAATCAAGTGAGCAAGTTTTCCATGGAACAATTTCAGTGTGAATCCACATTAGAATGGGAAAATCTAGCGATCTGAGCATCTTCGAACGAGGCTTGGTCATCGGTGCTAGACATGCAGGGGCCAGTATCTCAAAAACTGCCAGCTTAGTGGGGTTTTACTCATGCAACTGTGTTGAGGGTATACAGAGAATGGCGAGATCTAGGAAAAACATCCAGCGAAAGGGGATCCTGTTGACGTCAACAACTCGTCGACTAAAGCGGTTAGCGGAGGATGTCAAGAACCGTTCTGACGAACAGGTGGTACACAGTCTGGCGAATTGCAGCCAAAGACAACACCGGTGCTCCGACTAACGTGTCCGAATGCACAACTTGTCGTTCCTCAGCATAATATAATATATTAATAGCAGACAACCAGATTAAGTGCCATTGCTGTCTGAGTGGGCAAAGGAGTGAAAAAAATAGATCACTGGACAGTTGAAAACATTGCTTGGTCAGATGAATCCAGATTTCGGTTGCACCATAATGATCGGAGGGTCAGAATTTGGTGCAAACATCATGAATCGATGAACCTTTCCTGTCAGGTGTGAACAGTTCAGGCTGGTGGAGGTGGAGTAATGGTGTGGGGAATGTTTAATTGGCACACCCTGGGTCCTCTGATACCTGTGGGTGGACGTTTGAACAGTACGGCTCTCCAAAGCATTGTGGCCGACCAAGTCCATCCCTTCATGGCAGCGGTTTACCCTATGGTAGAAGACACTTTAGCGGCAACTGTGAGAAGCTATCCTGTCCGCATGGGTCAATATTCCTGCAGAACGATTTCAACACCTAGTGGAATCTATGCCACGAGGAATTGCAGTGGTTCTGAAGACCAGAGGAGGTCCAACACCCTACTAGATGGGAGTCTCTAACAAAGTGGCCATTCAGTGTATATACATATGATTTGATGGGTCAGTTTTTTTTTTCTCGCATTGTAATTTCCCACAAAACGACCTCCGAGTCTGTTTACTAAGGTGTTATGATTTCTGTTTTTACAGGATCCATGACCAATATGAGGAATTTGTTAAGACGTATTATGATCCCCCCCCCAATAACTTATAATAGATCCATCAGGTTTCTTTTCTATGATTCTGTTGGTATATCTGTATTAGGGAATTGGTGATGGTAGTTGCCTAATACTTTTACAGAAAGTCTCGAGTAGATAGACTGGTGACCAATGGATATGCCATAAATATCGAAGAAAGTAAGAATCGGGGTCCCGAACCCCCAAAATCTACAGCGCTTCAGTCTATTCAAGCTTCTCCTCACTGCAGGTGGTGCAGTGAGGAGGAGCTTGAATAGACTGAAGCGCTGTACATAGCGGTTTCCATTATTTCCATAGACTTTGAGTAGGGTGACAGCGCACATGCTCGATCACCGCTCCATTTAATGTCCTTCTTACTGTGCTCGAGCACACGGTTTTGGACCCCTGTTCTCTCAATCGGTGGGGTCCCAAGCGATCAGATGACCAGGATAGATGATAATTGTAGATTCGGGGAATACCCCTGTAAGAATAACCTCTTGAAGCTCAGGTTCGGAGTTCTTTACAGGACATACTATGTGAACAGGTATGTTATAAATAATCTGTTTATTCCCTCAAGGATGGGGCCTAGTTAAGGCCTTATAGATGCAGCATTGTTATTTTCTTTTTTATTGGTGTTCACTGTGGGACTTGACCCTGTTAAATTTTGATTGCTCACATAATAATAGAGGTGGGCGTGCTTGATTGGCTCTTTCTGTAACGCCCATTGCCTTAAATGGAGAGAGCCGCACATGTAGCCACTTTTCCATTCAGTCTGTGTCTAGATGCGGGAATCTCACCTGGTGGTCAGGACACCAGCATTCATGATACACACTGTGGCCAAAGGTATGTGGACACCTGACCATCTCACCTATATGAGCGCATTCTGAAGTGTGCCTGTGGGAATTTGTGCTTTCAACCAAAATAATATTTGTGAGGTCAGACACCGATGTTGAGAAAGAAAGTCTGGCTCAAAATCCGCGTTCCAATTCAGCCAAAGGTTTTTGATGTTGTTGAGGTCAGGACTCTGTGCACCTAATCGAGTTCCCCCATACCAAACTTGTTACACTATGTCTTTATGGACCTTATTTTGTGCACAGGGGCACAGTCATACTGGAACAAATGTCTTGGTATGCTGAAGCATTAATCCCAGACCATTATCCCTCCTCCACCAAATTTTACAGTAGACACTACGCATTCCAGTAGGTAACGTTCTCCTGGCAGCCGCAAAACCCAGAATTATCCATCAGACTGCCAGATAAAGAAGCGTGATACATCACTCCACAGAACCCATTTCGACAGGTCCAGGCTCCAGTGACGACGTGCTTTACACCACTTTATCCAACGCTTGGCATTGTACATGGGGATCTTAGACTTGTGCTCATCTTCTTGACCATGGAAATAAATTTCATGAAGCACCTGACACGCAGTTCTTGTGATGATGTCACTTACAGATGCAGTTTGTAGCTCTGTAGTGAGTGGTCCAATAGAGGATAGGAGAGTTTTACGCGGCTCGTGGTTCAGCCCTCGGCGGCCCCACTCTGTGAGTTTTCGTGATCTGACGCTTCGTGGCTAAGCAGTTGTTGCTTTGATTTCACAATAATATTACTTATAGTTGACCGGGGAAGATCTATCAGATCAGAAACATGATCCGGGTAAATGTTATATCATATCCTCAGTCCACATATTAATACTCTAGTAAATACTGATTTTAGTTTTGTTTCACATAATAAACCATCATATGGTTTTTATGTTTTCATTGTGTACATCCTGAATGATGTAATAAACCATAGAATAACACATCAAGGCTTTGTTCAAATCTGCGTCGGGACTCTGTTCATGGGTTCCTTCGGAGCGTTTCGTCAGGGGAACCCATAAACGGAATCCAAACTGAAACGGTTTCCATTTGCATCACCATGGATTTCAATGGTGACGGATCCGATGCAAATGGTTTCCGTTTGTCACCGTTGTTTAAGGGTTCCGTCGTTTTGACCGAATTAATATCGTAGTCGAATGCGCTACTCATTCTGTCAAAGCGATGGAACCCTTACACAACGGTGACAAACGAAAACCATTTGCACCGGATCCGTCACCAATGAAATCAATAATGATGCAAACGGAAACCTATGGTTTCCGTTTGGATTCCGTTCATGGGTTCCCCTGAAGGAAAGCTCCGACGGAACCCCTGAACGAAGCCTAAACTGTCACAAGACAAGTCATTTTATACTTTTTCTATTTCTACCTAGTTCATTTGATCTTTTTAAAGTGCAATGATAATTTACCTAGAACTGCTCGTGACAGATATAATCTCTTGCAATAGTTTATAGGAAGTCTGTGCAGAATGAGGCTCTTCCTGATCATCGACCACCTGATCTATTCGCTTATTTGCAGGGGCACCTGGCATTAAACGGGTTAATACGCTCCATTGTCAGCATTTACTGCATTGCAGTCCTGTTTGCAAGACCAAGCATAGTCCTTTCTGACTGCAGTGCCACTGTATGCCAGTCACAGGGGGAGTTTTGAAACATTGCATTCTGGGTCATCGTTCATCAGTAGGATGATAGGGTCTCTATGGCAACCCTCAGACAGTAGCACATCAGATTCACACCGTCCTCCATGCTTGATATATTACGTATTGTTGACAAAATTTAATAACCTTTCCGTTCCCGGCTTCTAAAATCTGATCTCTATAAAATAATACTATAAACTATTAAATGTGAGTTATAATATACATATATGTGCTATAGGGTATAGATACAGGTCTCTTTTGTTTCCTTTTGTTGTGCCGGGAGAAAGTCATTTGTTGCTTTTGTTGTTTTCGACTTGAGAAGTCCCTTGAGACGACTTCTGTCTTCAGAGATCTCATGTGGGAGTTGTTTCATTACTCCACCACGTCAGATACAATACCCTGCTCACATAGGGAACACTTCCATTACCAATTAGGATTCTGTTTTCCAGAGATTGTCAATTATTTTATTGAAAAATTTGTCTTTAAACAATATGTAAAAAGCATAGTAAAATCTTTCATTTTAACAGTTTCATTGGCCTAAAGGAGAATTCTTACCTTGTCTGTGTGCCCTATTAGAAAATTAGGACGTCATAGAGGGGGGTTTCCTGCTCGTGGGTCCCCCATTCTGCTAGAGTGAAGAGCCATGGCAAAAAGCGTCTCTTGCTCTGGCAGAATTGGTACAACCAGGTATTACATGGTCTCCCAATTACTTGAATTGACACTGTGTAATACCACATTTGTGCAGGCACTGTTAGCTTCCCCCAGGCATAACTGCGGATCAGAACTTTCAGCAGCCAATAACCAGGGCTTTCAGCAGCCAATACCTCTCCACAATTGTCGGCTGATCACCAGGAGAGCCACGTTTGAAAAGTTAGTTGTCCTTCCTTGTTGGACAAACCCTTTAAAGAGGACCGATCACCACATTATGCCCCATTAAAGAATTTTCCATAACTCCCATAGACTTCAGTGGAGACAGCAGGTGGTCTGCTGGAGACAGCAGTGCGACCACGCCTCGATTCAATTTGTACCTGTACCCCTGTTCTCCCGATAGGTGGGGGTCCCAGACCTACTAGACATTTATGGCATATCCACAGGGTAAGCCATTAATGTCATTAGTGGAAAAAAAAAACCATTAAGCTTGAAGAGGGTAGTGGCAGTACTTGTCATGTGATGCTTTTTAGCCAATAAAAAAATAAGCAACCTTGGTTATTTTGTGATTGGCTAAGAAGCATCACATGACAAGTACCGCTACTTCTCTGTCCATCATTTTCATTGGCAAAAATTTTTTTGGGGCTCACGTCTCCCCTATTCCATAATTTATAAAATGTAAGAGGTTATTCCTAGCATTTTCTAGAGGACCTCTATATCCTACAAAGTTTACTTCATAGGGGGAAAAAAATGGAGTGACAGGCACCAGTAGTAGCCATAATAACTAGCGAAAAAGATGTTTAAAGGCTATGTACACTTTTGAAGTGAAAAATCTTTTTTTTGTTTAATAAAGCAATGTTTTTAATTTTAAGCAACTTTTAAATTGTTTTTTATCAATTTAAAAGCTGATGAACTAAGATGTGATCGGTGCTAGCTGAATTATGCATATTATAGACACACAGGTCCAGCTTTCACTCAAGCGGTCAGTGCAGCTGACCTGACGGAATCGGCTTTGATGGAAGGATACATCTATTATATGGACAGGATACATAGAAGCTGTATCTTAACCCTTTAGTGACCACCAATACGCCTTTTCACGGCGGTCACTAAGGGCCCTTAGGCTAGGCCTTCGCCTTTTCACGGCAGCCCAGTCTAAGTCCTGCACGGGTGTCCCGTGCTCGCTGGAGTCTGATGACAGCTGAGTTCCTGCTCCAATGGCCGCGATTGAAGTTTACTTCGTTCGTGGCCGTTTAGCCCGTTAAATGCCACGCTCAATAGCGACCGCGGAATTTTACTTGTTTACAGAGGGATGGAGCTCCCTCTGTCACATCGGCGGGCTGCAAATGCAATCGCGGGCCTCCAATGGGGTGTCATGGCAGCCGGGGGCCTGATAAAAGCCCCCAGGTCTGCCCTGGGCATATGCCTATTAGGACACGCCAGAGACATGTCCTAATAGATTCGCTGTCAGATTTACACTGACAGGCAATAATGCTCTGGTATACGAAGTATACCAAAGCATTATAGCAGCGATCCAAAGATCGCATAGTAAAGTCCCCTAGTGGAACTCAAAAAATAAGTACGAATTATGAATAAAAATTACAGTAAAAAATTAAATCCATTTTTTCCCATTAAAAAGTGGTTTTATTTAGTAAAGTGTATAAAATAACTAAAAGTACACATATGTGGTATTGCCACGTCCATAATGACCCAAACAATAAAGTTAATATGTAATTTAAACCGCAAGTTGAACACGCAAGAAAAAAACCGCAAAAAAACATTGGCGAAACTGCTATTTTTTTCCATTGCCCCCCAAATAAGTAATAATAAAAGTTAATCAAAAAGTCCCATGTACCCCAAAACAGTAGAAATCAAAACTACGTCTTGTCCCGCAAAAAACAAGCCTTCATAACACTACATTGACGGAAAAATAAAAAAATTACGGCTCCTGGAAAGAGACGATGCAAAAAAGCAAGTAATTTTAGTTCAAAAGTGTTTTTATTGAGCAAAAGTCGTAAAACATAAAAAACCTCCTACATATATTGTATCGTCGTAATCGTACCGACCCATAGAATAAAGGTAATGTTTTATTTACGTCCGACAGTGAACGGCGTGAATTTAAAACGCATACAACCATGTCGGAATTTCAGGGTTTTTTTCTATTCCCCCCAAAAAAAAGTTAATAAAAGTTAATCTATAATCGATATGTACCCAAAATGGTGCCATTAAAAAGTACAATTAATCCCGAAAAAACAAGTTCTCATACAGCTATGTCGACGGAAAAATAAAAAAGTTATAACTCTTTCAATGCGACTATAGAAAAACGGAAAAAAGAAATAGTTTGGTCATTAGGGCCTAAAATAGGCTGGTCGCTAAGGGGTTAAAAAACAAAAACCATGTTTTAATAAAAATTTATTTAAGTTGTTTAAAATCAGATAAAACATGATTAAGAAAAATTTCACTTCAAAGGTGTACATATAGATGCGATGGCCACAATAAGGTGATCATAGATATTTTTTTGGGGGGGGGGGGGGCTATTTATTATTTCTTAATGATCGAACAGTGAATGGGGACGGTTTAAGGGTGTCTGAACATTGTGTATATGGTATATGTATATGGTATATTCCTGGAGGGGGGATGTCATATGTTCGAAAAAGATGCTGCAAAGCTGCATCCTATTAAAAGGAGGATGTCACTTAAGAATTTATAGAGGAAAGGTTGTAAAAGATTCTGATTAACTCTGTAACAAGCTAAAACCAACAGTATTTACCAGTGGACGGGTGCAGCTATAGGGGGTGTAGAGATATCAACAGGCATGGGGCCATAGGAACGCAAAATGACCCTCATATACATATCTAGATACCAGCATTATAAATGACACATAGTAAGTGGGGGGCCCTGTTCCAGGTTTTGCATTGGGACCCAGAAGTTACACGTCTCCCATTGCAAATTGTGGCTGTGGCTTTTATTTCGTTATTGTGGACAGATTTTTGAGTGTTATACATTATAAAATAACCTCAAATACAAAAGATTAATCAGAGATTTTATCCTAAGCTTCGGTGCAGAATCCATTTTTCATATTGACCTGTGGTCTGCATATTGTCCTCCTGTTGAGAGCACTACCTTCGGCAAACATTTGTTGGAAACAACTTCTCTTATCACATTTCTCACGGTATCCTTGTTACACACCCTATTTATATCACCATGTCTAAAACTAAAATGAATGTTGAAGTCATTAGAGAAATATTTTGCATGATTTATTTAAAAGGGCGTTGTCCAGGATTTAAAAAAAAAAAAAAAAAAAAAAAAAAGGTCAGCTTTTTTTTTTCCTGAAATAGTGCCACTCTTGCATATAGGATCTGTCTGGTATTGCAACATTTACTTGAATGGGGCTGAAATGCAATGCTAGACGCAGCCTATGAATAAGAGGGGCACTGTTTCACAAAAAAAGCAGACCCTGTTTTTCTAATCCCGGACACCTCCTATAATTTAGAGTTACCCTCAAATAGTAATTTATCGGTCTATCTCTTTTAGGATTCTGCTTTCTGGGAGTATCAGCTGTCGCCCCAACTGCCATGAAGAGATCACAGGTCTTCCATATATGTGGGGTGCTATGTAGCATCCTACTGCTTTCACCATATGCAACATGCTTTTCTCGGAGACAGGACAAGCGGAATATCCCTGAAGGAAACACAGGGTTTGATGAAACAGTTAACTCATATGCTGATCATATTCTTCTACCCACTCAATCTACCTTTGAAAAAGAAATGAATAACACGTCTTCTTATGTGGCCTCATCAGACAACGTGCCTGCTGTTCCCGAAGAATCTCAAAATAACTTGAGACGACTAAATGGTAACAGCACAGTAGATGAAATAAGCCCTGAGACCAGTAATCTTGGACTTCTTATCAAGGCTGGTTCTAGTGCGAAAAGCAGGACTTCAAGTGAGAATGGAGTTCTCACCACAGCTGGTTCTGCCACTGATTACGACCCAAGTGTGGCATCTCGGGTCGAAGCCAGCACGGGTAATGCCAAGGAAAGTTTTCCCCCAACAGTAGAGAATAATGCCGACTTAAAACAAAGCAATTTGGAAAATGCATCTCAGGTCAACACCATAGAGATGTTAACAACCAACCCAAGGACCAGCATTGTTGAAACAGAAATGGACTATTCTACGGTATCCTCTCATCTCCCTGACCAATCATTGACTACGGTCAACGTAGAATTTCCTTCAGACCTGGACATTAAAACGATAGCCAGTAAAAGTAATGCAAGTGCAGAATTGATTTTCTCAGAATTAGAAGAGGACTGGGATGATACAAAGGCTACAACCCAAAGTCCTAAAAATATAGATAGAGCTGAGCTTACCACAGCAGGTCCTGAAAATCTTATGGAAGAAGACCATATGGAGCCAGCCATGTTCACCACTTCTCCTGGAATGACTGCAATGTCGGACGATAAATCAGTCTTCAATGTTACAGAAAATTTTATTTTTACTGAACGGGGAGAAAGGGTTTCTCATGATTCTGTCGGACCAGTAGTCACAAATTCTGTTGAGTTAAACCCAATACACAATGTTACCTTGTCTACACCCCAGCCAAATGTAGAGGTGAACCAAGGTCAAGACTTCTCTGCAGCAAACACAGGTAAGGAGAAAGAAATAATACAGGAAAATCGTAGGAAAATAAAAATGTCATGGAAGATACTTCCGTGTCACATTTCATAGTACTTATACCTGGCTCTCATTTCAATGACTGCTCAGGGAGTAAGCGTTGCATATGGACGTCTCCACCATCGCTCGTGCTTCAGCTGATAGATCTATCGGAGGAAGCAGAGACCTTCCCTTGAATATTTCGGATTACCCTCAGGCAGGCAGTTGCTGTCACGGCTAAGTTTTATTTTGCTGGGAAGGGAATTATTTTGTGTAAGGCGTAAGGAATGCTCACTGATTCAATTAACAGGAAGGAGATAGTAAAAGTCATGGCTGCCAGAGAAGATTAGACCAGACTCCTGTTTTTTATTCTATGTTGGCTAATCCTGATGCTTTACCATACGGAGCAGAAAGATGGTTGACTTTCTTTTTTCTGATTTGCCTTTTTTAACCTTCTTGATGCTGGAAAATCCAAGGTGTCCGTGCTTTTCTGGATTTCATTGTCTTTTATGTGATCTAAGAAACACTCTGGACACAAAGAAATATACTAGGGCAGATTTACTACTGTGTCTGGGTCTAGAATGTGTTGAAATCGCACCAAATTTTGGTGCATTTTGGCACAATTTGGCACAATTTTGATGTTTGCACCTCCCTGAAAATTGAGCATGACCTACCAGAAAGGGGTCGCGACTTAAAATGTGCCAAAGTGCTCCAAAAATACAGCAAACAAGTGGTACAAAATTATGGCGCAAAATAAGCAAAATCAAAAGGAAGAGAGTGTGTCTAACAGGTCATGCAAGATGCACCAAATCGATCATTCAGCATGTATCACTGTGATCAATTTGGCGCATTTTGTCACTACCTGGTCTAAATTTATGCTATTAGACAGCATTAATTAACTTGGGGCACTGTGTTATGTCAAGTGCGGGCATGAGGGGGTGGGGCATGACACAGGGTTTTAAAAAAAAATAAAAATACAAAATATGTGATCGCCTAATCTCCCTTGCTTAAAGGCTTTATTATGGATGTCTCAAGTGATCACATGATCACTCGAGACATCCATAATAAAGCCTTTAAGCAATGATAGGGCTGGTCTGGTCCAAGCAGGAAGGCCAGCAGGGACTCTGGGGGTTTGTGACAGCCCAATCCTCCGATAGCCCTGCTCTTTGCATTAAAAATAAAGACCAGTCTAGCCACTACCCGCTGATCTCAGAAACCTTTTTATTAGGAAAAACTGCAAATTTTTTTGTGCAGTATTTCCTGGTGTTTTTCGTAAAAAATAAATAAAATGCTGCGACCAGATGTTCGCAGGAAGTCAATAGGGAAATATTAAATGCAAAACAAACATTGGGTTCATTTTTATTGGGATCAGTGACATTTTTTTTAAATTGCAGCAAGGATTTGGTTTGGCCTTTTTTTACAGACAGTTAGTGGCGCTCTTTTCCCATACAAATCCATAGGTTTTTTTTGTCTGGTGTAAAAATCTCATAGGTCAATGTGTTTTCTGCATTTTTTTGTGCCACTTTTTTCAGAATAAGTCATGTGTTGCAAAAAGGAATCTTTGAATCACATGATTTGCAATTTGAAACACGCCACATAAAAAAGCATGTAAAAACGCAGGTACTAAAACAGTGTTAAAAACAAACAAAAAAATGCCACAAACCCTGGCAAAACCTAGAAATAGCACATTTACCGAGGCTGCTTAAGTTGGAATTTTCTGACAAAAGAGTTTTCACTTCTGTAATGGAAATACTCCTGCAGAGCTGGAAAGTGGGAAATCGGATAGAATTATATTTACAGGATTCACCTTTGAACACCACTATATGGTTTGTATTGAAATATAATCTACAACAGGGGTCTGCAACCAACGGCACTCCGTCTCCAACTTTTGTTAAACTACAACTCCCAGCATGCCCTAACAGGCTGTTCAACAACAGCTGGAATGCTGCTGGTTGCAGACTCCTGATCTACCTAATAATTTAGTAAATAAATTGCATTACTTATCTTGTACTGATCCAGAGTTCAAGCCTATATTATACTCCAGAGCTGAATTCACAATTCTGCCTTTTGTCATTGGAAACAGATAATAAATCTGTTGACAGACATACCCGCAATAACACACAGCGCAAACACTGCAGAATTTCGTCAAAATTTTCTGTGTAGAAATATCACAGCGTATTACAATAGCAGCAAAGTGCATAAGATTTAAACAAATCTCATCCACACGCTGTGGGGAAATAAAATGTAAACACGTGCGAAAATTGACCTGCGGTGCTGATTCTTAATCTGCAGCATGTAAATTTCTCTTGCGTAAACGCTGCGGAAATTCCTCACGGAGAACCCAGATAGAAATTCTGCAGTGTTTACGCTGTGTGTGGGCACCGCGTACCTGGAGTGTTCCTGCATTGGATTACTGCACGATGCCCGGCATATAGACTAAATATTCCAGACTGGAAATCCCTAGAATAAGATCTGTTAGGCATTAAAACGGAAAGGAATTCTGGGATATTTCAGTTCTGAAGCCTGCAGAATTGTGAATGCAGCCCTGGGCTTTAATATAGGCTGTAAATCAGAATCAATACAAACGGAGTAACTTTGCAAATATACTACTTTACTTGAAGACTATGAAAACCTTTGGTGACATTCCTTTTTTAAATGTAATGTATGTATTTGGTTATTATGAGCGCTTTTCTAATATACATTTATTAAAAATTTTCCTTCATTTTAGCGCTGCAGCTTCTATGTATCCACTGTACATAGAAGCTGCATAACGCTCCTGTGTGCCTTTGACACTTTATCTAACCCTTAGATTTGATCAGCATTCGAGTTAAAGTGTCAGAGGCACACAGAAGCGTTGGTCTGCAGTTGACGACTGACAGCGTTGGTCTGCAGTTTCTATGTACAGTGGATACATAGAAGCTGCAGCGCTGAAACAAAAGAACATTTTTAATAAATGTATATTAGAAAATTGCTTGTCATCACCAAATACATACATTACATAAAAACAAAAGAATGTCACCAAAAGGCTTACATAACCTTTAACTTCTTATGTACATTCATTTTGTATGTAGACTGTAAAATTGTTTTAAAAAATTAACTTCAAGCAGAAGAGAGATCTGCATTGGGTTCATGAAGGTTTGGGTGGGCAGTCTCACTGGTCTACTTGTTAAAGGGAGTCTGTCACCAAAAATCAAACCAGCAGCACAGTAATATAGGGTAGCCTCACCTGAATCTACCACTTTTTTTAATTTGTGGCTCAGTTGCAGCGATAATAACTTTATTCCTTATATGCAAATGAGCTATTTGGGGCAACGAGGGCATGAGTGTTGCTCCAAACAGCTCTATCTTCTATGCCCAGTCCGACCCTTCCACCCTCCCTTCTTTGAATGACAGGGCCAAGCAGTGTAAAATGTGATCAGGCCTGTCCTCGTATTCTCTTGAGTGCGCCCGCCCCTCTGCTTCCAAATCGGTACATGCGCAGTACATCCCTGAAGTTTCACTGGTGTAATCGGCTGTACTGCGCATTCGCCGATTACGTCACACTACACCCAGGTGGAATATGGAATATCCCTTCAATCTTTGTCCACTTCACGTTTTACATCAGATGTATGGTATACTGTATTGTATCTATAGTCTTCTATTGTGCAGATGTATGCCAAAATTGTATCCTTTGGACGTATGATACGCAGAGTTTTCCTTCTGGCGACGTACTAAATAAAAAAGCGTGGTGGAGCCAAATGCATCCAACATTGCTAAATCGTGGCTCATTATTAGTTAACTTCCATTCTTTTGCACTGAAATACTGACCATCGTTGTATTTGGTACAGTTATAAAAGTGCATTGTCTAGAAATGTGCAGTCTGTTTTTGCCTTTACCGCAGATTTCCATCTTTTTTTGCCAGATGATAAGCAGCTGACCGCAGATATAAGTGAAAACCGCGATGTCACTGTGACAGCTGCCATCCTTATGAATGTTACAAGTCAAGAGACCACCAGGGAGCCTGAAGTGACTGATAACGGGAGAGAGGGCATAATGAATAGTTTCACTCTGCACATGGAGAACCCACAGAATGAAACTAATGGTGGTCCATCAACCACTGTTCATACCCAGGCTAGTGACGGTCCTAGCAGTGAAGGTAAAAAACTATATAGATAATATTATAATATTTAGATAGATAGATAGATCTCCAGGGTGAGATGGTTGGCACACATATAAAGTTCACTCCAACTCATTGAATAAAAGTGAATACCAGCCGCAGCTAGCTTTATTGTCTTCACCACAGCAAGCAGTGTTACAAGAAAAAACATACAAAATTAACCCTAGGCCGTCCAGCCTCTAACTAACACATTCAGTGTCCCTCACTACGAGACACTGAGCCTTGTGCCCAGCACCTCAAAACATAGGCAGCTTTAACTTACACGTTGGTGACTCTCACAGGCTAGCATGCCTGTCTTCCCCAGACTGGGAGCACTGTGTGAACAGCACACACCTCAATTAAAGAGCCACCTCAGGTGAAGCCTAACTAGGCTCATCAGACAGCCCAAGACATGGACTGTCTGTATGGAGTGGAAGCCGCCCTTCTCCTTCACACTCCAGCAAACCAGGCCCTATTCCGGGCTTTACACCCAAGCAACAGCAGAGAAAACCCTCTCTGCTACATGTTCCCTGGTTGCTTAAAACCTGACAGTTTCTGCACTGTCCAGTAGCTGCACTACTACGATAGATAGATAGATAGATAGATAGATAGATAGATAGATAGATAGATTCTGTAGAGAGTTACTTTATATAGATTCTATACCTAGAAAAGTTGATAGAATTATCTATCTCTCTACAGCATCTATCTATCTATCTATCTATCTATCTATCTATCTATCTATCTATCTATCTAATCTATCTATCTATCTATCCAGTATCGATCTTTATCTATAGTATCTGTCCATAAAAATGTTCTACACTATCTATCTCTCCCTATCTAGAGTATATATCTACAGGATCTCGCTCTATCTATCTATCTATCTATCTATCTATCTATCTATCTATCTATCTATCTATCTATCTATCTATCTATCTTTCTAGATTTAACTTTACCTTATATTTTAACATTGTTCTAGATCTTAATCCATTGTCCAAGGATGAGGAGTTTCTGGCTAGCTCAATATCTCCTGTTTCACCAATGGCCACCATAGAAGTTGAATCTACGACTATAACCAGTACAGTCACATCTGTGTCCCACGTGAGTGTAGACATTCCCCCGACAAGAAGAATCACTACCACAGCATCCTATGGGTTGGACAGGCTGGAATCTGAAGGTATGGATGAAATCGTCATGCTGCAGCTATTACTTGTGTATTAACTATAGGGAGCTTTATAGTGTTTATGAAGAATGTCTTTAACATGTTGCCTATTACTCTTCAAGCATCACATATCTGGGTGTCCCACAGCTTCATTAAAAGCTCCAAAAGTTTTTTTTTATTATTGTTAGCATTCAGCCTGTTAAAATGCGTGGAATTGCTGATACCCTACAGGTTTATCTGTATAGGACTATATTGTCAGTACATGTAATATGTAGCATTCTTATTCTAATATATTGTTAATATTTTGTTTCTGGTTTTCACATATTTGTTCTTTCTGTGGTCCATGAACATATCTTTTGGTAAATGGAAACAATCAACAAGCAGGCTTTCTGATGTTCATAAAATATTTTTTTACTATTATGTTTCTCTATTTAGTAGTGTGAGTAAACAATGGCGTACTACTGTTGTAAATGGAAAATGTATGTCTATTTGGCTCTTTATATGTATTAATAAGCATCATGTATTTATGTGTTGCTAAGCCAAGCCGATAAAGGACTGGATGGCAAATTTTAGCCTGGGGCAAGCAAAGCGCACTGGCCCAGGAGTAGCGGCCCATCCTAAACATCCTTATCTCTGCTGTATAAAGGTGGTAGAGGTAACTGGGTTTTATATCCAGCCGCCCTCAAAAGACGACGGCTGGTAGTGATAATTGTACGTTGGGATCGCACACGCATGTACAATCCCTGATACATGAAAGAGCTGTTAGGAACAGAGGAACCATGAACTCAAAACTAGTGATTTCTGATCCTGTGGCAACAAATCCCCCCTTACTATATATTATATACAGGCAAGAGCCCCCCCCTCTTGCTCTATATTACATGCAGGTTAGAGACCCCCCCCACCTTATTATACATTATATCTAGGCCAGAGACCCCTCTCCCCCTTACTATATATTTTATGCAGACTAAACCCCCCATTCCCGCTTACTATACATTATATGCAGGCCAGAAACCCCCCACTTTACAATAATCATATGCAGGACTATATAGATAAGGTATGGCATTCTCCAGGCACTATATGTACAGTGAAGGAAATAAGTATTTGATCCCTTGCTGATTTTGTAAGTTTGCCCACTGTCAAAGTCATGAACAGTCTAGAATTTTTAGGCTAGGTTAATTTTACCAGTGAGAGAAAGATTATATAAAAATAAAAAAAAAATGTAATCACATTGTCAAAATGATATATATTTATTTGCATTGTGGACAGAGAAATAACTATTTGATCCCCTACCAACCATGAAGAGTTCAGCCTCCTCCAGACCAGTTACACGCTCCAAATCAACTTGGTGCTCCCTGGGAAAAAAGTATGCAAAATAGCTCTACTCCAGAAGGAAAAAAACGGTCTCACTGGTTGTAATTTTGGCAGAATGCACATGGTTTTCAGCAAGCCGCATTCAGATGAATGGGACAGTCACAGAAATTGTGCTGCGTGTGAATTCACCCTTATAGAGCCTTGAAACATGACTACGTTTGTACTGTATATAGACACTGACATGGCTTGTTCCGTTATATGGCACTGATATTGCTGGCACTATTACATGGCAGCATTATTTGTGGACTGTATGGAAGCGTTGGACAAAATAACGAAGAGTTTAGAAACCAGTGAGATTTTGTTTAGTTGCACAACAATAATACCCAACTGGGTCAAAAAACTCCTCGATGGGGTAGGTTATTTTCCTCTATGTGAAGTAGTTGCCTGGCCTTTCGACTTGTGATATGTGATAAACCCAGACTCCCGAATAAAAATAATCAACCCAAAAAAATGCAAAATAAAGACACAAAACACTTTAATTGGGTGTTAAATGGTCAAATATTTAATATTATATGACCACACCCAACCCTTAATTCGGCTGATGTGGTTGGCTAGGCGGATGTCTTCTTCTTTCACACCCATCAAAATTAATGAGCCATCCATGAACTGCACAAATGAGACAGGTCCTCCGGACGGGTCCACCAGACTGCTCTTTGTAGCAACTGTCTCCGCTCTGGCTAATAGAGGGGGATCTCCTTCTGGAAGCCCCTCTCTATTACATTTATATGTCCGAACAGCATATGCAAAGGGGATGTCTAAAGCAGATAACCCGTCTGAAGAAGTTGGCATCACTGTGATGAAGAAGCGGTCTTGGGTGAAGGGTCTTCCCTGCTAGAACCTCCAAACTGCATCAAGGTCGGCACTGGTGGGGAAGTCAAGGGCCTCAGTCACATCCAATATCTCACTGAACACGGCATTAAAACCTTCTAATATGGAATCTTCTGTATGTCATTCGACATCATTACTACAGGTGTTTATTGCCACCTCACGCCTCATTCATTGTGTAGTCACCCACAGTGTTCTGAAGTATTAAAGGGGTACTCCCATCTTAGGCATGTGTGGCATATTCACAAAAATTGTCAAATGCCTGAGCTGGCGTAGATTTGCCCTATAATTTACTCCCGTTTTTGGCATAAATTATAGTAAATACATTGGGCCGCTGGTGCTCTCTTCCCCTTTGCTAAAGTGGTGTGAGTGACATAAATGCATCAAAAGTCAAATTTTTATTTTGTACAAATTTTGACTTTTGATACATTTGCGACTTTTCTATGCCACAAAACTGCCCTAATCGCTTTTTATAATAAATTAATTAGGTTTTACTTACATAAAAACCTTTCAAAAAAACTTTTACCATAAATAAATTAGCAGCAAAACCTTACATGAACAAGGAAAACATATCTTATAAACTATAATAAAATCATTAATCAAGTACTATTGCATGATGGGACATTTAGGGGCTGGCTGGCAAATTTTAGCCTCGGGGGAAACAAACAGCACTGGCCCAGGAGTAGCGGCCCATCCTAAACCTGCTTACCTCCGCCTGCCATATAAAGGCGGCAAAGGTACCTGGGCTTTATATCCAGCCACCCTTAGAAGACGACGGCTGATGTTATTATTTTGAAGTTAGAATTGCGCACGCACGTTATACACCCAGATACATGATTGAGCTGTTAGCAACAGCGAAACCATGAACAAAATTTATTGGGTTCTGATCCTGTGAAAACAAATCTCCCCTTACTATATATTATACGCAGTCTAGTCCCCACTTTGACAAGGAACAAATTGTAATGGCTAAACGACTAGTTCAGAGCATCTCCAAAATGGCAAATCTTGTGGAGTGTTCCCGGGATACAGTGGCGAATCAAGGATTGAAATCTATCGGGGGAGAGCAATGCGCGCCTCATCAAATTTCACTTTATTTGGTTACACCCCTCGCCATTCCATTAAATATATAAACCACACCATCAACACGAGGAGGAAAGTAAAAGTGGAACATAGAAACACCTGATCACATGTTCAGGGACCGACGTCACTTTTTCAATCAGAGATAACAGTACGCTACCTAGAGGTCGCACTACATATTTTCCAGCAGGGTAAAAATACTCCTCTAGGCATGTTTGAGAAGTATTTTTAGCCAAGGAGGAGTACGTAATTTGCGGTAAATCAAAGTGAGAATCCTTCCAATTTAACAAAATTGCTGCTAGTCTATAAAAAATGCTGCTTGCCACATATATACCAAATAGTTCGCTACAAGAGACTGTTCGGGCATCGCAGCATTCACAGACCAGTCTCACAGCAGAGGCTGCGCGGCAATTACTCCAGCAGCAAATGAGAAAGCTCCTTTCTCACAGCTGGCTGCAAGTAAAGAGCTTTCTCATTGACTCTTCTGCACTGGCGTTGAATGCAAAACCTAAACGCGTTCCCTCTCCAGAACACATGCAGCACGCAAGTATAGCGCTGTGGCGCTCCTCTCTCTTTTCAGTAAATCCTGTACTGAAGAGGAGCGCTACGGCACTATACTTGCGTGCTGCATGTGTTCTGGAGAGGGAACGCGTTTCGGTTTTGTGTGTAGAAATACACATGAGGCTGTTTTTAAAGCATGAAATTACCTGTACAGGCATTATTGTGACCTCTGACGCTACCCCTATACAAGTACCAATATAACCAATAATACAGTGGTCAAATGGTGGTCAGATACCAGTTCTACAGAGCGCTCTGGAGAGTATTATCAAGCTGCAGAGCATATAAGAGAATACAGCACTGATCAGATGCAGCCGCAGGCAAAATATATAACAATTAAAGACCCGTTATTTCTCCTGACAGGTCTGTTTTAGTAAATAATTGTATTCTCCGTGAAATAAAAATTCTGGAGCATCTGTTTTTAGAACGCTGCATTGGGCCGTTCCTCTGTTATTCCTCTGGGAAATGTATGTATAAATTGACAACAGGGTGTTACCATTCTCCTTGTCAAAGGGCTGTATCCCTACACTCTGACAGTATCCAATCATTGCTGACCGCATAAGACGGTCTATGGACATATCCTATTAAAAGGGGAATTATAACACTCAGTTGTCAATTAGGCTTTAAGCACCAGTCATTGATTTTAACAATTTAGTGTAGTTCTATTGTTAAAATCCATTAGTTGCATCACAAAAAGTCTCAGTGTAGGCCAGTCCTTATTCAGATATTTCCAGGAGGAATAACAGGGGAACACCACAAAACAGAGTAGATGCTTCAGAGTTGTTGTCTCCTCAGGAATATGGTCATAGGCTGGTGCGGGGTTTGATATATGGACCAGTGAGCCCTGACGTCTCTGTCCATTTATCGACAGTGACGACAAGGGCTTCTCCTAGAGTTGAATCCCCGGTCACAGAGTAGGCAATGCTGTGGACGGAGATTCCGCTTCAGGAGTTGCCCCTGATGTCACCGTCCATACATGGACAGAGAGATCAAGCGCTCCGTCCAGGAGCGGAATCCCCGGCCACACGGTGATTCCGCTCCTTCAGGGAGCTACAGTGGCGCTAGTAGATAGCGGAGCAGAGACGCCACTGAGTGAAGAAGCGCCGGGCGGAAAGACGGCTGCTGAGTCGCCGGGCCCGGGCTCTTCTGAAACAAGTAGGGGAAGGGAGCCAGCGCAGCGCCCCCTTCTACCTGCTGGAGTGATGCGCCCTATGCAATGGCATAGGTCGCACACCCCTAAGGCCTGCCCTGCCTGTAGCTGCCATATTTCATCTGTGTATGTGTGGTGAAGTGACACATACACAGATGAAATAAAAAATGGCAGCCCCCAATACAGTAAAAACATGTAAATAAAAAACTACATTTTGTGACAAAAAAATAAAGTAAATATAATATTTTATTTAATAAAAACACAAATTAATTTAAAAAAAAAGGCACCAACCCTTTAATGAGTAATTAGCATATAGTGTATGCCATTTTAAAAATTGATTTGATAGATTTTGCTGTATCTGAAAAAAAGCATACAAAGGAATGTTTGGAAATATTGTCAGGTCATGTATTACCGCATGGTGGCAGTTCAAGGGGTTAAAACTACATGTCAGGTTCCCATGAAATATACAATGAATTGAAAACTATTCCATCTGCCCTGCAATTTTGTTATTATAAATATATCCTATATAATTACAGCTCCAGATCCAATCTCTGACATATATACAGCTCCAGAACGAAGCTCATACATATATACAGCAACAGAACCAAGCTCAACACATATACACAGCAGCAGAAGCAAGCTCAGTACATATATACAGCACCAGAACAAAGCTCAATACATATATACAGCTCCAGAACAAAGCTTAGTACATAAATACAGCACCAGCACTAATACAGCTCAATTTAGTGCAACCCGTGCTGTATAGGTTTGTACGGCGTAAAACTACAGCTCCCAGCATGGCCGGGAGAATGGTAAGGATATGCTGGGGGTTGTGATCTCACAAAAAAAATCATACCACCCATCATCTCACTGCAGATCATACAGTGACTAGAGTACTGATTAGAGTCAGAATAAACATTTACATTAAGTGACTCACAGGCGACGTCTTATGAGATTCCAGTTGTTCTTTTTCTCTTTTCTTCTCCATCCGGTCCAGACCTCTATGATGACTTCTCCCAGCCACTACATATTTCTGCAGTTTGCCGTTCAAATGTCTTCAGCTTCTCACTTTTCAAACATTTCTGCACCTATAAACGAAGATAAAATTCTCATGGTATCACACACTATGCCCCTAAATATAATGGCGCCATACACTGTCACACACACACACACACACACACACACACACACACACACACACACACACACACACACACACACACACACACAGTGCCCCACATAGAGACCCCTGTAGATAGTGCCCCCATAGAGAGCTTCCTGTAGATAATGCCCCCATAGAGCCCCATGTAGATAGTGCCCCCTGTAGATATTGCCCCCTGTAGATAGTGCCCTACATAGATCCCCCTGTAGATATTGGCCCCCATAGATCCCCCTGTAGATATTGGCCCCCATAGATCCCCCTGTAGATAGTGTCCCACATATAGCCCCCCTGTAGTTAGTGCCCTACATAGAGCCCCCCTTATAGTTAATGCAACACATATAGCCCCCTGTAGATAGTGCCCCACATATAGCTCCCCCTATAGGTCTGCTGGGGCTGAATGATGCAAACGGTGCGATGACGTCATCGCGCCGTTTGCATCGTTGAAAGGCGCTGAATGGCAGGACAAGTCATTCTGCTTGGCCAATCAGCGCCTTTCAACTACACAAGCGGGGCGATGACGCCATCGCGTTGTTGAAAAGAGCTGATTGGCAGGGTCCCTTGCAGGGTGCCTTACATTCAATGACAAAAGCAGCGCAATGACATCATCGCGTCGCTTGCACCATTGAAAGGCTCTGAATAGCACCCTGCCATGCAGCACTTATGCATGTAATTGTATCTGCGCCCTACAGACGCAGATACAATTATAGTGCAGGTGGGGTGGCGGCGGCTGGTTTCCTCATCTCATCTCGCCTCATGGACAGTGTGGCCCTGCTCATGAGGTGCATTCTCACCAATAAATAATGCTTTTAGGGGAGAAAACCTCAGTAATACTATATGGGATGGAGCATACTGTGATTATTTGTTCTTACTGATTTTTATTTTTTTTCATTTGCTTGCAGCATTTTCTACGCAATACTTAAATAATAATGCTGAAGCAGGTAAAGATGTAATGTAGATCTAAGAAAAGTCCACCAGGGGGCACAAAGTCACATTTTCAGTGTGAATTCTCCAGCTCACTTTTACTAACAGCTACAGTTACTCAATATTATTGTATTTATACAAATCGGTCATATATATATATCTCTTTATTGTGTTGATTGTATTATTATTTATCACACAGTATAATGCAGCTTACTCTTACATAGCTAATTGTGTTTATTTCAATGCTCTAGATAACACAACATCTGGTACCTGGGCTAACTTGCTCAACTACATTGGATCTTCTTTTGAGAAGATG
This sequence comes from Rhinoderma darwinii, assembly GCF_050947455.1. Taxonomy (NCBI): domain Eukaryota; kingdom Metazoa; phylum Chordata; class Amphibia; order Anura; family Rhinodermatidae; genus Rhinoderma; species Rhinoderma darwinii. The sequence continues at coordinate 64,363,769 of NC_134698.1, read as the reverse complement.
GTATTGATAGTGTCATGATCTAAGGGTATGTGGACCCACTAGGCTGCTTCGCCGTATCGGAGAGGCAGCTGACCAACTCACTGTCTATGCACAGTCTATGGTAGGAGTGTAGCACAAGGGTACCTGGGATAGTCCGGACAGCAGCAAGGGCTCTGGCACAGATGGGGCTGGAGGTGGTGGGTTGCGCCAGACATGGCGGATGGTATCCAGGATGACAGGCAACAGCAGGCGGAGCAAGGCACGGCTCAGGTACTATATAGGCTCAGGAACAAGGCACAGCACGGGATACAGGAGGCAGGACAAGGGAACACTGGGAGCAGGAAAATACTAAGGGACAATTTGCAATACAGACATGGGAAAACTACAACAACGCTCAGGCAAGGAGTGGAAGGGCAGGGTGGTCTGGGAAATAATGAATTAATTACATATGCCATGTAAAGCTGGGAACCAGCGCGCGTGCCCCCTCGCGGCCATTGCAGGACATAGCGGCCGGATGCGCGGACGACTCTGGGGAACGAAACGTCGGCCACAGCGAAGAACTCTGTGGTCTGCAGGCAAGGGAAGGCTGCGGCCCGTGTCCGCGGCCATTACAGATAGTCTGTTATCTGGACCACCACTGATTTCCAGAATGGCAGAGCTCTATATTGCACGCAGACACCATTGGCACTGCTCAGAGATTTTGGTTACTGGGAATCTGACACAATGTTCTAAGCAAAGGAACATTCACATTAATGACAGTGTGCTTAGAATGTTGCGTTTCCAATTACAAAAATCTCTGAGCAGTGGGAAGGATGTTTAAAGGGATTGTCCACTTAGGACAATCCATTCTAGTTAAAATGGTCCCCAATAATAATCTGATCATATGGTGCCCCACTCCTGGGACCTCCAGTGTGTCGTGTGTTGTTGTGATTTTTATCTAGACATCTTATCCATGAAGAAGAGCTTTCTAATTACATGTTAAAAACATTCAGTTTTAAGGAAAAAAAATGACCTTCTTTTGCCTTACCGTGCTCAGGTCCGTACATGTGCACGATCACCGCTACATTGCAGCAGCATTCAAGTCTTCGCGGCGGCGCTTGTGTACAGACAGTGAGTGGGGGGGGGGGGGCATGTACGGACCTGAGCACGGTAAGGCAAAAGAAGGTCATTTTTTCTCCTTAAAACTGAATGTTTTTAACATGTAATTAGAAAGCTCTTCTTCATGGATAAGAGGTCTAGATAAAAATCACAACAACACACGACACACAGAATACCCCTGCTGCCTATATACATTATAATCCAGCATTTATGAGACCTGGAAGAACCTTGGCCAAGTTGAACGTGCATGTAAATCAGGGCTAATAATTTGAGATCATACAATCATGCAGCCGACTCTCTATTTCACAGGGATGTGGCGTAGCACTCAAGGTCTAAGGTAGGGTCTCTGGTTCGATGTGCAATACTATATTGTATATGACCCGCACTGTAATGTCCGTATCATTGTTCATTTTCTGTGCTATATTTTATTTTGCACCTAAGCATTGTACTAAAAAGTCTGAAGCTACAATGTACATTCTTTTTATAGCGCTGCTTTCCAGTGCAGTGACATCATGAAGAGGTTGAGAACTCCTTGCCCCAGGCATTTTCTTTCCAGTCCTCACATACTTCCAAAATAATATTAGTAACAGATCCAGACTGGGATACTGGGCTTTACACTGCAGGTCCAGCAGAGGGCGCTACAATCCACTATACGTTAATAACGTGCTGTAGCAAGTGCAGAACAAGAAATATTCTATAAGTAGAATACAGTGAAGATTCTTTCTTATTTCATTGGACATAGCAATAAAGGGCATGGGGAGGTTTTTCATACTGATGACCTATCCACAGGATAGGTTATCAGTATATGATCGGTGGAGTCCAACACCCAGACCCAGCACCGATCAGCTGCTCCGGCTGCCTCCGGGCACCGGATGTTATGCAGTGTTCGGTACCGGACCGTACACTGTAAAGCGGCCGTGCTGGGTTACTGCAGCTCTGCTCCTATTCACTTGTAGTACTTCAGCACGGCCGCTATACTTTGACCGGAGCCATCTGCTTCCGGTAACGAACACTGCTGACATCCAGTGCCCGGAGGCAGCTGGAGCAGCTGATCGGTGTGGGGTCCGGGTGTCGGACCCCCACTGATCATATACTAATATCCGGCACATTAGAAACACTGTAAATATATAAGAAAGTTCCTTTAATCCTCCATCCCCGTTTTAGTTTTATTCCACTGCACATGTTAATTTTTAATATGATGCAGAACCCATATTCCTGTATTGTGTAACACACGGGTTAGTTGAGATGTCAGAGAAATTTTGCGACACTTTGTTATAAACCCCCCTTGTATATTATCCCCGTTGTGACGTACTACAGATCAGTGTAAAGATTCAGCATAAGAATCGGCGATCACCCATCATTCCTTGCAGCTCTTTTCTGGAAAGGGAAGCTCAATTTCATCTGCAGCTTTTTTATTAGGTCTTTGTGAGTCACTTGGTCTGCAGTGTTCTCATGATTGGCACCACTTTCTCTTTTTATTCAGTTTGCTGGCTTGCATGCTACATCTTTCCTCCAGCCGTGCAGAACTGCCATAGTGGTACGTTGTCACTCAGCCGTCACAGTGTCATTACTTCTCCTAACTGCTCGGCTGCTTCATTGATCCCTTTCTTTTCCCCATGCTCCCAGCCGGTCTGTAGTCACCATTTCTTTCCATCTCTTACATTTAGAGCTGACTAGGTAAATCTACGGAAGAATAGGTCTTACTATACGAAGGCAGAGGCCTCATAGATTGCAGACACATGTAACGTTTTATTTTAATACTTCATCTAATATTAATTGACATTTAAGAAATGATTGCCGTAAATGCAGAGTTCTAGAAGTAACATTTCCTGTGGGAATCCCATAGGGATTGTCACCTATAAACCATAAGGGTCAGTACAATGTAGGCACCTGTGCTGAACTGCAAAAAACTTGACTACTACCAGCAGCATTCCTATCAAAGTGGCTCCTGGTGGGGGCACGACACTGTACTCCTTCCCCTGCTTGCTAGGACACTGTCATAGTGGGTACCTCCAGTGGCCACCGGAGGGAGCTCACTGCATACCGCTTTATACTATATTAGCTGTATAAATCTATATTTAGTTAGCTCCCTCTAGTGGTGGCTGCATGTAGCCAGAATTATATCATTTATCAAATCAGAAAAACAGATCTCTCCTATACAGATATATGTTTAAATTAATTAGCACAGCATTTTGGACCAAAAACGTAATAGTGGATATTAACGAAGGTATAGTAAATCTGGCGACGCGCTCAATGCCCCTTTCTGAGTTTTGTTATAGGGCTCTATGATTTTTGTGTACTCCCCTGACTGCTACCTGCAGTGTTTAAAGGCAATTCCATGAAAATACTAATAATTACAGTGCTGATATCAGAGAACGTGGAGGTCAAAAAGTTTAAGAATTCACATATTGGACTACTACTAAAATGCAGTAATACCTTATATTACCATTAAACTATCTGAATCAACAGATATTGAAGTATCCACCTTTTGTTAGAGGGAAAGGTCCTATATGTCATTTTTTGGTTATAAACCTTAGATAATTCTCGAATTCACCTGCGGATGTCTTCCTCAAAATATACAATATGACAATATCACCGTGACTTAAGCTTTCCTTTAACCTCCTGTATTGTTCTTTCTGGTACAGAGGGAGATGAGGAGGAAGAAGATGAGGAAGATGAAGATGATGAGGCAGATGAAGATGATGAAGAAGAGGAGGATGATACTAAAGATGAGGACTCAGTGGATGAAAGCTCAGAGAAAGATTCAGATGTTCCACTCTTCACCCTCCCGGGACTGTCCTCTCAAGAACCTCTTGAAGAGGACGGCAATGTCGCCCTGATAGAAGGAGCCGCTTATCCAGTGCCGGACACCATGGAGTGGGAACAACAGAATCAAGGACTAGGTAAGTGAAATGACTACATGTATAATATGAGAAGAGTGTTTTACAGGTTCCTTGTTTTATCAGATGTAGGGGTGCAGATGCACCTAGATGAATATCTCAGGGAATTGCTTAAATTGCAACTCCTTAGGCTACATTCACATTCTCTCAATCAATGGTGGACACGAATTTGCCAAAAGAGATTCTGCAGCAGCTGAGGTGTGTACTATACAATACTGTGTCCCAGCTGCTGTAGATCATCACAATACACTCCTTAGATACTGCAGACCTTTTTGAAAAGGATAAGGGAGTTTCATATCAATCAATGGGGTGGACACGAATCTTCAAAAAGAGGTTCTGCAGCAGCTGAGGTATGTTTTATATGGAATAATGTATCCCCTACAGTATAATGTGAATATTAGAAAACCTCAGAAGCAAGAAGAAACGTAACGTAAACACTCCTGTATAAAAAAAAATACTTCCTCCTTGTAAGAAACGCCATTCCAGTAATGAAATGATATTAGGTAATTGCTTGTAATACAAATCCTTACTATAATCTGTGAAGTCCCTTTAAACCAGATCTACACTTTATTGGGATAAATGTAGACACTAGGGGGCAGCAAAGGTCTGCAACCTAATGAACACATGGTAAATGTTTATTCTCCCGGCCACCCAAGGGCCCCCCTCCGGGGGACAAATAATAATGTCATTTGGTGAATGGTGTGAAATGTGGGTCATGATGTTACTATTCTGGAAGTCTATGTAATATTCTACATCATTGTGTGTAGTCCACTCGGTATATTTGCACATTTAATTTGCTGTATTGGATTTTCTGTAACTGGATCAGTTCTCAACATCTCGCTGTCCCAGCCCAATAATCAGTCTCGGCATGAGCTGTACATGTGTCGAACTACCTCGTATCATCAGTATTATCTCGGCCTGACCTTGCTCGTCCTTATATCTTGTCACAGTTATGAATATCATCAGCTTTCAATTGTGGCAGAGAAAAGAAAACTGCCAAGAACGAGCTACCCAGAGGGTGTTCAAAAATAGCAAGTGCTCTGAAATAACCCAGGAATCTAATTGCCTTAAAAACGGCATAATGCGCCTCATGGGAAAGGCGTTGTATGCGGCGGTTGTGTAATAATGGACAATAAGTCACGGCTAGTGGGAGATAAGAAAAAGTCGCCTTTCAATTGGGACTTCAATTTCTTGCTAGTATAAAAATCATAATGTGGCTGATTGCTTAGCTCTGTAGGCAGAGAGTGATCTATGTTTTCTAGAGGTCTCGTCCACTCAATATTCCAGGGAAAGGCTTCCAAATGTAACCCATAAAGTTTTTTTCTTATTGATCGCTTATCGCTGGGATTTAACATCTATATTCGATTGGTGTTGTGACTGCTGTGACTCCGACCAATCACTAGAACTAAGGCCGGGTTCACATCTGCCTTCAGTGTTTTTTTTCTCTTCTCCGTCATAGGAGCAGTACACCAAAATACCTGATGCTCGGGATCCGTTGCATGACGAAAACCATCAGTGCCGACTCAACCCATTGACTTTAATGGGTTCCGTCGGTATCCGTCATTTTGATGGACATAATAGCGCAGCATGCAGCACTATTTTGTCCGGCAAAAACAACGGAATCTGTGACAGAGGCCCCAACGCAGATGTGAACAGTCCCCAAGTGGTGGCAGCAGCGCTAAGAAATAAACGTGCTTCATGTTTGGCCATTGACTATAATAAGAAAAGAAAAGCCGCTGCCATTTGTTCTTGAGGATCACAGAAGTCGGACCTCCACCGATCGGATATTGATGGGATATCCTAGCGATATGCAATAAATGTATTCTGAGCCGCAACCCCTTCAAATAAAAGAGCCGCTAACATCATTGACGGATACATATAGATATAACAGAGCTGAATTTGGTATTTATACAACTCCCTGTGATGTCCCAACCTTAAAGGGAATGTGACGCTAGAAATTTTTTTTATTTTTTTTTAGTTAAACAATTAGTGTATAGATGATTAAACATTGTTCTAATTTTTTTAATTTTTTTCACGAGTCAGGAAATATTATAAATTAGATTCTAATTTATAATATTTCCCAGTGCTGGTCACTAGATGGAGCAATTCCCAAAATTGCAGCATTGCATGTGGTAAAGCAACCACATTTCTTTATGCTGCAAAATTTGGGAAAACTCACTCGCTCTAGTGAGCTCTCAGAATCCCCCCCTCCTTTATCCTGGCTAGTGCCGGGAGAAACGAGGGGTTTGAACGGTCAAACCTCCTACACTGTGTGTCGCCATTTTTTGAGCTAACACACAGTGTAGTAGGTTTACATACAGTAGTAAAACACACTGAAACACGAACATACATAGAAATAACTTACCTGCTCCAGTCGCCACCGCTCCCTCTGGTCCGTCCGCTCCGTCTGCTACCGCCGCTCCAAGTGCACAAGTCCGGAAGCCGCGACCGGAAGTAGTAATCTTACTGTCCGGCCGCGACTTCCGGTCTACAGGAAAATGGCGCCGGACGGCGCACAATTCAACTTGGACTGTGTGGGAACGGCGCATGCACCGTTCCCACACAGACGGCGTACAGCATAGTGGATGGAACGGGCCCCGTTCGCATTCACTATGGGACTGTAGCTGCCGTATTCCATGTCTGTATGTGTCGTTAATCGACACATACAGAAATGGAAAAAAAAATGGCAGCCCCCATAGGGAAGAAAAAGTGAAAAAATAAAAAAAAGTAAAATACAAACACACAAATAAATATAAAAGTTTTTAATAAAACACTAAAATCAAACTGATGTAAAAAAATTTTTTTTCGGGACACTTTTCCTTTAAATATGTGGTTCTACATAGGATGGTATGTAAACTTACTGTATTGTCTGAAAGCCAAGCTCCATAATGTAATACTAGTCAGTTATACTGTCAGGGGCCCCGAAGCTGAGATATGTGGCGATGTTTGCGGAGGTTCTCACACCATACAGTTTCTTTAGATTCCCGTATACGTTCTTTGCTGTTTGGACTTCTTTATGGAGGAGAAACCTTGTGCAGGTCTACACTGAAAGTCGAGGGGCTTGTTAGAACATTTGCCCAAACGTCGTCAAGGGGAATTCCGGAGCCATGTTTGCACATATAAATCAATGGGGGCTGAAATGTTGGGCTATGGATTAGTATTTCTGCTTCCATGGTCTTATATTCAACATACGGCTCCATAATAGAAGATTTGCCTATTTCCAAAATCCATCCTTTGTGGATATTCATGTAGATGTATTCAAAATGGTTGCTCCATCGCAAGTGTCAACAGGGCCGATCGGTAACTTGTTTCTATCAGTAAAAATTCTCTGAAAACCCAATGATCCCTACAGGGTTTCCGTGAATTTTATTGTAGACACACGTAGCTTAAAAAAAAGCTAGAACGTCCAGATTTGCTGCGCTGATGACTGTTCACAATGGATGTCTGTGAAACCAATTGTCTGGACAACCATATGGTGCCAGTTAAAAGATGAAGATTTATTATAAAACGTAATAAAATATGGCTGCAATGCATTTTTCTGGCACCATACATGAATACTATTGTCCCAGGTTCACACATAGGCAAAAGGAGCAATTTCAGCATGGCCTCCATTACTTTTGCTCCATATGGTGGTTTTATTGAGATATTAGTATATGGCGGTATTATTTAGGTACTCTATGACAAGAATGAGAGGTGGCACATTATTTTTTTTTCATTGACCATGATCCAGCCCTGTTGACAACTGCAGGAATTGAACAAACCTAGGAGATAAACCTAAGATTGAATAATGTGTATTTATTGCTTAATACATTATAAAAGGCTCTCTATGTACAGATTCCGAACTGATTCATACCCTGTAGGTGGTTCTCTGTTGGATAGGAAAGAAAAATGTAATTAAAAAGCATTTTTGTGCGAAGACGAATCTATAAAAACATAAACCTCGATGTAGAAGGAAGGAAGAATTGAAGGAAATTGGAAATCCATGTCACATTTCCATTAAAATGAATTATTGATAGGACAGGTCTGTGTAAACACATATTTTACATTTATGCAGAATATATTAATTGCTGCACCGGTAAAGCCCTAAATTTGCGGATTTTGCAGTTAAGATCCGGAACAGAAGTAATGCCAAGGACTATAAACGCAATGCAGTGTAAGCTGATCTGTCATATCCAAGTATTACTCAAGAGACTATTTCTAACCCAAAGTAGAAGTGTGATTATAAAGCTGAACCTATAACCTGGTTGGCCGGCACTAGCGTTCATATATATCTCCTAATAGTATGCTCTATGACAACATACAAAGCCGATGCAGCTGTACGAGGGCTTTTTTTTTTGCGGGACGACTTGTAGTTTCTATCGGTACCATTTTGGAGTAAATGCGACTTTTTGATCACATTTTTTTTGAAGGCAGGATGAACAGAAAACTGCAATTCTGGCATTGTTTTTTATTTTATTTTTTACAGTGTTCGCTGAGCGGGTTAAATAACATAATAGCTTTAGGGCATGACCACACATGGCGGAATTCCTCCGCAACTGTCCGCATCAATGCCGCACAGAATCTGCGTTGCAGATTCTGCAGCGGATCTGCACAAAATGTGCAGAAAATTGATGCGGACTGGCCGCTGCGGACTGCAGGAAAAGTGCTTCTCTTCTCCCTATTCAGTGCAGGATAGAGAGAAGGGACAGCACTTTCCCTAGTGAAAGTCAAAGAAATTCATACTTACCGCCCGTTGTCTTGGTGACGCGTCCCTCTTTCGGCATCCGGCCGGACCTCCCTGGATGACGCTCCAGTCCATGTGACCGCTGCAGCCTGTGCTTGGCCTGTGATTGGCTGCAGCCGTCACTTACACTGAAACGTCATCCTGGGAGGCCGGACTGGAGACAGACGCAGGGAGTTCTCGGTAAGTATGAACTTATCTATTTTTTTACAGATACATGTATATTGAGATCGGTAGTCACTGTCCCGGGTGCAGAAACAGTTACTGCCGATCGCGTAACTCTTTCAGCACCCTGGACAGTGACTATTTACAGACGTCTCCTAGCAACGCTCCCGTCATTACGGGAGCCCCATTGACTTCCTCAGTCTGGCTGTAGACCTAGAAATACATAGGTCCAGCCAGAATGAAGAAATGTCATGGTAGTAAAAACAATACGCTCCGCAGCACACATAAGATCTGCGGACTTCATTGCGGAATTTTGACTCTCCATTGAAGTCAATGGAGAAATTCCGCCATGAGTCCGCAACCAGTCCGCCACTGCTCCGCAACAGACAGAGCATGCTGCGGACACCAAATTCCGCTCCGCAGCCTATGCTCCGCAGCGGAATTGTACGCATCGTGTAAACGAACACTGCTAAATTAAAGTGAAAGTCAATGGAGAAACGGCTCCGCTGCGGATTAACGCTGCGGAGTGTCCGCAGCGGAATTTAAGTGAAATTCCGCTATGTGTGAACCCGCCCTTATAGTTGGGATCGTTACGGACGTAGCAATACCAAATATGTGTAACTTTTTAACTTTTTTTTTTCATAATAAAGCATTTTGTAAGGGGAAAAGGTGGGTTTTTCTTTCTTTTTTCGCTTATTTAATTTATTAATAACTGTATTAAATTTTTTTTTTAACTTTTTTACTAGTCCCACTAGGGGACTTCACTATGCGATCGTCCGATCACTTTTATAATACACTGCAATACCGGAGGTAGCTGAGGACAGGGAGTTTTAACTGCTCCCGGCACCACAGATTTATTCTGATTGTAATGGCTGCCGCGCCGTTCCCCGCCTTCCCCACGTCCTCTGCTCTGGTTCCTGCGCCCTCCATTACTGCATTCTCATCCCGAGCTCCACTCACCAGATCCGGACGCTCTGCTGGCCCTGGATGTGGGAAGCAGGATACGGGGACACTGGGAGCAGGATACAACTAAGGGACCATTTGCATAGACGAACACAGGAATACAAACAATACTCAGGCAAGGAGAGGTGGGGCAGAGCCCTATTTAAAGTCCAGGGTGTTACTGGGTTGATTGGGAAACTTTAGACAGGTGCGCGTGCTGGCCCTTTAAGGCCAGGAGTAAGCACGTGCGCGCACCCTACAGGACACAGGAGAGCACTGCAGCCGTGTGTCGACATCTCTGAGGAGGGAGAGGCCGACATGAATATACAGTCCTGCGGTCGCGGCTGCTGGTCAGCGACTGCGGGCATAACAGTACGACTGTATTACAAGAAATTCTCCATTTATTGATGACAGTGATCATATAATGGCATAATTCCTAGTTTCTCTGCAAGAGCGGTTAGAGGAAAATAGAAGCTGTTTGTAGAACCCTGTATTGCGATCTGCTGATGACCTGATGGCGCCAGATACCTGGAACGGCTACATTGATACTTGACCCCTTAATTTGTAGAAGAAATAATTTTTGGTGGATATATCCTTAGATCCTTATGAATTTATCTTATATCTATGGACGAGATGTGAGTGAACTCCAAGATCCGTGCTTGCAGAGATAACTGTAAGGCCTCATGCACATGACAGGTTGTACAGAGGCAAGCGGGGTCCCTGCAGTTCTGTACTATAAGGCGTACTATTGTGCCATATGATGCTCCCCGGTCTTCACCCTTTGACCACCGTACTTGGATCTGGACTTCACTGCGGTTTGTCTACCAGGTCGCTACCTCTTGAGGTGGTCCCAGTGTGAGAAGCGGCTGACCCAGCGGACCAGGATACAAAGGTGTAACACAACAAGGGTACAGGAACTGGCAGATGATAGCTTGGCAGACAGGTGGGTGAGGATCATAAGTCACAATTGATAATAGTTAGGCTGGTCTCGGGTAGCTGGATACAGACTGGCAGTAGACAACTGGATGCAGACTGGACACAGGCTGGTAGCGGACAGCTGGATACAGGCTGGTAGCGGACAGTTGGATACAGGCTGATAGCATGCTCGGATTGGCATCAGGATGCAAGCAGGAACCTTTGCAGGAAAAAACTAGGTTGCACAGGCACCAGTTGCCTTAAATAGTCCAGGAGCAATCAGGAAATAGTTTGTGAGGTTTTGACTAGCGCACGAGCTGACCCTTTAAGAGGCAACCAGAGCGCACACGCACTAGGGCAAGACTGGCTGTCAGGAGAGGCAGGGTGAAGACGCCGGTGGCCATGAAGGAGAGAAGGCCGCAGTCGAGGCAGGTGAAGGACCTGTCAGTGGGGACTGCTTGCAGTAGTGGCAACCGCTTCCGGCATTACACTCTGTACACCACCATATTTTGAAATTAGCATTGTCTTCACATTGCGCCGTCTAATGCCATGTTTTGATTAAATCTGACAGAAAAAAAATGGGCCAGAGACTGCGGGTGGTGGTTAAGGGGTTAATTAAAAGTATGCAGGCATGGGGAAGGTTTCAAAATTGTGCAATAGAGACTAGCCAATTAGTGACTAGCGGAGTAAGGGGCGGTTCCACCACCTTTTGTGAAACAAAACTGGGGTGTGCATGTAATTCCCCCTCTTTTGGCCATTTACCTGTCCCACCCTCCCTCCCCCTTTTTTGGTTAGGCTGTTTAGGTTTTCATTAACTAAAAAATAAATATATATATATATATAAAACAGACAAATATTAAAAAATATATATTATTTTATATGTCGGTACCATTCTTTGAGCACTTTGTATCAGTTGTTGGACTGTGTTGTGTGCGGTGTTTTTTATATTCTGTTACAGCTGGCGGTATAGATAAGGTATGGCCTACATGCCCTCTGGACAGCAGACTGGCATACGGGCAATATTGTTTACTGTTAGTTTCTTGGTTTAGAGATTGAAAATACTAAATAAAGCTGTGGCCGACCCTCAAATCATCTCACGTTTACATCCACTAATGGCTGGCCTCAATGTATTTAGATAATGTAATTGGTAACTATGCACACAGTCTAGCGGTGCCGTATTCCTGTAGTGTGCATGAAGTATATATTCTTGGGAGTTAGGGCTTGCCTTGTCCACGGTTATTGAGCCTCCTTTATCAGTTTACTTATATTAGAAATCTGAATGGCGAACATTACAGCATGTGTATACAAGTTTACAACACTGGGGCTTTTCTCCAAACCTACAAATATCGGGCTGGTTGCTCACATCATAAATAAGCATCTACTCAGACATCACAAGAGACATAGGAGATCTCTCTTTTTTATGTCCGTTAAATGCATTGATGGTGGAATTGTGATAAAGTGCACGCGAAGATGAGGGCGCAAAAGTGATTTATTCAGCCAATTACGTGTGGCAGGAGGAAGCAGAGGTGATTTATTCTACCAATTACATGTCCTTGTAGTTACTATGGTATCGTCAGGTACGCTTAATCTGCGGCGAAGATTTAAGGCTCAATTTACCAAATTGCACAAATTATGCATGCAATTATGTTGCATGTGGATCTCTCGCTCTCACACACAAATATATATATATATATTTATATTTTTTTTAAATATATGATTATGTTTGAATATGTAGTCCTAATATTTTTTAGTATCACAATTGCTCTCTTTGAGGGCTTGTTCGCACCGTGCAGTTTAGATGCAGTTTTTGCATTCATTTTTTCCGTAAATAAAGCAAAATTATGTTGGAGCTTCTACTATTCTTGATTAAACGCCTGTAAATCTGCACTGTGTAAAGAAGGGATGGATATGGTTAGAGGCTGCGGTTTATGGTAGCTTGTTGTCTGTCAAGGGAATTGATTCTATAGGCTGCCACAACAAATTCACAGAGTAACGTGAGCAATTTAAAATTCAAACAAGCTACGGATATGTACGTTTAAAAGGCTTCCGTTACTAAATGAAGCAATTCTGATGATACTACTATATTAGGGTATTGCAAAAGAACATCTGTCACCTGACAGATATCTTTATTATAGGGCATCTATGAGTTGTGCTGCTCAACGAGAAACAGTGGGTGTACCTTCATCTACTAAATCGCCCCCCGGACTACCAACCCCAACAGATAGTATTTAAGTTATTTTTTTAAGGGTGCATTCACACGCAGCAGATTTTGTTGCAGAAATTCCTGCAACTGAAAATCAGTTCCATTCATTTTAATGGAACGTTCAGAAAGTCACACTATTATTCTTTTATGTCCTCCTTTTATCATCATGTTGTTTTTAGGTAAAAAATTCTCTGCTGATTAATCTTTTAATATAGCTGTATAGCAGTCAAAGCTTTGTTTTTCTCATACAGAGCTCCAACTCTCCTGCATTGACATAGATTTAAAACATAATATTCTGACTTTCTTCAGCCACCACTAGAGGGAGCATACTGTCTTATTATGGAGTTCAATGTATAGCAGTATGCAGTAAGCTCCCTCTAGTGGTCGCTAGAGGAAGTCGGAATACTATGTTTTTAGAAAATACAGGTCTGTATCAGAAAAACAAAATTCCGTCCCCTAAAAGATATATAAGAATTTATTTAGGAGAGGTTTGAACAGATTTAGATAAAATAGATAAAACAAATGGCGTCCAATGATGAAAAATCACTTTAAAACAAAAAGGCATGTGCTTTTAGTTTGGTAAGTGATTATTCCAAGAAATTATGGATTATAAAATATTTATAAACAACTTGTAGAAAAAGAATTACACGGCACTCACCTCTTTCCAAAGGATCTCAGTGCTTTAATTCAGAAATAGAGACGGGCAAGATACAGGACAAGACAGCCGTTTCGCGTCCTCCAGACGCTTTCTCAATCATTGACTTTTTGAGTTTCTAAAATATTTACATTTCTCCTAATGCTGTACAGAGAATAAACTCCTATAAGTCCCTGACCCCTGGATTTTCCCTATCACAAGCACAGTCAATAAGAAGCTAATTATAATCTATGTCCATTTATGTCTATGGGAACCCATATGGACATGTAGTCAACATGCAAATTCCTTGCAGATTTTGCTTTGCTCGAATTTCAATCCAAGACCTTTATTGATCCGGTAGGGCATATGCTGTGGAGCCGCTAGACCCATAAGAGACAAATTTGCGGCAGTATCTGGATGAAGACTGCATTGACTCTGCTGCCTCTGGTTTCACGGTTCTCTCCTAATTAATATTCTACAATAATCTATCAGCAACTCAGCAAATGAATGCGCATTCAGCATGTCAATACTCTTTCATTACTCTCCCAGCATCATAAATCTCTGCGGCTTTAGTGACCACTTAATCGTTACTACTGAAACCCTTGTCCCACTATGTAGAATCATGAATATGTATATGTGCTCTAAGGTTGACTAAGAGTTAATAATTTTCCTAAAATGAGGAATATATTTTGTATCTCTATCTGTATTTACCATGACGACATTAAACGGGTTGGCCCATCTGAAGAACTCCTATCCGTGTGCCCTATTTGGCCACCTATGGACATCTTTAAAGGAGGGTTTCACACTTGGTAGCCCTTCTATGAGCTATAGCAGAGAGACGCTGCCAGGAGAAGTTCCTGCACTGGAGGACTCAACGGAGCCATGTATTACATGGTCGACCGTTCATTTGAATTGGTGACATGTAGTGCTACATTTCTGCTGTAGCAAAAATGTTCTTCCCTCGGCGTTAACAGCCGATGAGGGTTGGAGAACCTCGGCACACTGCGTCATTTAACATTTGTTTATGGTTTATAATCTAAATAACTTCAACTATATCAGATTTAACTGATCCTGAGTCACAGTCTGTATTATAATCCAGAGCTGCATTCACAATTCTGCATGTTCCATAGACTAAAGCTAGATTCACACGACCGAGTGTTTGTGACATTCAGGTAGGCAGTATGGATATCTGTGTAATTGGAGCCACAACATGTGGCGTCAGAATAAGGACGCAACAATGGGACTTCCACTAACCGTAGAGAAAGAAGTCCGTCTACAGGAAAGAAAATAGAAAAAATAAGCAGTTGAACACAAACAATAGGAAAGACCTAGACACTAATACAAGGTGATATTGCAACAGTATATCAGTTATTACCCATCTACCATGTTATAGTGACCCTTCTTACATCCTCCTCTATAAAGATAATGGGGTTCACATACAAAAACAAATGTGGGTACAGGGGAACCAATCGGTTTCTTGCTTACACTTCCTATATAAACTAGAGTGGACTCCAAACTATATCTCTCCTGCTGATGCAAAACTAATACTCCTAGCATGCCGTGTGCAATTCAAAAAACCCCAATGGATTTAGAATGCAATACAAAAGGACATTCAAAGAAATATATAAAAACTCAGGCAGATCAATTCAACCCTATCGGTCATTTTTTCTCCCATAAATTACATTAGTCAGTCACAAACATTACCAGATCCCCTACAAACAGCGCCACTCCTTTTCATTGGTGGTGTCTGGTATTGCAGCTCAGCCCTATTCACTTGAATGAGGTTAAGCACCAATACCAGACACTGCCATGAAGTTAAGCAGCAATACCAGACACTGCCATGAACAAGAGTGCTGCTGTTTCGGGGATAAAAAAAGGAGATCCTTTTTTGTGATCCCGCACATCCCCCCCTAATGAAGAGTGGATAGGATCTTGATTTACAAATTGGCAAAATTAGAGTTGGATGAACACAGATTAGCATGAATAATTCTGAACTTTGTGCTTAATTTGATTTTGAATTGTGGAGAAAACATATTCAAATAATAATATGTCAGGAAACTCTCCCAAAAAAAGCGCTGCTTTCCAAAACATATAATTTGTACTTCATTCCATCCTTCCTTGGGCTCCGTACTCACAGTCCAGAAAAGTCCTACGTGCATTTTAACAAGTAGATCATTGAGTGAATTGATTGGACATAAATAATTCATGAAGGGGATAGTATGGCTTTCTTCCATCCTCACAAGCTCAGAGCACACATAGGCGTTTCTTCAGAATACAGCTACTAATTGGACATCTTTCACAAGAGTCGATAATAATACCATGCTGGATTACACATGTGTTTACTGGACTATTGGAGACTAGGAAGTAGTCAGGAAGATATTACATGAAGCTCGGGAAATTCTTCAGGTTGGGATTTGCATATGTCATACTTCGAGGCTGTTAATGTTTTACTCATTGAATTGAATGTGAATGGATAAATACACAGCAGAAGTGCAGAACATTCCGGCTTTGTGTCCTTGGGATATGAGATATGCATTTATAATGCCTTAAAGGAACAATCCTGGCAAAACTTCCTCACTGTACTATGCCTAGTGCTGGGCCTGGGGCAGGGCATGACACAAGACTTTTAAAGACCACCACAGAACACCTGCGTCATGTTCAGGCGCTGAACTAGTCATAACACAGTTTATTGTTTTTTCTTCGAGGGGTCCTTTAAAAGGGAATCTGTAATAAGAAAATGACCTATAGTTTTTATGTTAAACATATTTTGTGAATATTTTTGATCATCTAAATTAAAAAATAATCCTAAAATCTTGCAGTTTTCACTCTGGCCACTGAGCCTTACAATAGACTTGACACTTCCTGTTCTGTAGAGATCACTTCTCAGCACAGGCAGGATTACAATGAGAAGTAACAATGCTATATTGATAATAGAAGCCACCATTGACAATAGGCGATGGACACAAATCCTCTCCTCCTCCACCCTGCATAATAACCTCTACACAGGTCACAGAGCATGCCTAGAAAACTCTCCCGTAGAAGTCAGTTCCAGATTATTGTTTCCTGTGGTCCATGTAAGTGCTCTAAAGCATATCTCTAAATGCTGTTAACAGCAGCTCAAGCAAGATGGCTGCCCCCATAATCATGTACAGGAAAGAAAATAAAAATATCTACAATCAGAAAGCAAAGACAGATTATAAATATATATATATATTTCAGTATCTGGTTCTAATTAGTAAAAAAATAATAATAATATATATATATATATATATATATATATATATATATATATATATATACATATATATATATATACATATATGATGTTCTACCATATGGTAACCTGTGGACCTTGCCGCACCCACTATTATCACACTTTAGTCTCAAGCACAACAACACAATGTGAGCACAGAAGCTATTGTTCGCTAGTATCAGCCACATTTATACAAAATATAAGAGTCCTATGTATTTCTCTGCTCTTTTTACCGCCTCTACTTCCTGTATTGGTGACCACCTGGCCATACATGTAATACTATAATAGCGGTGGTCACCAGTAGTTATTCTGCGTAGTAGAGCATATTCACCCATACAGACAGACAGAAGTAGTGAGATAATGCCCTTTTGTTGCATAAACTAGAATGACTGGTGCTAAAGTTGAGAAGGACGGTCAGAAGTAAAATAACACAGATAAGTGGCACAAGGGGTTTTGTACAATTGTCAAAAGCCAGTGGGGCACATTTTTTTTTTTGTTTTTTATTGAAATATTTCAACGTTTATCAGACAAACAAGGAAAGTATCCACCCCATGTATGAAATCCTTGCACACCGCCATGACAGTAAGCATCACATAGGTAATTTGTTATTTCTTATTATTGCAAGGGGGAGTAAGAATGGGAACAAGGAAAACATTATTAGCACCAGTGGGGCACCTTTATCAATAAAAATTTTCGCAATTTAGGACGCCTCTTAGTCACGCCACTTTTTCTAGTGTCTAAACTCATGAATTTCGAGCGTCATGCACTTTTATGCAGCAATTTTGCTTAAAGAGGCTCTGTCACCGGATTATAACTTGACTATCTCCTACATAATCTGATCGGCGCTGTAATGTAGATAACAGCAGTGGTTTTTATTTTGAAAAACGATCATTTTTAAGCAAGTTATGAGCTAGTTTAGATTTATGCTAATGAGTTTCTCAATGGACAACTGGGCGTGTTTTTACTTTTGACCAAGTGGGCGTTGTACAGAGGAGTGTATGAGGCTGACCAATCAGTGACCAATCAGCGTCATACACTTCTCATTGTTCCAGCCCAGCTTCTTTTTTTTTCTTTATCAAAGATTTTTATTTTGAAAATATACAAAACATAACCGCATACACATGGTTTCATAAATTTGCAAAATTCACACGCAGTGCAATATAACCACTTCAATATCGCATAAAATACACAAAGACATAGAAACAACAGTAGGAGGTAACCTCCTAATCAGTAGGCAAAAACTAAATAAGAATGCAATGAGAATAACAATACCATAAGTGCAGCAAAGATAGTGCATTATTTAGGGAAGCCAGTCCCCACAGTTGGATAAAAATTATCGCATATAAGTGCACATTATACGTCATACTAACACAGACGCAAGACAACAAGGGGAAACACATACAGACCTAGCACGCAAAAGGTAGGCTTATATAGGTGTTCAAAAGAGGCCATCCAGCCAGAGAGGTAGATCATTACCACCCCGGAATCCAGACCACACTGCCCAAGTGCGGACAAAGAGCTCAGCTTTACCCTGATCAGCAGACATCAACTCCTCCATCCTCATAATTCCGTTCACCTCCGTCACCCATTCCTTCAAGGAAGGTACAGTGCTGGACTTCCAATGACGAGGAATCACTGTTCTTGCTGCGGTCAAAAAATGCCGAAAGACACTCTTTTTGAGGTGTGGGAGTGATCCAGGAACCATGGAAAGTAAGCCAATGGAGGCCGAAGTCTGAACCTCAGTATGAAAAAGTTTGTTACCAAGATCAAATTTTTTTTCACAAAAGGGACGAAGCTTGGGACAATCCCACCAAATGTGCAGCATGGTTCCAGGAGCCTCCCCACACCTCCAGCATTCATCAGGTACTTCAGGGAATATCCTATGCAGCAAAGAAGGACAGCGGTACCATCTGGTGAGAATCTTATAATTTTTTCCTGGGCGAAGCACGAGGTCGGTAGCTTATGCGCCAGGAAGAAAGATGTGCCCCACTCCTCAGCAGAGTGTCGAGTCCCCAATTCCTCATCCCATGCGGTAGTGAATGTCAGCTGAGAGTAATCGTATTTGGGTAGAAGGATCCCGTGTAAATAGGACAACACATGAGAGGGGGCAGTAGTCAACAACAAATAGTGCTCCAGAGGAGTCTTATCCTGCAGCAATACAAGACGGTCGCCCATGGAAGAAAGATAGGAGCGCAACTGAAAATAGGACCACCAAACCGGACGTCCCCCCGGGCAGGCCTCAGAGACAACAGACTGACAAGATTGTACCCTCAGGTGTAAGAGTCTTAGCCAAGAAACCACCGTCCTGTCTCTCCCAACAGAGGAATGTGTCCACACCCACCGCCGGAGGGAAGGAAGGATCATCAAAAAGAGGAGTTAGAGGACCTGGAAGGTGAACAATGTCCATCGTAGCAATGATCCGCTCCCAGACTACAAGAAACTGACGTGTGAGTGAAGGCAGAGAAGATGAAGGTCGCTGAAGAGCAGACAACCAAGGCAGAGACGACAGTGCTAGGGGAGACATAGCCTTCTCAATGCGCACCCATTGCTTACCCGCACCCGAGCGGAACCAGTCTACCAATCGCATGAGGACCGCAGCTTGGTGGTAGCGTTTAAAATCCGGCAATCCTGCCCCCCCCCTCCACTTTCGGCCGACTAAGGACAGCAAAACGAACACGAGGCTTAGAGGAGCCCCAAACAAATTTAGTTATGGCCCTATGCAATGTTTGGAAGAAGCTCGTTGGAATTATGATAGGGACGGTTTGGAATATGTATAGGAATTTGGACAGAATGTCCATTTTAACCGCGTTAATGCGCCCAAACCACGATATGCGGTTCCCACCATATGACATTAAATCCTTCAAGGTGCGCTGCAGAATGGGTGTGTAATTCAAAGCGAACAAATCCGACTGTTGTGTGGGAATATGCACCCCCAGATATTTTAGAGATTTAGATTGCCATTTGAACGGAAAAACACGAGCGAGATGGGAGGCTAGAGCAGTATCGAGAGATATATTCAATGCCTCCGATTTAGAATAGTTGACTTTAAAATTACTCAAATGACCAAATCGCTCAAATTCCCCGGTCAAAGATGGCAAGGAAACCATGGGAGTTGTAATGTACACAAGGAGATCATCGGCATACAATGCTAGTTTGTGATGTTTCGCGCCAACACAGACGCCATTAACATTAGGGTTGTTCCGCAGTGCCACGGCCAGGTGTTCCATGACCAAAACATAGAGTAAAGGTGAGAGTGGGCACCCCTGTCTCGTGCCATTAGTAATAGACAAAGAGTCAGATAACAAACCATTAACTCGAACCCGGGCCGTAGGCCCATGATATAATGCCATAATCCTATCCACCATAGTGGCGCCAAGGCCAACCTGTGTCAGGACACTGCGGAGAAACACCCAATGTACCCTGTCAAAAGCTTTTTCAGCATCGACCGAGAGTAAACACATCGGTATCTTATGGGATTGGCAGTATGATGTTAAAAGGAGGGTCTTGTTAGTGTTGTCCCGCGCTTCCCTACCACGCACAAACCCCACCTGGTCATCTGTGACCAGATCGTGTAAGAAAGGCGAGAGTCGAGAGGCCAGCAACTTCGCAAAAATCTTAACGTCTACATTTATCAATGATATTGGTCGGAAATTTGCGCACGACGTCGGATCCTTGCCCGGTTTTGGTAAAAGGGTAATATGAGCCTCAAGGGACTGAGGTGCAAAGGGACACAGAATTAAAAACTTTCGGCAAGAACGGAGCCAATTGATCCTTAAATGTCTTGTAGAATTTAAACCCATCGGGTCCCGGACTTTTGCCCAAGGGGGAGTCTCCAATAGCGCGCTCCACTTCCGTTTCCAAAAAATCTTCCTCAAGTTCCAAGGCCTCCCCGTCCCCCAATGACGGCAACGCAGTGTCGTGCACATACCGGTCTATTTTATCCCACAACGCATCCGCCTGCATATCCTGAAAATGGCCTTTAAGATTATATAATGCCGAGTAATACTGTCTGAAGCAATCAGTGATGCCCACCGGATCATGAACCTCACCGCCCGAGGGAGAAGTAATTTTAGGGATATATGACGCCTGGGTGCGAGGATGTAGTCCAGCCCAGCTTCTTTCACTGCACAATCACACTGTGCTGTGGATCATGCTGGGCTGGAACAATGAGAAGCCTAGGACGCTGATTGGTCACTGATTGGTCAGCCTCATACACTCCTCTGTACAACACCCAGTTGGTAAAAAGTAAAAATACGCCCAGTTGTCCATTGAGAAACTCATTAGCATAAATCGAAACTAGCTCATAACTTGCTCAAAAATGATCGTTTTTCAAAATAAAAACCACTGTTGTTATCTACATTACAGCGCCGATCAGATTATGTAGGAGATAGTCAAGTTATAATCTGGTGACAGAGCCTCTTTAATAAATTTACCCTATATTTTAGTCGTTGCTCGTTTTGCGAGCGATAATCGTATTGCGTAGTGAGTAGCGCTGCTGTTGCCAATTGGTTAAGCTGCCGGCAGATATAACTGCGCTGACAGAATTCTAGTTCTCTCCCTCCACACGTCTACCACCATTTCCCATCTCTCCTTCGGTGTTCCTACATGCCCCCAACTTCTAGTAAAACACGTATATAATATTGAAGTCTCCTATCTCACATGGAATGTGTGATTAGAGGTGTATAAAGGAGGCACGGCTGCTAGATGGCAGTGTTCCTGCAGACTCGGGAGAATACGCCAGTGTTTTCTACCTTCAGATTATGCTGTAACACTACGAATACTGCAAGCAGACAGAACCGGACAGTAATCTATAATGCTAATCCATTAATAATGGAAACAAAACCTAATGATAATGAATAATGATTTTTATTTCAGCCGCTAATGAATACATTTCTTCATTCAGTCAATTAAGATAGATGAGAAAGTAACAGTACAGTAAATGTGAGGTATACGTATATTATATATATGTATGCAACGGCCATGGGGCGTTTTGGGGCTTAGCCCTAGTTTGTCCCATTCTCTTACTATTGAATGGCGAGAACCTGTTAGAGGAACTGCATTATGGGCAAACAAGGGGGTGGGAAACTGACCCCAGGGTCATGAAAAGGGTGCGGAGAGGTAAACGGACACCAGGTCCTTCTGTTCTGTAGGGCAAAACCCATCACCAGAATTGGTGGTCTATTCTGATCTTTACAATGAGGCTTCCTCTTTTATGTTCACAGCTGGTACTAAACTAAGTTTTTAGAGGGTAACTCCAGTCAAAAACATTACCTGCTCATTGCTTTACGGTTTGATCGTTGATTTACCTCAAAGGTTACTCAAATGTTTCCGATTTTTAATATGCTCACATACAAATTATACTGCTACATATGTTAAAGGGACTGTCTAAGATTAAAAAAACATGACTACTTTTTCCAAAAACAGCACCACACCTGTCCATAGGTTGGGACTGGTATTGCAGCTGAGCTCTATTCAAGTGAGTGGCGCTGAGCTGCAATGGCACACACAACCCGTGGACAGGTGTGGTTCTGTTTTTTTAAAGAAAGCAGCCGTGGTTTTTCTAATCCTGGACAAGTGCACCTTTTGAAAACATTTATTTTTTTAATAAAAATGTCTATCAGTTTGTTTGTTTGGTGCAACTTTATAGAGAACAGCTGTATCTAGCGCCGAAACCAGTATCCGTCATGTCAGAGGCACTGACGGGCTCAGTGTCAGCGGACAGGATCGAGCTGTTAACGATTACATCTAAGTTCATAACTTAGATGTGATCGATTACAGGTGGATCCTGCGTGTCAGAGACACCCGTCAGTTCCGCTGACCTGATGGATTGAGGTCTCAACGCAAGATACAGCTGCTCTGTATACAGAATACAAATCAGCTGTATCTCAAAAAGTAAAAGTAATTTAAAAAAAAAAAAAAGTAATTAGAAGGTTGCACCAAGCACACTGATACACATTTTTATATAAAAAAGTTTTCAAAAAGGTGTATACAGCCTTTAATATTGGAAGTCATGTTTTTTCATGTAAATGGCAGCAGTGTTGTCACAGCTCCTCCCCTACTACTAAGCCTAAATAGTATTAGGCAAAGCAAATGCTAACTTTGCATTGACAATTATTCTAGGGTTGCTCAGTTTTCAAGGCCCCTTTACAAAAGAATCTATCAGAACTTGTTTCCGTGCTTATATTTTAACTTTAGTGTCCCTTTAAATATTCTCATATATCCTCTCAGCACTGCTCGGACCAGGTTGAGTCCCGGTAGAACAAAAGCAGTAATGTACATCTTCCATGTGGATGAATAAGAGTGAAGTGATCTGTAAACTCCCCCGTCGGGGCCCCGGAGTATAACACCCATTCAGATTGTTTCACTCCCGTAAATGACTCTTATGGTGACATTGCTGTCTCTTCCATTAAAATTCCCAGGGTTTGATGTGGAAGTCATTTTCACTTAAAGTATTAGTGATGGCTTTTAGCGGTTATGCTTCAAATGTAAATGCTGAAGTGAAAGGTGTCCTGGGTATACTCTGCATTTCATGTGCTCAGAAGCCGCATACATAATAATTTATTTGCAAACCAGTTTCAAACAGGCTGCATGAAATAGAAATAAGTAGATGTTAAATGTTATTTTTTTTCAGCGTTAGAAAAAATGTCTGCTTTCTTCCAAAAACAGCACCACACCTGTCCATAGGTTGTGTTTGGTATTGCAGTTTTGTTTCATTTAAATAAATAGGAGTGAGCTGCAATACCACCCAAAATACATAGGGGCAGATTTATTACAGAAAGAAAGCCTAAGGCCCCATGCACACGACCGTGCCCGTAATTACGACTCGTAATTACGGGCATGGCCGGGCAGCCGGCCGTTTTTCC
The DNA here is from genome assembly GCF_050947455.1 of Rhinoderma darwinii. Classification (NCBI taxonomy): domain Eukaryota; kingdom Metazoa; phylum Chordata; class Amphibia; order Anura; family Rhinodermatidae; genus Rhinoderma; species Rhinoderma darwinii. Next base: position 64,340,097 of record NC_134698.1, on the reverse strand, counting down.
GGGCCGTGCTCCCATTATAAAGTATAGTAGCACGGCCCGTAAAATAAAAAAACAGAACATGTTCTATCTTTTTCAACAGCACGGGCACCTTCCCGTAAGAAAACGGGAAGGTACCCGTGGCCAATAGAAGTCTATGGGCCCGTTATTTCGGGTCGTAATTACGATCCGTAATAACGTAAGTTTTTACGGTCGTGTGCATGAGGCCTAAATGTAGAGGTGTTAGACTACAGATGTGCAAAATTTTTCAATGACGCGCACGCTGTTTGTATAGATTTGGCGCATCCTAGCGCATCTTGTACTATCTTCTCTTTTTTACACCACCTATTGGGTGGTATACTGATAAATCTGGCGCATGTCACGACTCTACGAATCCATGGCCATAATTTAGGTATGCGACCCGATGTGGCGAGCCTGACAAAAATCACTGTTCTTTCTGGCGCACGCATTGAGAAATTTGGCCAACAATATATGCGCCATGAAAATAGGCGCACAAAACACCGGAACTGAGGCGCAAAGATAATAATAAATCTGCCCCATAATTCATAAATTATTCAATTTAGGCCTCATGCACATGGCAGAGCCTTGTTAAAGAAACAGTATCTAAGGAGACTGTATGGGTATGTTCACACGAGGGCGTCCGTTACGGCTGAAATTACGGGGATGTTTCAGCCTGAAAACATCCCCGTAATTTCAGCCATACCGGCATGTGCAGGCGCTTGAACGCCGCGTCAATTACGGGCGTAATTAGCGCTGCTATTCATTGGAGTCAATGAATAACGGCTCCAATTACGGCCAAAGAAGTGACAGGTCACTTCTTAGACGCGGGCGTCTATTTACGCGCCGTCTTTTGACAGCGGCGCGTAAATATACGCCTCGTGTGAACAGACAAACGTCTGCCCATTGCTTTCAATGGGCAGATGTTTGTCAGCGCTATTGAGGCGCTATTTTCGGGCGTAATTCGGGGCAAAAACGCCCGATTTACGTCCGTAAATAGGCCGTGTGAACATACCCTATGACTGCACAAGGAGTCCCTATGGTTCCACACTACAGAGCTGTAGGGACTTGGCCACTGTATGGTTCCTCCATATGGTGCCATTTTATGGAGGTTCTCCCCATAAAAGTGATGCCTATGGTGGAGAATATCTTTGAAATACAGAATTGTATGAAACCTGAGGCATACAGACTTTTATGGGTGCCATATTGTGGCTCTGTACAACTCGGAACGTGTTCAAAGCCTCAATATATGTGCAATAGCCCTTAGGCTCTGTTCACATCTGATAGATTCAAATGGCACTTGATGGACTCCGTTGACTTGTAATGGGGTCTGTCAGGTTTCGAAGAATGGAAAGCGGCTGAATGCTTCACTATACCTGCCGTCAAAACTGAAGGAACTACCGAGGGAGGCTTTGAATGTACCCTGAATGGCAGTGTGAACATAGTCTAACTTGTGCTGCCTGCAGTTTGATCAGGCATTTTATTTTATACCTGGTGACAATCACTCACTTCCCATGAAAATAAGACGTTGTCACAACTCCACCCACCCAGGTACTGGCATGCCCAAAATATAATTTTTTGAGCATCATGATGTATACCAAGTTATTTTTTTTGGAACTGCAGAATACTTCATTTTTCAAGGTTTTTGGTGTGGTTATTTCTCTTTACTTTTCTGAACATTTACTAGAATTGCTTCTTTAAGAAAAGCGGTTGTAAGTATATAATTTAAAGTGGTTGTATAAGAGAAGACAAAAATGTCTGCTTCTTTTTCCAAAAACAGTGCCACTTTGCCCATAGGCTGTGTCTGGTATTGCAGAATTATCTTAAATGGAGATGAGCTGCAATACCAGACACAGACTATGAACAGGAGAGGCGCTGTTTCTAAGAAAAAATAAATTGACATTTGTTTAAAGCTTATACAACCCCTTTAAGCGTGATTACACATTTTGCAAGTGTGCTGTATATCATAGGAACTGTTCATTTAATCTTTACTAAAGTTAATATTGGGTTTCCATGGTACTCAATGAGCGTTTGCAGTGTCAATCCTATTATGCAGCAGTTGCTTTTCTCCTTTTTTTTTATTTGATTTATTTATTTGAAAAACTATATGGACTAGGGATAATCAGTTGTGTGTACAGAAAAGGAGTTTTTATCCTCAGTTTAGGGAGGGATTCTTTACGGTTAGGCGTGTTTCGGGCAGAATTACAGAAGTTTCAAACTGGCCTGAGAATGGTTCAAGCTGTTGCATACCCTACTACAAGATATGGTCATTAAAAAGTTTTTGTTTTTTTTATCGATGTAACTGCTTTACACATAACGGGAAAGCTTGTTGTATCACTCAATTCAGCAGCGTCAACTCAACATTTCAGCACAATGTATGAAGATTACAATCAAAAGGATAAATGAAGCTTACAGTTCTGCCATGTCTTATTTCTACAGTAACAAGTCTATTACTCTGTTTTCTTGTTGCCTCCCACAGAAATCTATAGACCCCTCGGGTGAAGCCTTTAGTTGGCAGGGGGTGTTCAATGACTGACAATACTCTAATGACCTTTTTATTGCTACATTGGTCTTTAATAGATTTTTTTTTTTATATATATATATATTTGATGCTTCTTTCCAAATACATTTTGCAGCGAATGCTTTTACTATTAGCAAACCTAGCTTACTCATATACCATTCTCTATTTAACCCCTTGTCTCAAACGCGATTTACTAGTACATAACTTACTCAGAATTACAATGTCCCTTGTCTCTCCATTATCTAGCAATAAAAAAACTATTCTTATGCATAATCATGACAGATTTATTTTCGTGGTTTCATGATATTGTTCCATTCAGTTTTGCTTTCTTTGCCAAAACATTCCCAATTTCCCATGTCCAAAAGTTAGACAGAAAGAAATGATTCAAGAAAAAATACTTCACTGCTCGGAAACCCACTATGAGCCAAAGTGGAAAAAGTCTAAGGCCCCATGCACACGTCTGTGCGGATAGTATAGGGCACATTATATCCTATAGGCTAATGCACACCACTGTGGTTTCCACGGTTCGTGCATTGGACGGAGCCCAGCCCGCAAAAAATAAATAAATAGGACATGTCATTTTACGGGCCGCATTTGCGGTTTGGGCTCAGTAAACTCAATGTACTCTTGTATGTGCACGATCTGTGATTGCGGACGCCCCGCGGATGACACTCCTCAGGCCATCCGTGCCGCAATCATGGACCATGGACACGGCTACAGTCGTGTGCATGAGGCCTAACAGACAGCGGCTCTTTCTCCAGCGGGCTTCGGCCATCCAAAGCATACTGCATTGCCAATTGTGACTTCCCCAGGCAAAATTAGCCCCTAAGCAGGATGTTCCATCCCTATCTAGAGTGCCAATCAATAGACCCAGCCAATAGCTGGGTGTATACACACATACAAAGTGAAACCCCTTTCATCCGACCACCCAAAATGGTCTTTTATTGGGTCGTCCTCTCAAAGTTTTATGTTCTATGAAACTTAAATGTACTCATGAACTCACTAGTTGTCAAACTGGATGAAAAATAACAGCGTAGTCGACAGACGTAGAATGAGTCAGAAAGACTTCGATTTCATTTTAAAAACAATTCTGAGCAAATATAAATTACTTCTGACCTGGAATATACTTTTCACCATGGAGACCATAAAATACAAGAAGCCTTGATGTTACAGCTCCTTATCCAATGGGCTGAAATTAATATATCAAATAATTTTATTTCATGCCAGGATATATGCGTCATACAGTGTAAGTCACAAATACCCATGGTGCTGCACTTCAACATTAAAATGACCTTTTTTAATCCAAATTATGATATTCATAAGATGAAAAAACAATATTTCAACAGGAAAGTAAATTGGTTTGTAAGCCAAAAGTTTCTTTATGTAGCTGTTCTCCCAAGCGGTTGGTGGCAGTGACTGTTCTTTATTGGTCAATTATTACGGTCATGTACTATATTTTTTGGACTATGAGCATAAGTCACAATATTTGGATCCCAAATTGCAGGAAATGTAAGTTCCACCCCTACCCCAAGAACGTCCCCCAAACAGCTTAGAAATCCCCTTTTATAGAAATTTGCATATATTTTGCCCCCTTTTTTGGTGTGACTGTGCAGCTAAAAATTTGACTATAGGCAAATATGCTATAGGACCAAAATGTAAAGTATGGTAGACACAACCTGATAAAAGAGGGTTAGATAGTAAGAAAAATCTATGATGAGTATGATCAATTATTATTAGCTCACAAATCCAAATCTATTCCTCATCCACAGCCGCTGTTTTTTTAACTTTTATATGGATGTTATCTGTGTGAATATCATATAACAATTAGTAAGAGCTTAAAGAGGCTCTGTCACCAGAATAAAAATGCTCTATCTCCTACATCAGTTTATCGGCGCTGGAATGTAGTTACCAGCAATGTGTTTTTATTTTAAAAACGATGTTTTTTAACAAAGTTATGGCGTTTAGAACATTTATGCAAATGAGGTCCTTAATGCCCAACTGGGCGTTTTTTAATTTTCAACTAAGTGGGCGTATGACAAAGAAGTGTATGACGCTTGGCAATCCGCATCATACACCTCTCTGCCTTACACCCAACTAGATACACTGTGCAGCGTGATCTCGCGAGACCGCGCTGTGACGTCACTTCCGCCCACAGGTCCTTCATCCCTGCGTCTGAAGACAACATCTTTCGTCTCCCTCCAGGCCGATGAGAAGTCCCAGTCGACGGATCGGTAGTAGCAGCAGCAGCAGCAGCCTGGAGGGAGAGGAAAGATGTTGTCTTCAGACCTGTGGGCGTAAGTGACGTCACAGCGCGGTCTCGCGAGATCACGCTGCTCAGTGAATCTAGCTTGGGTGTAAGGCAGAGAGGTGTATGATGCGGATTGGCCAGCATCATACACCTCTTTCTCATACGCCCACTTGGTTGAAAATTAAAAAACGCCCAGTTGGGCATTAAGGACATCATTTGCATAAATGTTCTAAACGCCATAACTTTGTTAAAAACATCGTTTTTAAAATAAAAACACATTGCTAGTAACTACATTCCAGCGCCGATAAACTGATGTAGGAGATAGAGCCTTTTTATTCTGGTGACAGAGCCTCTTTAAATACCCTAGAAGCAGCCCATGCCCATGCCAAATTATCCGGGCAGCAATGTGAGAAAATAAAAAGGGTAAGCAGTCCCAGGGTAATAACGCCTTTGGCTTCTTGGATGTGGATGGACGCTCATACAAGGATGGAGGGTTGTGATGGTGTAAATCAGCAGGTGACCCAATGTATCTTCTGCTATGGGTTCCCCTCTGCTTTATGGACCACTGACATGAATGTCTGTTCACCTGAGATTGGTAATTTGTGCCCAAATAAATTTATCCTGCAGTCCCCGATGTCTGCTGTGAAAGGAATCATTTGTCTGATATTTTAGATTTTATCTACTGAATTCGAAAAATGTCTTCTTTAGATAAGGGGCACCAGAGTAGTCTGGCAGCTGCTCATCCTCCACCTCAAAAAAGGCCAAATAACTTTTACTTAATTATTCTCATGGTTTACAATTAGTAGTGGATTGCAACCTCTGGCACATCCATGAGGGATTTCCTGAGAGCCATGAAGCAGGTGCTAGATGCAGAACACTTCTTTCTTATTAAATGCATTGTTGGAAGCTACATAATTGTTTTGGCGCAGGGACCCTCTGCTGTTCATGTCCACCCCCTGCATACACGTTAGTGGGGTAGTCGGGGCAAATAATTGTTTTATAGCCATCTTTAAGGGGCTGTCTGGTTTCGGCAAATTAATTTAAGTCATACAATGTTTCTATTTACTTTCTGTATTATTTCCGCAGTTTCCAAGATCTCTGCTTGCTGTTATTCAGTAGGAACATTCATTGCTTACTTCCAGTGGATAAATTCTGTCCATGGTCACGTGATGTACACACAGGTGTACAGCTTGTTACAATTACAGTGTGTATCAGAGCTGTGTCTTCTAACGATCCCAGCACGTGTGTGTCCATCACATGACCATGGACAGAATTATTTTCACTGGAACCAGAGATCTTGAAAACTGTGAGGAATTTATACAAAAAGTATATTGGAAAATTTTATAAACCTTAATTCTACAAAAAATAGAAATTCTAATAGAAATTCGATTTTTTTTTAAACGTTTTTATCCAGTGTATCAAAGGCTGCTTTCAGACGCACATAATATGGGTGCAGTTTAGCTCCTTTATTAGGGCATGACCACACGTGGCGGATTTCCTCCGCAACTGTCCGCATCAATGCCGCACAGAATCTGCGTTGCAGATTCTGCTGCGGATCTGCACAAAATGTGCAGAAAATTGATGCGGACTAGCTGCTGCGGACTGCGGTAAAAGTACTTCCCTTCTCCCTATTCAGTGCAGGATAGAGAGAAGGGCCAGCACTTTCCCTTGTGAAAGTCAAAGAAATTCATACTTACCGCCTGTTGTCTTGGTGACGCGTCCCTCCTTCGGCATCCAGCCCGATCTCCCTGGATGACGCGGCAGTCCATGTGACCGCTGCAGCCTGTTATTAGCCTGTGATTGGCTGTAGCCGTCACTTAGACTGAAACGTCATTCTGGGAGGCCGGACTGGAGACAGAAGCAGGGAGTTCTCGGTAAGTACGAACTTCATTTTTTTTTTACAGATACATGTATATTGGGATCGGTAGTCACTGTCCAGGGTGCAGAAACAGTTACTGCCGATCGCTTAACTCTTTCAGCACCCTGGACAGTGACTATTTACTGACGTCTCCTAGCAACGCTCCCGTCATTACGGGAGCCCCATTGACTTCCTCAGTCTGGCTGTAGACCTAGAAATACATAGGTCCAGCCAGAATGAAGAAATGTCAAGTTAAAAAAGCAAGACGGATCCGCAGCACACATAACATGTGCATGACAGCTGCGGACTTCATTGCGGAAATTAGAATCTCCATTGAAGTCAATGGAGAAATTCCGCCATGAGTCCGCCACTGCTCCGCAACAGACAGAGCATGCTGCGGACACCAAATTCCGCTCCGCAGCCTATGCTCCGCAGCGGAATTTTACGCCTCGTCTAAACGAACACTGCTAAATTAAAGTGTAAGTCAATGGACAAACGGCTCCGCTGCGGATTAACGCTGCGGAGTGTCCGCAGCGGAATTTAAGTGAAATTCCGCCACGTGTGAACCCAGCCTTAGGGCTGCAATACCGGGACCTCCCCTAGTTTTACAAAATATAGAGTTCTAGGGTGATCTAAGTCCAGTTTAGTAGAAATGCACCAGGTCCAGGTATTGCAGGCATCTGAAAGTGGCATTATGGTCTAAAAAAATATAGTAATTCTCCCCTCCTTTTCAAAAAATTTTTTGCATAAACTTTACCAAAGACTTAAGACTTTGATAAAACGAACACCAACTTGAATGTCCTTCCTTCAAAAACATGTTCAAAAAAAATTCTGTGCGAATTTATTATTTTTATAGTGGTCAGAGCAATACTATAACAGTACTGAATGCAATACTATAACAGTATGCAGTAAGCTCTTAATCTCCCCCTAGTGGTGGCTAAAGGCAGCCAAGATTTTATCATTTAATTTGGTCTTTGTAGAGGCGTTCCGTATCAGTGTAGAATCTTAAATTGAAAAACAACATGGTGTTAATAGGTGGATATTATTTAGATTAATCCATATATTCAGTGAGAATTTATCTTTAGGTAGGTAAACCATTTGGTCTATTATAATAAACAGATTACCATGAATTCGTTTTTATTTCACATATGTAACAATTCCTGTACGAGTGGTTCATGTCACGTCGCCACTACTGTCAAGGAGATGACTTTTACAATGTCCCTTTAAGTGAGTGGTATAAACCTGCCGCTATTGAGCAATCTTCCACTTATTTAAATGCAAATAGTAATGAGTCAATCTTGCAAAGCCCCAAAATAATAGTAATGACTTCATTTACAAACCTCAGCTGTTCAAAGGCACCTTGAAGCCAGGGCAATTTTCTACAAGAATGAGTCGGCTGCCGGAAAGGATTGCAAGGAACGGTAAACAAAGCCGTATATATTTCTCTAATTATTTAACGGATCGGATTCTCCCCATTGCTCGATGGTATTGCAGCCCCAGTGCTTCCCTATCAGCAGTCATTTCAGGTGTCCTCAAAGGCAAAATCAGATATAATTTTGAGAAACGGAAGATGGTGAGACACACTGCGATGTTCCTAATGTGAGTTATCAACCTAATTTACAGTATATTAAAAAGGGACTTGAGGGGATTTTTGTAAATAATTCTGACAACACGAGAGATAGAATTATTTAGATAAAAAAAATAGAACATTAAAATTGTGAAGGATGTGTCTACCCCAAAACGAAAGATTTTTCTTATTCTCCACAATGATCCAGTGCCAGGAATTTACCCAGAGCTTTATAATAAAGTTATTCATCTACATCAGCCCAGTATAAAGCCAGGTAACCGAACATAATATAAAAAGGATAATATACTGTAAGAGTTAGGGCCTGTTCACATCTGCGTCAGTCTTCCGTTCATCGGATAGTCAACTACACTATTATTTCCACGAAAAAAACGGAAACCTTACGGAACGGAAACCAATTTCAACGGAAGCATTACCATTGAAATCAATAGTAATGCAAACAGAAGCTATGGTTTCCTATTGGGTTTCAGTTTATCGGTTCCTCCGACGGAAAGGTCTAACGGAACCCATGAATGGAAGGCCGACGCTGATGTGAACATAGCCTTACCGCTCATAATCGTGGGGATATGCATGATTGTGTTCATATACCTCATTGTAGCACATTTGCAATTCCCAATAAGACTCACAATAAAAAAATAAAAATAAAATGTATATTTTTTTACAAAAATAAAATTGTGGTCAAAACAAATAAAACAAACCAAAAATGGAACAGATTTCTATGACGGGAAGCAGTTTCTCTAACTCAGGGAATGAATATGCACTTGGGCTCATGCACAGTGCCTTACTACTGATCTGTGGAGTATAGAGCCACAATACGGCACCTATAAAAATCTATATGCTCATCCTATCCCTCCGATTTCATATGTGGTATACTCCTTTACATGCCATCTGACGGAGGTAAGATGATGAGAGTGCCTACGTATCACGGAGCTGGAATGACTACATGTGCTGCTGTAAAGGCTCCATGCACACCTGTCTAATAAGGTCCAATGTTCTGTGCAGCCAATCAGAGGGCTCAGCGGTTATGTGTTGTATTTCTGCCATTATGCCAGAAATACGATTCGTCTCCGCTGAGCCCCAATCAATGGTTCTGGCCACATCTGTTCCTCTCGACTCCCCCATATACTTCCATGCTCGGCTCAGCCAAGCGTGAGTTTTCAATAGGGAGAAAATCTGTCAGCGGCAGTCCCGTCGAAATCGGAGGCTTCGGCCAACATACATCTAATGTGTATAGCCAGCTTTAGAAGCGGTCGACAGACAAGGTTCTATTACCACCCAGAACGTCAGTGGGCTGTAAGACTCATACATATGGTGCCTTTCACTTCCATTCACATGCAGAACTATTTTTCCTGGCAAATCGGGGTCTGTTGCGCTCCTCTGGTGTTCGTCATATGATGGATCCACTACTGCACAAGCCACGATGCAGATGTGAACAAAGCCTAACCTTGTAGATGTACGTTGGCACAATATTTGAATGACATGGACACTTTATTTTTATTTAGGGAGTGGAGAGGGTGGGTATGAAAGGGGAAGGAAAATCAGGTGGTAAGTCTTTCAGAGTACATCCATTTAGCTGCCGATGGTACAATAACTAAAGCAGTACAGTAATACAAGACAATAGGAAGCTTAATGCAGGTAATAACAGCGGTAGTAACTCACCGAGATATTCAGAGAATTATCGCAGTCCAGTACAAATGACTAATATAGAGTTTATCAATTACTGGAATGAAAAAGGGGGGGGGTGAGGGGGTCAGATAGAGAAGATTTTGGAGAGATTAGTAGATCGCGAATCAACAACACAGCCATATGCCTCATGTAGTAGGCGATTTCCTGCTACAGTTTGTTCCAGATAGAAGAGGTATTTTAGAAACACGTTCGCAGTTTTTGTCATATTCTTGGTGGAAGGGTGTCAAAATAGGACCCACAGAGGGGAAAACAATTTGACCATAATTTCTTTTTGCAGAGTGACCTCTACCCAATCCATTGGACATATATTGGAGAATTTTTGCAAAAATTGACGTAAAGATGGTGACTGTGGGGAACGACTTTCTTGCAGTATGGCCTTACGGCCGCACTAGAGATGATAAAGAGCATTTTTTTTTTTTGCATTTGGGGCACGTGAGTAAGTGCTAGCACCTAGATATCCACAAATAGCCCAGGAGGGTGCCAATAATTGACTGAGTGTGTGGGAAAGGAGGATTCTACTGGTTTGCCAAAATTCTTGTATGGGGGTATATCCCCAAAAACAATGGTAGAGGTCCGCATCAAAGTCCACACATTTAGGACAGATAGAGGAATATAATCTATTCATCAGTTAAATTCGCATTGGGGATATGTAGGTCCTATGGGTAATTTTGAGTGCCATGTCCCAATAGGAGGCTGATGGTAGAAACTGATGCCTTATATCTGTTCTATAACCAACAGGTTTGGGAAGTGTTGGAACCAGGTTAACACTTCTGTGGAAGTAGTATAAATGGGAGATCTGAGGAAATTCTAGCACAGCAATATTTTCTGGGGAGTATTTTTAGTTTTTATCAGTACATTGACCACCAAGTCCTGGGTGTGGGCGGATGTTAAGGGTTATATAATTTTTCTCACATAGCTGGAAGCCAGTAAGAAATAGAATGGCATTTGTGGTGGGAGGTCAAATTTTTCTTGAAATTCTGTAAATGTAAGAAGTCGAGAGGTTAGCAGGTCTATTATGCATCTTGTCTTCCCCCGACAAAATATCGGTGGTGAGTTTCCATCTTGGAATGGAGGGTTACCAAGGAATGACAACAACAACATCGATCTTTTGGGTCTAAGCGTGTGCAACGTCGCAGAACTGGCCCGGCTGTGATAGCCGTAGAAAGAAGGGGATTGAGACGCACGAATGACATGGACACTTTATAATCAATATACAGGTGCACTTTAGTTGTCCTCATACTATGCGGCTTTATGTAAGAGCACCATAGAAGAGCATAGTATGGGGACAGGTTCACTCTACATTTAGCCAAAATGGCACAACAAAAATATTGTGCCATTTGGCTTTAGTGACAGATCCGCCATAAATACTGCATGTCTGAAGATTTAATTTTCTCATTTATTTATAAAAGAATTGGAAGTAAAACGATCTGGAGTTAAATATATTTGTCAATGTGGATATATTGATAAACACAGACCCCTCTCCCCTTCCTTCCGGGGACAGCCATTAAATTTCCTCCTTTGTTTAAGTCTCTACCCTGCCTAGTATATCACAGACGAGAGCTCATCATTCAGTCTAAATCTGCCAATATCCTATCACAAGACAACCAGAGGCTTCTTGAGGTTGGCATCGGGAAGTGTTTAGTCATCCGCAGATAAAGAAATTGTCTATATTTAAAGAAATGAGATCATATATTGCAGAGATGTGGCAGTCACTCACAGGATTTATCCCATACCTTGTAATTCAGCAAAAGCTGAAGGAAGAATACCAAGGCCTATATATCACTGTCCGCGTATTAAAGTTTCATTCTGTGTGGGAAATAAACTATGGCCTTTATAGTGCATTTGTCACAAAAATTTAATATTCCCTTACATGGCACTACATAAAAGATTACCTATAGATCATGCCGGCTGTTTGTTCCAGAATTTTATATATTTTATTTATTTTATTTATTCATTTGTTGGCTATTATACCATTTTATGTATTTAGTGTTTCCATTTGGTGTGTAATATCAGACACATGGGAGTCGAAGATTAAATATTAATATAAAATCATACATTTTTATAACAATAAGGACTCATACACACAACCATATTATTCGATTCCATCCATGGCATTAAATTTATGGCTCATGCACAGAGCCGTATTATCACTGTGTGCAACGAGCCTTATGCTGGGATCTCACGTCGCTGTTTAAATACGTTTTTTTTGCCATGAAACGTAGCCAAATGGCACCATTTTTGTAAAATCGCGGCAAAATGGTGCAGTTTTGCCATGTTTCTCCCCCAAAAAAACGCATTTGAACTGTGAGGCTAGGGTCTGCAGGATGTTTTTATTGCATCTTTTTAGCATGGTTATTGCAGTTTTGTTGCGATTTTCACGCACTTCCTAGTTTCTGTGAAAAACACATTGTGGTTTTGCGATTTGGTTTTCGGACGTGTGACTATTACAGGTGAAGCACATTGAAACGATGTGCTTTTTGTTTTTTTGCACTGCAATTTTCACAGCAATGAAGAAGCACATAAAAAAAATCGCACCAAGACTGCAATAAAAAAACATGCGAAAAACGCCATTGGATTCCTGGCCTCAGACTTGTTAGTAAATGACGAGAATTCAGTCCTCCTTTACTACTCTGCATAAAGGGGCTGTCCGTGATTACAAAAATGGATCTGCAAGTAAATGGGACTAGACTGCAATACCAGCGACAGCACATGGACAGACGTAGAGAGGTTTCTGGAAAAAACGCAAATCCTTTTCTGAAATCCTGGAAAACCGCTATTACGAATAGCCCCTCATTGAGGCTTGATATATGCATTGCAGTTAGTTGACCTCCTCTTTATCTCTGGGGGTTCAGTTGCTTGCAGTTTATAATTCCAGAAATGGATATTCACTCTCCAAGCACCAACTTCCTGTTAAACTTATGGTGGGCTACTGCTAATACACAGCAGCCAATCTGAACAAGCAGAGCTGCAGTGTTAATCATAGAGTAGGAATAGAGCTGCAGAGGTGGTCAACGTCCTGTTGACAATGCGGTTAATCTGGGGTAAATGGTCATATATGCCAACACTAAGGAAGTAAAGCAGATAAGCATATATATGTTTAACATCTGCTTTAAGGGAGCTTTGCTGAAATTTTAAGAAAATATACATCCATTATTACTGCTCATTTTACTGATTTTACACTTCTAGTATTTGGGGTTGTTTGTAGTCTACATCTGCAGTAAGAGCTGGTAGGCACTAGTGTATACCACCAAAAAGCATCAAGATTTGGCCATAGACGTAAATAAGAGATAACAAATTAAGGCAGATGGATTGGGTACTGAATTTTTGTTAATACACTTAAAGGAGTATTCCATCTAAGACATTTATGGCATATTCACGGGATATGCCATAAATGTGTGACAGATGCGGATCCCAACTCTGGGACCTGTACCTATTATCAGAACAGGCTTGGCTGTTTTTCATAACATGCAAAGGAATCAATTGAGTTGGCACTGCCATCTCTCCATTGATTCTCCGCCGGCGATATCCCCGCATCTATCAGGGACCCACATTTATCAGACATTTATGGCATATCCCATGGAATACCCCTTTAAATATTAATTGAATATTTATAAGCTCAGTCCATTACATGCAATCTAATAGACAGTAGGAGGATAATTCTAAAGTAACAATGGGCCCCCTTATCTACTGGGCTCCTCTTCAGCTGCACATATGGTAAAGGGGGTTTTACACTGGGGAATTATCGGACAAACGATTGTGCATAGAACGCTCGTTGCCGAGAATTGCCCTGTGTAAACGGGGCAGCAATCAACAGATTAACGTATCGCATCTGCTGATCGTATCTTTTTAAAAAAGTAAAATATTATCGTTGTGGGCAGCACATCTCTCAGTGTAAACAGCGCTGCCAACATGATAATAATGTATGGGGACGAGCAACCGGAGTAACGATCGCTCATCCCCATACATAGCTCCACTACGAGCTGTTTCGTTGATCGGCGCACCGGCCAAAATCGGCCAGTGTAATAGGGCCTTTTGTCCGCCCTTGGATCTTACATTGGTGTTAATGCATTGCACCTTTTAGGGCATGACCACACGTAGCGGAATTGCTCTGGAATTTCGCTGCGGACAGTCCGCAGCTGAAATCCGCAGCGTACAAGTTTTTCCATTGCCTTCCACAGCTTTGTGGTTGGGTTCGTTTACACGTTGCGGACAATTCCGCTGCGTAGCATAGGCTGCGGAGCGGAATTTGGTGTCCGCAGCATACAATGGTTGTTGCGGACGTGTAGCGGACTTGTTGCGGACTCATTGCGGAATTTCTCTATTGACTTCAATGGAGAGTCAAAATTCCGCAATGAAGTCCGCAGATGTTATGTAGATGTTATGTGTGCTGTGGAGCGTATTGGTTTTACTAACATGACATTTCTTCATTCTGGCTGGACCTATGTATTTCTAGGTCTACAGCCAGACTGAGGAAGTCAATGGGGCTCCCGTAATTACGGGTGACTACGTGTGTGCACCCATAATTACAGGTGACTACGTGTATGCACCCGTAATTACGGGAGCGTTGCTAGGCGACGTCAGTAAATAGTCACTGTCCTGGGTGCTGAAAGTGTTAAGCGATCGGCAGTAACTGTTTCTGCCCCCTGGACAGTGACTACCGATCACAATATACAGCAACCTGTAAAAAAAAAATAGAAGTTCATACTTACCGAGAACTCCCTGCTTCTTTCTCCAGTCCGGCTTCCCAGGATGACGTTTCAGTCTAAGTGACGGCTGCAGCCAATCACAGGCCAAGCACAGGCTGCAGCGGTCACATGGACTGCCGCGTCATCCAGGGAGGTCGGGCTGGATGCCGAAAGAGGGACGCGTCACCAAGACAACGGCCGGTAAGTATGAAATTCTTTTACTTTCACTAGGGAAAGGGCTGTCCCTTCTCTCTATCCTGCACTGATAGAGAGAAGGGAAGTACTTTCACCTCAATACGCAACGGCTAATCCGCATCAATTTACTGCACATTTTGGGCAGAGCCGCAAGAGAATCTGCAACGCAGATTCTGTGCGGCATTGATGCGGACAGTAGCGGAAGAATTCCGCCACGTCTGGGCATGCCCTTAAGAATAAAATCAATGATTAAAAAAAACTAATTAGGGCTCCTATGGAAAATCACTACGAGAAATACTGAGACCTGCAGAGACGGAAGCATAACCTTTATTTCTGATATTGATGATTCCTAAAACCGTACACCATAGAGGCTCAGGTTATTTGTTTAAGCAGCGGAAAATTGCTTTACATTTTCCGCAGGTATACTCATCGTTACATTTTAGTTCTAAATAATAAAAGTGATTCGGTTGCTAGGATTTTTTCTCAACCCACACAAATAAACTTGTTACTTGGAGCCCATTGTACAGCAATACTCTTTAGCGTTACTGATTTGTTCTCCTGAAAGGACTCGGCAATTACTCTTTAATGACTGTCCGTATCCTTAAATCAATCCTGATTAATTTCAACATATTCTTCTCTCTGACACCGTGAACTTTTTTTTCTTGACTTTTTATGTTATTTTATTACAAGCAGTATGTTAGGTTTTCTTAAAGGGAACCTGTCACCAGAACAATCACCCTCATGTAAGGTCATTTAAACAATGCCCACGGCAACTAAATCGCTCCCTAATGACCTGTTCATAAGTAGTAATGTTTAGATTTATATTATACTTTTATTTTTCTCCTTCACAATCTATAGGGTGGGGAGGGGGGTAAGGTTTATATCTCCTTTTGTAAAAGTTTATGAAGGATACATTGTTTATGGAATTTAAATCTTGTAAAAGTAAAATAAAGATTATATATATCTAAATATAAATATACACACATACACATATATATATATATATATATATATATATATATATTTTGTTAATAAGGAGTCAGGGCTATAGAGGATTGTTTTACGTGACTCTTATGAGGAGAGTAAGGAGTAATCTGGCCCCAATTCACTATTCGGCTTCACTTTGAGCAGTGAGGTTCATAGAAGAGAGGGGTCCATATAGCAAAGATCAAAATGGATCCACCCATAATGGTTTGCCACCCTAGTGTTTGTTTCACCCTCCACTCCACTTACATGGGCCAATTGCCAATGCATATCCTCTAATGAGAGGGGATTCTTGTTCAGGTTCTCCCCATTTAGTAGCAAAGGGAATGGGACCAACCAGGGTTGAGCCCCATCTCTCTAACGGCTCCATAGCAGCCCTTATAGATTAGTATATATGTGAGTCCTTAGTAATTTCGCAATTGTGCCTACAAGATCAACTTTCACAGGATGCCCTAATATAAAGGGAACCTCTCCTGGTGACTGGATCCCTTTAAAGGGCTCATGCACATGGCCATACAGATCCCGAATATGGTGCCCATAGAAATCTTTGGGCCCATACTGTATAACAGCATGTTTTTCAGATTTTATGCCGTATTAGGAGATAATCTCCTCTAGATTCTAACACTTAGGCCTTATTCACACAAACGTATTTCAAGTCTGTGTGTTGTCTGACAGCACGCTGACCAATGCAACTCAGTGGGGCTATTTACACATCTGTGTGTTTTCACAGAGCGTGTGTCGGTTGCGTGAAACTCACCGCATTTCCTATTTTGGTCTGTTTTTGCAGGTCAGACCCGCCCATTAAAGTATATGGATCCGTAAATAACACGGACAGCACTCGGATGACATCCGTGTGCTGTCCCTTTTTCCTGCACCAGTTGCTAAAGAAATGGAGAAAAAAAAAAAAGAAGTAAAACTAGGATGTTCTTGCAGAGAAGAAACACGGATGAGAAAAACGGATGACACATATGCATGAAAAACTGACCGTTTTTTTGCAGACGTAAATCGGACACATGCATTTGAATAAGGCCTTATAGATTAGTATATAAGGGAATTGCTGTATATGCATTTCCCTCATATCATCAGTTAAACCTACTCTAATGGCAACTATATCTTGTGTTCTTTTGATGGGTTGGAGATTTAGTACACTTTGTAATGAGTAGAAGGAGTAATCAGACTGTGAAGACGCCTACAGTTAATCTTGTAACGACATTAATGACTTATTTCATATTGCTGCAGCGCTGCTGAATGCATAATCTGACTAATGTTCTCAATATAGATAAAGGCTGGAATAACCCAAAAACATTAATCTGCTCTTCCAGTGTTCTGGGAGAGGCCCCCAGGGCTAAATATGATCACAAAACAGGTTTATTAAGACAATATAGACATTCAAATATCTACAACAGCATTCAAATATGGCAACTAAATCACCAGGCTTCTCCCCACAACACAAAACTTCTCCTTGAAGAAGGTGGCACCTGGACCAGCGATGTTCCGAGCCTTTACACAGTCTGTACACCTTTGAAAACGTGTGTTTTGTCTTAGGGTATGTTCACACGAGGGCGTCCATTACGGCTGAAATTACGGGGATGTTTAAGCCTGAAAACATCCCCGTAATTTCAGCCGTAACGGCATGTGCAGGCGCTTGAACGCCGCGTCCATTACGGCCGTAATTAGCGCTGCAATTCATTGGAGTCAATGAATAACGGCTCCAATTACGGCCAAAGAAGTGACAGGTCACTTCTTTGACGTGGGCATCTATTTACGCGCCGTCATTTGACAGCGGCACGTAAATATACGCCTCGTGTGAACAGACAAACGTCTGCCCATTGCTTTCAATGGGCAGATGTTTGTCAGCGCTATTGAGGCGCTATTTTCAGACGTAATTCGGGGCAAAAACGCCCGAATTACGTCCGTAAATAGGCCGTGTGAACATACCCTTGCTATAAATGTCTATCAGTGTGTTTGGTGCAACTTTCTAATTACATTTTATTGAAAAATTATTTTTACTTTTTGAGATACATCTGCTTTGTATCCTGTATACAGAGAAGCTGTATCGGGCGCTGAGACCGGAATCAGTCAGGTCAGCTGCACTGTCTGGTTCAGTCTTAGTTCAGTGCAAGCAGGTGGCACGCAGGACGCACCTGATATCGATAACATGAACTTAGATGTGCTGGGTGTCAGACACGCAGGACCCACTGACACTGAACCCGTCAGTGACCTGGCGAGTACAGATTTCAGCACTAGATACAGCTTCTCTGTATACAGGATACAAAGCAGCTGTATCTAAAAAGGTCAAGATAATTTTTAATAAAATGTAATTAGAAAGTTGCACCAATCACACTGATAGACATTTTTATTTAAAAAACAAAATGTTTTCAAAAGGTTTCTTCAGTGTGTATGTGTAAATATACATATATATATATATATATATATATATATATGATAATTCAGCACCATTCATGCTGGATTGAAGGAATCTACTGTTAGAGGGAACCTCTGATCTAGATTAACCTGCCTATCATGGCAGCATAATGTTGTGACAGACATGCTGATTGATGCGTTCTGTTACTTACGGTCTAATGTGAACCCTTTTATATGAACTTACATTGAGAGCTTAGGCAGCACCGCCAGAGAGGAGTGCGACATATTCATGAGCTGACGCTAACTCTGTCCACTTTCTGCTGATTACAGATGTCTCAGCAGAAAGTGGATAGGGAGACATCTGTCAATCAGCGGCAAGTAGGTGGAGCTAGCGGAACATGGGTGGATCTAGTGGCACCTCAGACTCCTGTCTGGTGGCGCTGCCCAGACTTTGAATGTAATTTCTCATAAAAGGGTCACAATAGCACAAAAGTGACAGACCGTCTAAATCTGCGTGTCTGTAACTACTTTATCCTACCCTCAGTGAGGACAGCATAATGTAGATGACAAGTTCCCTTTAATCTGTCTCCATGTCAAGGGTCCTCATTGTCTTTCGAGTTTCTACACTAGCACTACAAAAAAAATTCAGAAAGTGGATTCACAAGGCAATTTTGACCAAAATATCAACTAATATCTCATGTTAATCATTTCTGTAGGATGCAGCTTGGCCTTGTGATCTTGGGGGAGAATGGGGTGTCAGTACTTAGTATGGTACACTTATGCCTCATGCACACGACCGAGTGTGCCGTCCGAGTCCCGTCAGCGATCCGAGGAAAGATAGGACATGTTCTCCATTTTTCACGGACCCGATTCACCCGCTAAAGGGAATGGGTGAAAACTATTGGGTGCCACTCGGATGCCGTCAAAAACGGCCCAAGTGGCACAACGGTCGTGTGCATGAGGCATTAGAAGGTTTTGGGCATTCCACTGGTTCTCAAAGTATGGGCGTAACTAATAGGCTGTAAGCCGGCATAGTGCACAACTACATGTAACCGTTTGACTGGGACCTTATGAAAGCTGTGTGCAATGATAATACTGAGCAGTCACCCCAGCAGTCAGCAAAAATAGCTAAAGTAATATGATCAGACATACATACTGTATATTATATTGTATCCAGTGTGTAATGCCTTCATAAAATTATTAGTGATGAATGATCACGACAGCCTCATGCCACGGTTTCCTTAAAGCTTACTCTTCTGGAAAATGAGAGATTTAAAGTAAAAAAGAAAAAATCTAAATGACATTTTTTGGTTTAAGGTATACATTACAGCAGAACATTAGCAGCTGTCATTTCACATACTCTGCCAGCTTCCCGGGGTCTGGCATTTCTCCTGACTTCTGCCATGCCCCAGCCGTGCTCTCATTGCTCATGCAGGCAGCGCGTCGTTGATGGACATCACACAGTTTGTGATAAAGACCAAAATCAGCAGTCCTGAAACTTTCCCCGGACCAGGCGCTATAAATGCACAGGAGCAGAAAGAGTCATTTCAGTTAGTGGAATTATCCAATTTATATACATTTTATCAAGCCTTATGTCTATAAATGCCTTTTAGACCTAGGAAAGAGGGGCAGGTGATAATTTTTTTTGGGGGGGACGGGGGGACTTTTGGGCCTCATAAGCGGGACAGCAACAAGGAACCTATAAAGTGGCAACTATAACATTAACAGCCAGAAGGACCTATAACAAGAACTATTGATGCCCCATATTTGTGACATCCACAGGGATCCACAACAGTGACAGTCATGACCCTCCATAAAGTGACAGCCACAGGGCCTCATAACATTGACATCTAGAATGAGCCCAATAAGTGACAGCCAAAAGACCCCCTATGCACACAAGCGTTTCCATGCTCCTCTTCTTCCCTGTGATGGCAACAGCACATTTCAATGGATCAGAACCTTACTACGGCTGGGGCACAATGCATTAAGATTACAAACCGTGGCATTTAGCTAGTTACAGTCTCACATGGGCACAACAGAATAATGGTTGCAACAGAAGGCACCCAGCTTTGCGGTTACAGTCTCTGTTGAGCACACAGAACAACTCATGGGACTTAGTGAACACGGGATCACTGTGGGCTTGGCACAGTCTCAGTCTCTGGTCACAGGTGTGCCAATGTTTTCAACCACCCTCGAAACAGGAGCTTGCAGGAGGTGATCAGAAACCCCTTGCAGGATGTACAGGGCCTTTTCATATCACTGAGCACTATCCCTATTAGACCCAAGTAATTCAGCAGTTGTAACGTCTATCGACACGGACCGTCCTGTCACCCTCGGACGGCCGCGGCCATGGGCGAGCGAGTGCCCAGCGGCATCTCCCTCCTGGGAGACGCCGGCACTCACTTCCTGGTCCGGACACTGTCTCCCGCAGGGAGTGCGCCCGCGCGTGCACGGCCTTAAAGGGCCAGTACGCGAACAGTTGCAGAATACTGCAATTAGCCCAGAATGCTTCTGGACTATAAAAGGGGCTCTGCCCTCTCGGTCCTTGCCTGAGCGTTGTTGTGTTACCTTAAGTTTGTCCTTGCAAATGGTCTTATAGTGTTTTCCAGTTCCCAGTGTTACCCGTTCCTGCTGCTTGTACCCTGTATCCCGTGCTACCGTGCCCTTGTGCCTTAAAGAGTTGGAGTGGTGTTGTGCCCTCCGCTGCATCTATTGTGTCGCACCCCGCCGGGTGTCTGTCTACTGTTGGAGCTTCATCTTAGCCTGAATCCACCGCTACTGTCTACATTGCCTCAGGTACGCTTTCTGGACTATAGACCTTGCATTATACCTGTTTGGCCAGCTGCTATCCCACTACGCGGTACGGCCCAGTGGGTCCACACCTCGCGCCGTGGCAGCAAGGTGATGGAAGCAGACCACAGGTGCTTGGCAGAATACACAGGGTCACTGCCTTTTCAGCCACCAACGCTGGCAGGGCACAATCCTCTGTACAGATTTACTCCGGACATCAGCTTCAATATCTCTCCAGTGCGGTTCTTGTTTGGCACTGTACACTCCCCATACACACGCAGCTTCCAACCACGAGGCGTACCACAATGTTTCCGGATATAGTCGGGCTCCACCCTAGCATAGAGGCTGTGCGGCATCACGCTGCTGCGTCCGCTCACAATACCAGAGACCTCACTAGCCCACCGTGCCCGCCTGTTCACAGTGCAAACATCACTGCAAATTTTAAAGGCAAATCACCTGCAAATACGAATATACTACAATGACTTGCTGGCTGCAGAAGTAATGTCTCCTCTATCACAGCGCTGTGCAATATGGGTGGGGCTTCTAGGTTGGTTCATCCTGTGCTTCCTGGTTCATTACCTTAATATGAGAACTGCTGGAACAACTGATACACTTACACAGGCAGAGCTGTAGGAGAAAGGGATTGGGTGTAATAATGTACAATAACAGGGATTTATAAGCCCTCAGGGTCTGTATACAGCTGGGTAACGATGCAAAACTCAGATTTTTGCAGACGCAAATCGGACACGCTCGTGTGAATAAGGCATAAGACTGATGGCCCTATAATGGCCACCATTAGTACTTGTCACTCAGCTCTGCAGGAGATCCCAAAATGGCTAAAAACGACAAGACCACACAAGAGGGGAGCTCAGGGGCTTGTATTTCCGGGTATTTGTTCTTTATTTTTAGAGGATTCTTTTTTAATGAGTTGACTCAGTCCCTTTATTACCAGAAGGAGGTGACATTGTTGTCTTTATTGATAGCATAGATATATTTGTGACTATGACCTTACCAGCATGCTGCAGTTTTTGCCCGGCAGATGAATGTGCAGAATTGTCTGGGTCATGTAACATAAATAGGTCCCTATGTTAATGATGGATTTCTCCTTGATTTTGTATTCTGCTAGTAAGATAAATGGTCAGGAAATGCTGCAGGAGAATGTATTCGTATGCATCTATGGGATGGCGGCGCTAACAAGGATAGTTAGTATTCTGCACCAGCGTGCCTCTGGGTACACGGAGCAACGCTTGCAGCTGTAGACACGGGCCTCTCCGTACATATCTCTGGCATCTCATAGGAAGCTGTGACTCATTTTTGGATTATTTTTCAGATAAGCAATCATTAGGTTTGCCACCGAGCAAACATTAACCCTTTATCTAATAAACACATAATGCTGGCTTACAGGAATAGACCCAATGTGTTCTGGTTTTACCTCTATTTACTCTATCATGGAACTATGGTGGAATATTCCTTTTATTCCATTGTGTAATCTCCCAAATTCAGTCTCCAAGTAATCCCAAACACATTCAATGATGTTGAGGTCTGCGCTCTGGGGTGGTTAGTCCATTATTTTGAAGACTCCAGCAGCTTCTATGTTACGTCTCGATCTTCATAGCCGTTGCAAGGGGTTCTGATCTTTCCGTAGAAGGAATTTTTCCCCAATCAATCATGATGTATTAAAAATGTACTTGTATTTATCAGCTATCATGAAACCTTCAAAAACAAATGACCTACTCCAGACGTTGTTCTACATCCTCAAACTTGCCCTGATCCTCCACCATGATTGACTAATGGTTGTAGATCTAGTTGGAAGAGTATTTCATGGATTCAACGGTGTCCATACTTCCCTCTGTTCCTTCCATAGGTCTCAAATTAGTCCTCATGCACAAGTCTATTACATCTCCGTGCAACCTCATTGGCATGTTAGCCTACATGGTGTGAACAGAGCCCTATTGTGGGTCTCCCCAATAGCTGATCTTCAGGGGTCTGCAGTGCAAATGCTCATTTTCTCCACAGGGAACACAGACTATTGCCGGGTTCCCTCTGAAATAAAGACGTCATACTGTAGATTTTTTTGAGTGCCTGTGGTCCTTTCTGCCTCAAGTGAAATGTAGGATATATACATATTGTACCTACAACGACAACGAATCTATTGTTGTACCTTGGGATTCTTATATTTATACAGGTGAGATGGTTTGTAACGCAAGCACGTGGTAGCGTTAGAAGCTCTGTGGGCTCATGTGCACCATCCATGAGGCAAGGTAACAACTTCGCCTCAGGCAGCACCCTTCCTTGTCTGTAGGGGGCAGCACTTTGGCAGAGATATAGTCCATCTGTGCATTTTCCCCTCTACCCAATGGTGGGAAGGACAACATTTTACTTTTTGCATCAGACAGCCTCGCTGTCTACAGGGTTTTATTTGAATGCTCCTATGGCAACACATTATATCAGGGAATTACTGGTTCTGAGATTGCCCGGTATTATCTTAAAAGTGGCTCAGAATAGGTGTTATGCTAGATTTCATAGAAATGCAGCTAGTCTTTCCGGATTTATCAGCTCACCGCATCCTATTTTTCTATTTCCTATTTGTAAGGACTGCAAAGTCATATGAAACTGGACCACGCAGCAGCCGCTGTTTTGGCTGTGGAAGCAGCAGCGAGTACATCCAGGGATAGATGTTCTTGATATTTAATCCATCCAGAGATCTATACATGCAGCCTAACGTAATCTGAAACAGGAAAGGCATATTTTATTTATAGTCCAAAACATTTATTTGTGCCCTCGGTAATAATGGTTTCCAAGAAGGCTGCTGAGCTCAAATCTACGATAAATATATATATTTTTTTATGCTTCATCTTGAAATATTAATTTAGTCTTATGCACAATGATATATTTTAAACCCAGTGGGGTAGATATTAATTTTTTCTGTTGCTTATATATCCTCTTAGATTGTAAGCTCTTGTGATCAGGGTCCTCACTCCTCTTGTTTGAATTGTAAATTAGTTTTGTCACTATGTAATGACTGATATTGGCTGTACATGAACCCTCGAAATTGTAAAGTGCTGCGGAATATGTTGGCGCTATATAAATAAAGATTATTATAGTGCACCAACATATTTCAGATATGTCCAGATCAGGTTCTCGCAAAGCAAAGGGTAGGAAAGGGAATGGGACCATGGGAACCATGGTCTGCCTCTATGGAATATAATCCTTCCATTAAATATTTATGTACCAGACGTGAAATTGTTTGCCACTTAATTGGAAGATAAAGAGTTAAATCCACTTATAAGTCGTGCTGTACCTTGAGCCCTCTATTCCTATTTATAAACAGCCCCGAAATTTCAATTTTTCAGTTCAGTAACCAGTGGGGGTTGCAGAGCTGGAGCAAAAAGTGTTTTCGATACAAACAAAGAAGGTAATGTGAAATAGGCACCATTAAAATAGTGGAAATTGAAAACATTAAGATTCACCGGTTTGCAAGACTTTGTTCAGACCCGACATATAAAGAGACTGTTGATTTTTATTACAAGATTGTGCAGAGGGGAAGGTAAGGAGCGAACAGTAAGCAATGTCAGAATGAAAATGTATCGTTGATGAATCTAGAATTAGACTCCATAAGAGACTGTTACTCACTAAAGCAGCCCACAAAGATTTTGGGTTTTCATAATAAATTACTGCAGCAGTCATTCTAGGGAAAATATTCTAAATGAATAAGAAACATTCACTCTTTAATATTTACCAAATGATCTTCCCAAAAAATCTAAATTGTTTGGTCTTTGAGGGGATTGTAGAAAAACAGCATGTACTGTATGCAAACGAGTAAGCGCCTGTTCACATCACATTTGCCTTCCGTTTGGTCTTAATATTCATCTGTTCCGTCAGAGTTGAACGGAAAGAAAAACAAAGTATAGTTTCCGTTTGCAATACCATTGATTTCAATGGTATTTTTTTGGTTTCAGTTTGTGTCCGTTCCGCTAGGGTGCCGTTTTTTTGCCGGAAACAATAGCGTAGTGTGCTACACTATTCATTCTGGCAAAAAAAGCGGAGACCAACTGAAAAAAAAAATTACCATTGAAATCAATGGAATTGCAAACGGAAACAATACTTTCTGTTTGTCTTTCCGTTCATCTGTTCCTCTGACGGAAAAGATGAACGGAAAGACCAAACAGAAGGCAAATGTGATGTGAACAGGCTCTAAGACATCATACAGTGTGACCCCCAACATGGCTATAGACCAGTAGTCTCTAACCTGTGCCTTTCCAGCAGCTGTGAAACTACGCCCCCCCCCCCCCACCTGGGCTTCCATGGTTCTACTGATCTTAACATAGATCGCTTTGTTCCGTAGAAATGTGGGGGTCTGGATGTTGTTGCCGTAATACCGATGCTAAAATACATCTGTTATATGGCCATGTAAAACTGACCTAACTAGAAATCTGGCCATAGACAGTGAAGTGTCTCACAACACCTTTGGTCAGTGAGACATCTCCTAATTTCATAGAGATTCGCACTATTAAATATCATGCTAGGCCCTGTTCATATCACGTTTGTGATGTATGTTTAGCGTCCATAAGGTTACATTAACCCGATGGAGGCCAAAAGGTTTTCTTTTTTGTCTCTGTTGGGCCGGTATATGTCCGTATACTGCAAGAAAAAAATATATGGAATAGTATAGTAGACAATATCTATTCTACTCTGCGATCTGATCTCAAGGGAAAATGTTATTTGACTGTTGAATTTTTCCATTCTGATATTATTGTCCGACCCCCTCCCCCACTCCCGTTAAGCAAATCTGCATGGGAATATATGAGCTTTATTTAAGCCAAATGTGCAGTTTTTTTAATCGCCGTTTCTCAAACTTATTAGGCCTAATTCATGTGACCTTAGTGGTTTTGCGTGCTGCAAAACCACAGATTCGTTGCGGTCCATTTGTCAGCTTTTGTTGTGCATCCGTGTGTCATCAGGATTTGCAAAAAAAAAATTACTTGAGTTTTTGCGGCCCGGTATTCGCGGCCCCCACACTAATCTGAATATCATGGTCGTGTGCATGGGGCCATAGAAATGAATGGGTCTATGTGCGATCTGAAAAATTGCGGATAGCACCGGGACAAAGAACAACAGTCGTGTGCATGAGACTTTAGTCCAGATTCTACCACTGATAGAATTTGGAAATGCTACGTATTAATTCGATTCAATGAATCTGTTCTGCCTTAAACTGTGTTGTATAGTAAATGAAATATAAATGATCGGAAATAGCAGATTTGGGAATATACAAAGTATATATTCCAAATATCCATCTGACATATGTACATTCTCTCCTTAGTCCAACCTGTCTCCCAAGCAGAAAAGAGAAGAACATTGGACCCCCTACGGTTTGGTCATGGTTCAGTAAATATTCTCTCTTTTGTTGATCTCGTTGATATTTCTAATCCAAGTTTCTATAAGCAAAAATATGAGCTATCCCCAAGGCACCGCTCAATGTCAGACGTCCCACACAAACTCATAAGTCATTTCATGCGAATGTGTTCTGAACAGAGAAGTTAAAATCTGTTGTAAAACTAGAAAATTCTCATCAATTCCTTGGCTGACGTTCAGCTGTGCGACTAGTAAAATATTATTGGATTAAGGTTTTTCTTTTTTGATATTTTGTCACATAACTAGACAACGTATGTTGAAATTAATAAGGGCAAGTGGCCTACAGAAATAGGACATTAACCTAAGAACATTTACTGAATGAACCTTTAGGCCCCATGCACACGACCGTAGTTTTTATCCGTAATTACGGATGAAATTGTGGACTCCTTCATTTCTATAGGCCACCGACACCTTTCCGTAGATTTTCGGATACATGTCCGGGCCGTAGAAATCAGATCTGTAAAATATATACCATTCCCTATTCTTGTATGCAATTGCGGCACGGAGTCGCCAATAGAAGTCTATGGGCGCTTCCACAATTCCAGACGGCTACGGATGTCCATCCGTATTTGCGGACAGTAAAATCCCCTACAGTTGTGTACATGAGGCCTCATCAGTAAAAATTGAATGGTAATATGGCACTAGTATATAGGAAATAGTGTTTTGTGTAGATTTGGTTTAGTTACATAGCATATTGCATTATTGCATATTCCCAATCTTGAGCCTTCCGTCTCAATCATTATTTCTAAAGAAGTCACTAATATACAGTGGGGGGAACTTATCAACATTTTTACGGCAGTTTTCTGGCATAGAAAAGTTGCAAGCGGGCCCAAAAGTCACAATTTGCGTTGCAAATTTTGACCTTTTTTATGCCACCCTCGCCAGTTTTGCAAAAAGAGATGTGGCTTCACATAAGGGGGCGGATCACAGCGGCCTGAAAAGGTATTATAAAATTTACAGGGGCACCCCCTTTATTTCATCAATATGCCCTAATAAGGCTTAAGGACAGGGTTGGTTATCCTGAGACAACCAATTTAACCCTTTAAGGACGCAACCTAGTTTGGGCCTCAATCACGCAGCAGTTTTTTCTGTTTTTATCTCTGCATGCCAAAAACAATAACTTTTTTAATTTGCTGCATTGAAAGACAAAAGACATTTTTATTTTTTTGTTGAGCAGCTCCATGAGGGCTTGTTTTTTGCGGGACGGCTTGTAGTATTCATTGGTACCATTTTGGGGTGCACCTTGTAATCCAATTTTTTGGGAGGTGGAATGAACAAAAAAAACAAACAAATGTTAGAATTGCTTTTTAGTTTTTTTTTTTTTACGGTGTTCACTGTGCAGGATAAATAATTAGCATTTTATCGCTCGAGGTGTTCCGGTTGCCAGTGATAGTACTTTTATTCATGGAAAATAAAATATTGCTATGTAAGGGAAAAAGGGGTTTGGTCGTCTTTGGTCAGCATTGACCACGGCATAATACACCTGCAAATGATGGCGCAGGCACAGGAGCTGTGATGTACTATTACGTCAGTTTGTCGCGTTACCAGGCAGGAAGGGGTTCAAAAAAATTGGGGTGTACTTCAGAGAAAAGCAAATGTACAATGCACCAATAATATTTCTAATAAACAGCACTGTCGCCTTCGATCACATTGACTAATAAAAGACTTCTGTAGAGGATAAAATCAAATAACTTTACAGAATATCGAAAACGTAGCAGATGATTTGCCGGCATTACACGCACTGGAACTTCTCATATTAAAAAATAATAAGTCTTTTCTAAAATCCATTTCAGCAAGAAGAGCCAAGATTACACCTCAGCAGTAAAGAATAGAGAGAAGCCATTGTTTATTAAAGTTGAGTGTGATCGCAATGGCAATTATGGGTAAAACGGATTAGCACCGTGTTAAATCCTGTGGATTGAGATTAAGTGAATATTAATAAATGATGTCGATTGTCTCGTAAGTGAATGTAAGAAAACAGAATGCGGCTACTAAAATCAATGGAAATAAAATCAAGTAGTTGAAGTGGTAGAACGATCGGTCGCTCAGCCAATTCCAAGTTTTGTTCATTAACATGTAAGGGGCAATAAAATAAAAATTGACCCTGTACCGCTTAGATAAGCATGTACCTCATTTCCTATAGATTCCCTTCACATTCATGATTTACAGCTACACTTTTTTCAGAAGTCCTCATCAGTCTTGGTATGCGGCCCGCAGGAGTGAGATGCGACAAACTTATTAAGAGCGGCGCACCTCTTAATAAATTTGTGATCTTCTGCTGTCCGTGTGCCAGAAAGAGAAATTAACCCCAGCTATAATTTGGCGTAGATTTCTGCTATAATTTACAACAGTTTCCAGCGTAAATTATAGCAAGTATATAAGGGCTTCCCCTAAGCCCTACCCTTTTTATAGTGCTAGAGGTTGCATAAAATGGTAAAAATTTGCAGCAGAATGTGCCAATTTTATAAGCCAGTAAACAAGCGTAAAGCCCTTCATAAATCCCCCCCCCCCCTCAAGTTATTGATTACCTCATTGTCACATGAAAAAAATCGCATTGCAAGATATTAAATGTCAAATATCACTGTGGAGCCTCAGCTTTAAAGGGGTTTTACTATCAGGAACATTTATGACATATCCACAGGATATGCCATAAATGTCAGATAGATGCGTGTCCCACATCTGGTCCCCGCACCTATCTCTAGAATGGGCCCCCTAAACCCTGTTCTAGAGATAAAACGGGGTTTAGGGGGCTATTCTGT
Organism: Rhinoderma darwinii; assembly: GCF_050947455.1. NCBI lineage: Eukaryota > Metazoa > Chordata > Amphibia > Anura > Rhinodermatidae > Rhinoderma > Rhinoderma darwinii. The sequence goes on along the minus strand of NC_134698.1, from coordinate 64,311,016 downwards.
TTTCTTCTTCATGGTCGGGAATCACACGCCGGAGCACAGAGCGGTAGAACGGGGTTAGGGGGCCCCGTTCTAGATATAGGTGGATCTGCATCTTTTTGACATTTATGGCATATCCTGTGAATATGCCATAAATGTCCCTGATGGGAAAACCCGCTTTAAAATGAAACGCTGGGCAAATTTGAATGAAACATTCCAGATCCATTAATTATTTCACTGTGGTCTCGTAAAGTTTCCAAGGTGTGCTCTACACACTATAGGTCCTTTACACCATAGGCAATAATGAAATGGGTACATGTTTAGGAGAACATAGCTGCTTCACAGAAGAAGTTGCCAAAACAAGTCTCCTACTCTGACATCATCTCCTGCTCTGCACCTATTGGCTGAAGCTTCACCTCACAGACTTCCTGCTCTGCCTGCCCCCTTGATGCACTCTGCACATAATACTGATAATAATGAGAACTCTCTCCAAAACTTTAAGTGCCACAGAAAGCAACTAGACTATAAAGCTGACTTACTTACCTGAAAGGGAGCAGAGGGATCGCAGTATTACCAGTATATTGTGCAGAGTGCTTGCAGGGGGCGGGTACAGCAGGAAGTCTGTAAGGTGCAGCTTCTGCCAATAACTGCAGAGCAGGAAGTGAGGTCAGTGATAGAGGCATTGCTTTGGTAATTTCTCCTGTACGTCAGACATGTTCTCATAAATAGAAGTACATTTTGTTATTTACAGTGGTACTAAGCACCTACGGTGTATAGAGCACCTTAGAAACTTGCATTTGAGGGACTGCAATGAAAGAAATAATGGCTCTGGAGTGTTAGAGGACACTAATAGCGCAAATCAGAGACAATCTTCACTGGATGGGGAGTATAGAGGATGTCATAAGTTGACTCTACTCTACTGCATGGTGACAACCTATAGGCTGGGTACTGTCTTGAGCCACACCACTGAGCAAAAACGAATTTTTTTTACGGATGGTACAAGTTTGTGATATTAAAGCGCTTTTAAAACGGTTTCTATTGAAATGCGCAATTGCCGTACAGCATGTAAAAACAATGCTCTGGTAGCCCCACCATGGCACAGGGAGACCATCATAGACTAGTTTAGGAAAGATGTGTGTCTCCAGTGCTATAGGTAGGATACATGGTGCTTGGTACAAGACATGCAATTGAACAATTATATCCATGTCTGTCCACACTGTGTAATATTACAAGTAAAGTAGTTGCATTCTATAGGAGTATGAACAACTATAGCTTTCTCTTCCTGTATGGAGCGCGCTCCACGATGTGCTGCTGTTAAAATGTGTATTTTGTGTTATTCACCTATAACTGTTGCACAGAATTGCAAGCCAATGCAGATGCAAAAAAGATGTTAGTAGTCGTTTGTGAAAAAAATATATAAAAATACCCGATCAGCGGGTAAATCTAGATTTATACGAAATGCCCTCCTCTTGGCAAGATGCCGCCTTAATTCCATTACATAATTGGTTTGTGGGGGGTTATTGAAGGTCAACAGATGGAAGGATAATGGAAGGACAATCTCTCATCCAAGTGGCACCGACAAGGTCGAACTCTCTCTCCGTTATTCCTTGCTGCCTAAAACATTTTTTGTTTTGGGTGCGAAGACTGAAAGCTAAGCTTCCTGTAACTCAATGCCATGTGGGAAATAGGTCCTTTACTGTAGCTAAGCAATATACCCATTGACCTTCTAGTCAAGTCATCAATGCTACGGTGGGATGTGCTGAAAGTTATAGGTACAATGACATTTAACAAAATATAAGAACATGGCGCCAAAGGAATAGTTTGTCTCTTTTTCTTTGGATATTTGCCTGTTACCATCTGTGGCAAGAAATATACGACTGTAACATAGACCAAAATGATGGCTACGTTAAGAAACCTGTAGCTTAAAAAGGACCTGCCACCTCTCCTGACATATCCGTTTTCATAAATATTTGTATTGATAATTCCAGCGCTTCTTTTCTTAAAACTCTGCATTGTGCCGTTCCTCTGTTTTGCCTCCTGGAAATGTAAATCTGGAGGCCTTGTTAACCTCGCTTATTAAAATTAATTTTTGTAGATATTTAACAATGTTAACAATTGTTTATCAGTCTGACGTAGACAATTACTTTATTTATTATAAGCCAGGTATATTAGTAAAGGAAAGAATTAGTCAGAATTGCAGGAGTTTTGGTACATTTTTGGCCTTTGAAGACTATCAACTACTTATTCTCTCTAGAAATGTGCTTCTACGGTGTCTGTTCACAAAAAATTATTATTATTTTTTACTGCCAAGAACATTGTGATGCTACTTATTTCATTTTTTACTAACTGTGGCCCATAAACCATTCAGCTGTTACAAATATGCATACACATAATGACGTGAAGGTCAATTTACTGACGCGTGTAAGAAAATAATTCCATGGATTTGGTGGTCTCTGATATTGTGAAGTACTTTGCATACAGAGCGGTCCTGAGCGCTCATTATAAAACACATTGAAATAAAATATTTATATATTCGTATATTTATATCTATTTATGCTATATATTGCTTGGCTGATCTTATATATCAAGGAATAGGATACTTCTTGGGGTAAATTATAGAAGACCATTAGAAGATCTCATTTCTTACTAAATCAAAGCTGAAACTGAATATTGCAGCGATGCATGTATGTCCATAGAGTCCATGGACGAGCTGTGTGCGTTAAAGGTCTATGGGATCACTGTATGGATGTGTATGGACAAGTACAGAATTTCCTATAGAGCAGTCCCTATAGGGACATTACGGAGTTTGAGCAGTCTCCGTCTTGAAGGTAATTGACTTAAATTTTCTAAATAATATTTTATGACCTATCCATTGGAAAGTCTCTGTAATACCCTCCAGAGACTACACATTTACAGCCCACTCTGCCCAGTGAATGGGACTAGAGTGGGCCCGTTTTTAGGATTGGCGGCCTACATGGATTAATGTGGGGTCAATGTTGTTCCTATCAATAGGTTATAAAACATTATGGTGAGAAAACCCCTTGAACATAATTTTTTGTAGTGACTTTCAGGGAAAAGCAAAAAAAAAGTCTTATCCGGCGACAAAATGTTTTTTCGACATGGATACAATGGCAACTACATAGAAAGATTTTCCATCATGGCCTCTGCTTTGTTGTTTGCTATGAACTTAAATAGGCCAAATGCACACGGTCATATTATGGCATTTACACAAGCTACAGGAGTTCTAAGGAGGTGAATAACGGCATCCATAGAAGTCTATGTGGTCACACTGTGTGCCTCTGTTTTCATACCGAGGTTCTTTCTGTGGGATGTTCCATCAGATGGCGCATTACGAAGAGATAGTATACTTCCATAGTACGGTGCCATTGGGAGACACCATATAATGACACATGCCTCGTATGTGGCTAGCGCCAGTCATTATCGCTGCATCACCTGTGCAGTTTCACAAGGCACACCCACTGTCCCTGCTGAAGGGGGCGCTACCAATGGCGTGATACTTTACCACCACTGATTACATTTAAGGCTATGCAAACCTTTGAGCTATTTTTTAAAAAAATAAAAAAAGGTAAAATCGGTGTGTTTTGTGCAACTTTATAATTCGTTTTTATTAAGAATTATTTTTGCTTTTTGAGATACAGCTGCTCTGTATTCTGTATGCAGAGCAGCTGTATCTTACGCTGAATCCTGTACCCGTCAGGTCTGCGGGACTGACTGTTTCAGTGTGAGTGGGTCCTTGTGTCTCGGACACGCAGGATCCACCTGTTACTGATCACATCTAAGTACATAACTTAGATGTGATCGATTACAGGTGAGGACCCGCTGACAGTGAACCCACAAGTCCCACTGACCTGACGGAATCAGGTCTTAGCACATGATACAGCTGCTCTGTAAACAGAATACAAAGCAGTTGTATCTCTTAAAGTAAAAATAATTTTTAATAAAAACAAATCAAAGTTGCACAAAACACACAGATTGACCTTTTTATTAAAAATCTATTTAAAAAAAATCGCTTTAGAAGATTTAGGCCTCATGCACATGACCGTAGCCATGTGCACGGCCGTGATTTTCGGGTCGGTACGGGGCGAAGTGTCACCCGCGAGCCGCCTGCAAATCGCGGGCCGTGCACATGGCCGCGTACATTATTTCCTATGAGCCTGGACCGCAGAACACGGCCGTAATAAAACATGTCCGTTCTTTCTGCGGTCCAGGCTCCTGGGCCATGCAAGGACCGTGGAAAACACTGTCGTGTGCATGGGCCCATAGAAATGAATGGGGCCGCAATTCTCCCGTGGATTTTCGGGGGAATTGCGGCCGCAAAAGCACATTCGTGTGCATGGGGCCTTACATAACTTTTACGGTTACTAGTTTATGAAGCGGTTACTTTTTCACTGTATGTAAGTATTTGAGTACTTTGTGCGGCATTGATACAAATGCACTGTACAGTGTATTATTTCAGCAGTCTATGATGGTGGCATTATATAGTATTGTTATTCAGAAAACTGAATGGAATTTTTATTTGGCCACGCTCCATCATCTACCTGTCATTTGGATCTTAATACACTTTATCCCAGTAACGTCATGTCTAACCCTGCCGTAACCCGCTTTTACCAATTATTTTTGCCATATGTACACTGCTTTTTTTTGCATTATCGCTTGTACCTGATGAAGGCTCTAGTCCGGAGCCATAACGCGTAGTACTTTCAAACACATTATATGTTTTTTTACATTTGAAGGACCACTGACTCCATTCTGCAGAGCTTGAACATACCTGTATTTTTTTATTAACATTATCTTATGCTTATCAATGCACCATCTCAGTGGCCATTAGTCTTACACACCAAAATAATCATCTATCTATATAAACTAGCTTTTATACCCAGTGTTGCTTGGGTGGTTGACTTACGGTATAGATAGAGTAAAAGCTCACTATTTAAATACCCAATTATGTGTTGTAAGGCCCCATGCAAACGACTGTAGAATTCATCTGTAATTACGTACCCATTCACTTCTATTGCCCATGGACATCTTCCTGTATATTTACAGGAAGGTATCCGTGCCGTAGAAAGGCTCCGCAAAAGATAGGACATGTCCTGTTTATGCTTTTTACGGACCGTGCTCCCATACTTTATATGGGAGAACGACCCGCATAATAATTAGAGAGTATTAAAAGTTAACTTACCTGCTTCTTCCTCCAGTCCGGCCTCCCAGGCTGCAGCGGTCACATGGACTGCCGCGTCATCCAGGGAGGTCGGACTGAATGTCAAGAGGGACGCGTCACCAAGACAACGGTACGTATGAACTTCTTTTACTTTCAATCGCTGCGGGAACTCTGCCCGAAAGGGCTGCCCCATCTCTCTTTCCAGCACTGATAGAGAGAAGGGGCTGCCGATTAGTGCAGAGAAAACGGATCCGTAAGTACGGGTGGAATACTGGTGACACCGGACCCAATGTTATTGGAAGCACCATTAACTATCCTTAACACTATGATCACATGTTCCAAAAAAATGTATTCCCTATAGGAAATAAAAGTCCTAAGCCAGTGCTCCTAGACTAAACTACGAAGTGGTGGATGAGGGGCGGGAACGGAATGATGTATGTTGCAGCCAATTATGGCCTGCCACGTCATCAATAGGGGGCGGAGCCTGTCAGTGCAATCGTTACCTGGGGAACACGTGTCCAATCAAAAATAGCTATTCCCTGATTTTAAACCAATGAAAAATCGGGCTTCAAACAAACTTTCGAAAACATATATAAGATTACTTTCCGTGTGTGAACTACTGCTGTTAACCTGCATGGAACATCATATTACTGTGTATACAACTGGAAGATTATTCCGCAGCGAGCGCTATGTCACAGCTGTATTTAAGGTCTTCAACAGCCTCGGGGTATTATTAACAAAAAGAACATCTCTGCAATATTAAATATTAACAGAACGCTAATATCTTCTTCAAAAGAGAGCTGGAGTGCCTGGTGGTGGCTGAAGACGCTGCCTCTATCACAATGGGAGCTTTTCCTCCTAATCATGTCTTTGCATTTAGTGAAAGGATAAAGCGTGTCCCAGTGGGAAGCACATGAGCTTCAGTACCCCGGAGGCTTTCATGACATTGATATTCAATAAACTTAAACCAAGTCTGTGGCTTTCCCCCCTTCTCTACATGGCGTTCGTGCTGGTGCTGATTTGTTAGCACCACAGTTGTGATCAGAATTGAGAACACAAGAGTTAATACACCCTAATGCAAAATTTGTGGCCCTTAGGTCTCATGTACATATGTGGCCATCTTTATCTTGACTTAACGCATTAAATACACAGCGTTGAGCAACTTTTTCAATAGCTTTTGTTGTGTGATATCACACCACAGCAAGTTATCAGAGTCAAGATAAAGATGGCTACATCCGTACATGGCTATATTATGGCTGAGTTGTACTGAGCCGTAATACGACACCCATAGAGGTATATGGCACCCTACTGTAACTCTGTATGCCTCTGATTTCATATGGAGGCATACATGGATTTTTATTTCACGGATAGGAAATGGCGAGCTCCATCAAATACCATTTTAGGAGGAGAGCTGCCTAGTACATTGCCGTACAAAGGCGCCATATGACAGAGGTTACCCATGGGCGACACCACTGTTCTTAGCTGCACTCATTTATCTACCTGGACTCTATAGGTTTGCTGCTTATATATAGTACATTGTCTATTATCCTTTGCACCTACTTGGCTATTCAGTTTGCTTCTCGTTTTTCTAATGGTTATTTCTGTTTATCTTTTTTAGTAAGAAGTTGGATGGAAAAGCTTAAAGATAAGGTAAATTGCATTTCTATATAATCTTATCTTATTCTATATTATAAATTTTAAAGGGAACATTTTTTAAATAGTTGAGGTCAAATTGGTATATTAAATAATGGCAGGAAATGGAACACACAATTACCTTATACAAGGACATTCATTTAATCCGGTATCTAATAATCCAGAGTTTCTTATAGTCCAGCACTTTATTTTGCACACACCCTGATCAATAATTTGGCATCTCAGAAGACCAGGAGTTATATTGTGAGACTCCCCTGGTTAGGATATTTTATGTTTGCCCTGTCTTTTTGGAAGCTCAATACTCGTACAAGTAAATTTTATATACGGTTGTAAAACTGTCCAATAATCCAGAATATTTGAAAATCTGACACCTTTAGTTTATGTTAACACCAGATTAAAGGGATTTTACTGTATCTCTATCTTTAAAAAGCATAGCCATTGCATTCAGCTCAATAGGCAGGATCTGACTACACACATGGTTAGTTTGTAATTGGTTTTATAGAGACACATAGGTTTGCATTTGAACTGCAGACACAAAACGGTAGGATATTTTTAATCAAGGCTATTTGTAAAGAGGCTTCTTTTTTATTTTAAATTCAACGGAGCAATGCAAAATTGGTTGCAAAAGTTTAGATAGCCTTTAAATGCAACACCGCCAATACAGGTTTTATAGTTCCAAATAGTTATTCCATGTACCAGTAATCACATTCATTGAGTAGCATCTCTTTAAATGTTATTTTTTTGTATTATGTGATTGCCTTACGTCATTGCTTGAACCCAAGGACGAACAGGAAATCCCCCTTCAAAAATTCATGTGGAGGACACAGACATCCCTCTTATGTACCAAGTAGGGAGAATGACATTTGGGTTTATTTAACATGATGTATATTGCAAATTGTGAACACAGTGCTTACATTTTTTAGACCTGTAAGGCCGGGTTCCCATGTAGAATAAAAGCTGCGGAATTTCCGCAACGGAATTCTGCGTGGAAATTCTGCAGCATTTACAGTAGCAGCAAAGTGGATGAGATTTTTAAAATCTCATGCCCACGCTGCGAAAAAAAAAAACAACGCAGCGTGATAGTTAATAAATTGACCTGCGGTGCAGAATTTAAATCGGCAGCATGTCAATTTATGCTGCGTTTTCGTTGCGGGTTTTCCCCATTGACTTGAATGGGGATACAAAACCCGCAACAGAAAACCAAGTGTTGCGACTTTTGCCGCAGAATCGCAGCGTTTCTGCCGCAATAATCGCAACTCAGAAATAAATTCATACTTACCCAGCACTCCCTGCTTCTTCCTCCAGTCCGGCCTCCTGGGATAACGTTTCATTCCAGGTGGCCACTGGAGCCAATCACAGGCTGCAGTGGTCACATGGGCTTTAGCGTCATCTAGGGAGGCCGGACCAGACAGCCACGGAGGGACACGTCACCATAACAAAAGCCTAGGTAAGTATGGGCGTTTGTTTTTTTTATTTCTACGCTGAAATTCTGGCTGAAAAACCGCTCCACAATGTTTATCAGATGGAATGTGCTGCAGGTTCCAGGTCGGATATGTTGCATGGTTTTTACACAGCTTATCCGACCCATGGGAACCCAGCCTTAAGGATTATATATACCTCCTCTAAATGGCTCCAAGATGGAGAATGTTCACCTTCATATTTAGCGGGAAAAAAAAAAAAATTGACAGAAATTAAAAATTTCTGGCAATGTAATTGATTTGGAGCTCTGACTATTATACATAAAAAAAGTTACAGCACCGAATGTTGGGCTTAAAAACGACATGGTTTTTAAAGTTAAAGATTCGCCACATTTTTTAGATGTAGTGTCCCTTTAAACATTATTATCTCAGAAGTCTGGCAGGAAACGCCATATGTTAAAGCCGTTGTCTTCTCTAAGCTCTCCTTATGTTAGTACTCATAGCAGCGTGCCTGTTATTTTCCCTTGCACACTATTATTGCACTGGTTTTTGGGGGGGGAATTTAGTAAAGCACAGCAAACAGTCCATCAGGGCCACACGCACATGCTGAGAATTGAATGAGAAGCGCTGCATTTACTCACATTTATCGATAGCCTGGACTTTATAATTAGTCAATCAGCCCCAGATCATTTTGGTGCAGTGCAGATTAATCTGCAGTGATGGATCTAACAGGACATTCAGAAGAATCAGGTCTTGGGGGCTGGAGATATGAAGATTTCAAGGTTCCCACTGGACAATAGTTTTACATGATAGCTGAAGTTCTACAAAAAAATCTATTTCACTAATAGATTCATAAATATTTATTTCCTGAAAAAAAATTTTTTTTTGTGCTAACAAGTTTACTTTGTTTCCAAAGCTATTGTAGCGAGAGAAAAACAGATAGATACAATCTATGGAGAGATACAGTGCATTCGGAGAGTCTTCAGACCCTTTCACTTTGTTATGTTAAGGCCTTGTGCTAAAATAAAAAAATGTCCCCATCAGCCTGCACTCAACACCCCATAATGACAAAGCGAAAACAGAATTTTGTTTTGAGACTTAAAATTTAGCTCTTGGGCCTTCCATTTCTCTAGATCATCTTTGAAATGTTTCTACACCTTGATTGGAGTCCACCTGTGTTAAAGAGGCTCTGTCACCAGATTTTGCAAGCCCTATCTGCTATTGCAGCAGATAGGCGCTGCAATGCAGATTACAATAACGTTTTTATTTTTAAAAAACGAGCATTTTTGGCCAAGTTATGACCATTTTCGTATTTATGCAAATGAGGCTTGCAAAAGTACAACTGGGCGTGTTGAAAAGTAAAAGTACAACTGGGCGTGTATTATGTGCGTACATCGGGGCGTGTTTACTACTTTTACTAGCTGGGCTTTCTGACGAGAAGTATCATCCACTTCTCTTCAGAACGCCCAGCTTCTGGCAGTGCAGATCTGTGACGTCACTCACAGGTCCTGCATCGTGTCGGCACCAGAGGCTACAGATGATTCTGCAGCAGCATCGGCGTTTGCAGGTAAGTCCATGTAGCTACTTACCTGCAAATGCTGATGCTGCTGCAGAATCATCTGTAGCCTCTGGTGCCGACACGATGCAGGACCTGTGAGTGACGTCACAGATCTGCACTGCCAGAAGCTGGGCGTTCTGAAGAGAAGTGGATGATACTTCTCATCAGAACGCCCAGCTAGTAAAAGTAGTAAACACGCCCCGATGTACGCACATAATACACGCCCAGTTGTACTTTTACTTTTCAACACGCCCAGTTGTACTTTTGCAAGCCTCATTTGCATAAATACGAAAATGGTCATAACTTGGCCAAAAATGCTCGTTTTTTAAAAATAAAAACGTTACTGTAATCTACATTGCAGCGCCTATCTGCTGCAATAGCAGATAGGGCTTGCAAAATCTGGTGACAGAGCCTCTTTAAATTCATTTGATTGGACATGATTTGGAAAGACACACCCCTGTCTATATAAGGTCTCACAGCTGACAATGCATATCAGAGCAAAAACCAAGCCATGAGGAGAAAATAACTGCCTATAGAGCTCAGAGACAAGATTGTGTGGAGGCACAGATCTGGAGAAGGGTACAAACAAATTCTGCTGCACTGAAAGTTCCCAAGAGCACAGTGGCCTCCATAATTCTTAAATGGAAGAAGTTTGGAACAAGCAGGTCTTTTCCTAGAGCTGGCCACCCCACCACACTAAGTAATTGGCGGAGAAGGGCCTTGGTAAGAGAGGTGACCAAGAACCAATGGTCACTCTGGCTGAGCTCCAAAGATCCGGTGTGCAGATGGGAGAAACTTCCAGAAGGTCAACCATCACTGCAGCACTCCTCCAATCTGGACTTTTTGGCAGTAGAAGACACATGAAAGCCCATCTGAAGTTTACAAAAAAGCACCTAAAAGGACTCTCAGACTGTGGGAAACAAGATTCTGTGGTCTGATGAAACCAAAATTTTACTTTTTGACATCAATTCTAGGCGTCATGTCTGGAGAAAACCAGGCACTGCTCATCACCTGCCCAATACCATCCCTACAGTGAAGCATGGTGGTGGCAGCTGTAGCATCCATGGCCGCGGGCTGTCGGGTTTACTCATTCTCCGACTGCCGCAGCCATGGGTCTGTGAGCGCTGGCTCGCATCTCCTTCCTCGGAGACGCCAGTGCTCACTTCCGCTCTGGTCCGCTGTGTCCCATAGGGCCAGCGCTCTCACATTTGGAAATCATCATTATCAACTACACATGATTTCCTGGACTATAAGAAGGGCCCTGTCCTTCTAATCCTTGCCTGAGTGTTGTTAGTATATCCCCTGTTAGTCTTGAAAATGGTCCCTTAGTGTTTTCCCATTCCAGTTGTTACCCGTGCCCTGTTACCTGTATCCCGTGCGGTGTTCTTGTTCCTGAGCCTATTCGTGTTCGAGTCGTGTCCTACAGCACCTGCGGTCGTTTGCCACGTCCAGTGTCGTCTGCCACGTCTAGTATTATCCGCCACGTCTGGTGCAACCTGCTGCACCCACCTCCATCCATGATGAAGCCTCGACCACTGTCTGGACTAGTCCAGGTATCCGTGTGTTACGAACTGCTATAGACTCTTGTATAGACTGTGACTAGACCAGCTGCCTCTCCGCTACGGCGGTGCGGCCTAGTGTGTCTACATGCCCTGTGATCGTGACAGTAGCATCACGTTGTGGTGGCGTTTTTCAGCGGCTGGGACAGGGAGACTGGTCAGGGTTGAGGAAAAGATGAATGGAGCAAAGTACAGAGATATTCTTGATGAAAATCTGATCCAGAGGGGTCTGGACCTCAGACTTGGCTGAAGGTTCTCCTTCCAACAAGACCATGACCCTAAGCACACAGCCAAGACAACACAGGAGTAGCTTAAGGACAACTCAATGTCCTTGAGTGGCTCAGCCAGAGCCCTGACTTGAACCCAATCGAACATCCATGGAGAGACCTGAAAATGACTGTCCACCAACGTCACCATTCAACCCGACGGAGATTGAGAAGATCTGCAGAGACGAATCGCAGAAAATCCGCATATCCAGGCGGGCAAACCTTGTGGCATCATACCAAAGAGGACTGGAGGCGGTTATATCTGCCAAAGGTACTTCAACTAAGTACTGAGTGAAGGGTCTGAATACTTATGTCAATGCAATATTTTCATTTTTCCTTTTCAATAAATTAGCAAAGATTACTAACATTCTGTTTTCACTTTGTCATTATGGGGTATTGAGTGCGGAATGAGGGGGGGGGGGACTTTAATGTTTCTTCATTTTAGCACAAGGCCTCAACATAACTAAATGTGAAAAAATGGAAAGGGTCCAAAGACTTTCCGAATGCATTGTATCGGATACAGTAGATAAATAGGTACATTAACTATTGTAGATCGAACGATAGTATAGAAAGATAGATACTATAGATAAAGATATATATTTAATACTGTAGATAGATAGTAAGGTACGATTGACACTGTAGATAGAAGGGTACGATAGAGAGAGATAGATAGATAGATAGATAGATACCGTAGATAAAAAGATATTTAATACGATATAACAAACAAAAAGTCCAAAGCAACACTGTATAAAGTAAAAGATTGGGTGCAAGCCTCAGGATCCAGGCTATGGATCCTCCATGTTTAAAGTACAAAACCGGCAGCACTCTGGGATGTCAGGGGGGAAATCAAGTGTAGAACTTTTACTCCATAGAAGGCGACGTTTCAGTTCAACACAAGTGAACCTTTCTCAAGAAAACAATAGGTGTACATACAAAGTATATATAGGGGATCACCAAAGGGGCGGTCCAGCTAGTGATTAAGTGTGTATCGTACAATAGCATCGTATACATATCAAATACAGTGTAAAGATAAAGGGGTACATGGTAAAAAAAATAAGTGGATCAGCATAGACAGTACAAATAATACATAAAATAAATTTAATTTCTTAATTGGTGCAATCAGTTCACAAGGGTACCTACCCTTTTCCAAGAAGGCGTCCGCTGTCTCATCTACTCCGTTACGGATTGGATAGGTGCAGTTTAGCGCTTATAACGCCAGGATAATGTCGGTTTTTTATTTTTTCAACTAGCTTACATCCTCCTGGATTCCTATTGGTGAGTCTTTTAATGTACATTGATTGCACCAATTAAGAAATTAAATGTATTTTATGTATTATTTGTACGGTCTATGCTGATTCACTTGCTGCATATTGTACTCTGTATATTTTTTTACCACGTACCACTTTATCTTTACACTGTATTGGATATGTATACGATGCCATTGTACGATATACACGTAATCACTAACTGGACCACCCCTTTGGTGATCCCCTATATATACTTTGTATGTACACCTACACTGTAGATAGATATTCGATACGAAAGATATTCGATACAATAGATAGACGATACTGTAGATAGATATTCGATACTGTAGATAGATATAACTTAGATACTGTAGAAAGATATGATCGATAGTTAGGTACGATAGATACTGTAGACAGATAGATATTCGATACGATAGATATTCAATGTGATAGATAATAGATAGATATTAGATACTGTAGATAGATAGATAGATAGGACTCAATTACTGTTTTGGCCTACATGGGAATATACAGTGTTTGGCAAGCTAATTTTCAAACCCTGTATTGGCACTTCAGTGATTTAGACTGTATTTACACAGGATGTTTTTGCAAAGTTTCTTTGCAAAAATTTCAAGATTTTTTTTTTATTTTCCTCTGTTTTTGCTAATGTCTTATGTTAAAAAAATGTAAACACCTGTGGATAAAGCCTAAGTGAATGCAGTTGCGCCCCTAGTTGAGTGTTGTTTGGCCATCATTTCTAACCTGAAGATACAGAAGGCTGCACAGTTTTTGTTTTTTTTGCTTTGAAGTACATATTATATATTCTACTATTGTGTCTAACAAACCATACAAAAGAAGCAGAAGATGAACAGTTTACATTTATTCACAAATACAGGGCTAAAGTACAGTAAATACATCTAAGAATTAGTATTGGCTATCGCCAGATCAGTCCTGGGCTATATTATTCCCCTTATAGCTTATAAATTAAAGCAGACAAATCAGTAGTAAAGTAAAATACAATTCAAAACACCATTAAGACGCCCGCTGACATGTAGCTTACCAGTCATCTCGCCCTTATAATGGCTACTTTATGCTTCTTTGGGTTCTTGTGATTGCCCGTTTGCGATATTATCTTCCAATTCTTCTTCTCGATTTACTGTCACCACAGCCCAGTTTTCTATTTTCCAAGTGGAATTGTTCCTAAGTATTGATCAAGACTGAGCCCTCGTAACGAACGTGCGTCAACCCTCATTAATCTCCTCCTATCAAATACCTAGTGCATTGTCGACCCCCACACCTAGTCTGCGTTAATGAAATCTCCTCTTTTACCCAGTAACATGTAAGAGAAATCTAGCATGGAATTTTTACAGCTTTGAGGCATTATTATTATTTTTTTTTTTTTTTACATGTTCATCCCTTTAACCCTTTGAGGACCAGACCCATTTTCGTTTTTTATTCTTTTGTTTTTTCCTCCCCGCCTTTAAAAAGTCATAACTTTTTTATTTTTTAGTTGACACAGTCATATGAGGGCTTAATTTCTACAGGACAATTTTTACTTTCGGATGGTACTATTTAATATTATGTGTGATGTACTGGGAAGCTGGAAAGAAATTCTGAATGCGGTGTAATTGGAAAAAACCAGCAGTTCCTCCATTTTCTTATGGGTTTCGTTTTTATGGCGTTCACTGTACGGTGAAAATGACACGTTGCCTTTATTCTGCGGGTCAGTACGATCACAGCGAAATTAATATAGTTTTTGTTATGTTTTAGTACCTTTAAAAAAAAGTAAATATTTGAAAGAAACCAAATTTTTTTTGCCACAGGCAGGTCTCAATAGAAATCTTCCTGTAGCAGGGCAGGGAGCGTTCACAAGGCTCCCAACTGCTATAGGAATACACCAACTCCCGCGTTGTCTAAAAAAACCCTCAGATGGACCCCCCTGTTCCAGAGATATGGGCCACTGTTGTGTTGGCTCCCTATATGCTAATTTGCTGTAGTTAGCCAACAGGGCGTGACAAACCCTCAAGCTGCCTCGCACAGATTGGTCGCATCAGAGTGAGGGAAGCTAGCTCCACTTTGTTGGCTCACTACAGAAAATTAGCATATAAGGAGCCAACATAACAGTGGGCCATATCCCCGAGATGGCGAGGTCCAGGTAAAAAACAACGCGGGAATCAGGGAGACAGCGCTATTCAGGTAATTTAACCAGTTCAACTTATATTACTGTTCCTTTTTAAAAGTAGTTGTGAGATTAGAAAATATTTTTTTTTTCCAGAAACAGCGCCACTTTTGACCATGGGCTGTGTCTTGTATTGCAGCTCAGCTGCATTCAAGTAAATAGGGCAGAGCTGCAGTACCACACACATTCCATTGATAAGAGTGGCGCTGTTTTCATTAAAAAAAAGCATTTTTTTTTTGTCCTCTTGAATTCTGTGAATTCTAACATATTCCTGCTACCAGCCCCTGTTCCAAGTGGATGCTGTCATCTACACCTAAAGTTCTCACTGACCCTAGAAAGAAGAAGAAGGGGTGATCTGGCTGATCCCGTTTTATACTAATGAGGAAGAGAATGTTAATGGATGGTGACACCATGCACGCTTTTTCCTTATCTGGCGGTTGTATTTTTAGACTTTTATCTATGAGAGATCACCAGCTTTTTTATTTTTTTTCCAGTAAACTAATTCACAATGTCACTCACTGTCCCGAGTCCTTAGGGAGGTGATTTTGTTATGTCATGAGAAGAGCAGGCTAAATATTCCTGTCTCACTTTAGATCCCTAGAGCAAAAGGATAAGGGTTCTTCTAGGAGCGGAGACCACGTGTTGTCTGCAAGAATCCTATCAGTGTCAGAAATGACATCACAGTCTTCAAGGTTAACGGATTGCGAACCCTGGAGAGAACAGCAACATTTAACCATTTCTTATCAAGATTCATCGATTCTCATCAGACTTCCCTGGCCCACAGTCACTCCTAATGGAAGAGAATATAAGATACATTTTTCTTTCTTGGAAATACATCCTTTTTGATGACAGGGGTTCCTGATGATAAGAGGAGCCTAATCTCTTCACCGTCACTGGTTTTGACTGGTCTGTAATATATGATGAACGTTTCAGGACAACTGAAAGTATAAAACATGGGTTATTATATTAACATTTCAGTCTAGTCTTAAAGAGTCTGTTGTATGGATGTATAATGAAGGAAAGTGCTGGTGAAAAGGTGATAGTTTTGGTAGGCTGACCACAAAGGAGTTTGAGCTGTTGCCTAGCAACAGGAGTTGTAGCCACTGGGTGACTATGCTGGCTCTCCATGCTTCATTGAAAACCAGTATAGTCAGCCACTATCCTACAGAAAAGGTGGTGAAAATCTATTGATCACTCCACCAACATTAGTATGTAGGGACCTGCTTGTTGAAGTCTCTGCTAATGCCAGGCGGTAAGAAAGCAATCATTGGCTGAGCACTTGCACCCATACCTTGTGAATGTCCAGAATAGTGGATAGGGGCAGGGCATGATGGGACATCAATGCTAAATTTCAGTGCATCATAGTAGCCACTCCAAGACCTTCTGGTGGGCTCGGTGGTTGAACTAAACCCAAGGGTTCCCAAGAGGATTGGACTTTTCTAGCAAATGAGACAGAAATTGACTGCAGGTTTTCTTAACCCATTGGTTTTAAAAGATCACATAAGATTTGTAAGGCAGCTCAAAGTAAACCTCTACAAGAGTAGAGCTTTACTCAAAAGGGGTTGTCCACTTTGGACAATCTTTTTTTCATAGAAGGTTTCCCAATAACCAGCTTATCCCAGGGTGTCTCACTACTGGGACCACCGGCGATCAGCTGTAAACTATGTGGGAACCTGGGAGCAAGTGTTCAATCTCTCTGCAGCGCCACTGCAGGGGAAATGAAGCATTACACAGTTCTCAATTAAATCAATGGTCTGTTTGTATAAGCCATGGACATACCAGGTCAGCCAGAACAAGAGACGCTCTTTGTAGCTCTTCTCCGCTCCGGCTGGTAGATGGGGCACCCCCTTTTATTAACCCTTTAACTTAATTTAAAACATTCATCTTTTTTAAATAATGCAGATTAGGAAGAAAAAGCTGCTCCTCTGAACGGGCGCTCAGGTGTGGTTTGTACTGGTATCTTCACAAAATCGTCAGGGTGTATTTTCAACGATTTTATTATTAAAAAAGAACAATATAAAATTTGATTGCTGCAACGCGTTTCAACCACGCACTGTGGTCTTCATCAGGCATATAATAAAATCGTTGAAAATACACCCTGACGATTTTGTGAAGATACCAGTACAAACCACACCTGAGCGCCCGTTCAGAGGAGCAGCTTTTTCTTCCTAATCTGCATTACTTCAAAACCGCAAGGAGAGGAGTTCCTGACACGAATTCACCCCATGCGGTTATGGCTCCAGAGGCAAGCACAGTGTGATCAAGCGTGTACAAGCTACAAAGTTAAGTTGTGCTGGCGACATTGCACAACTCACCAAGGTGAGCTCCATTCATTAAGTTACTCAATATCTTACAAATACCAGAACGATATCACCTTAGAGGAGCGCCGTTTTTTTTTTCTCTTTTTTATCCCCCCTTTTTATCTTAAGAATCTTTTTTAAATACAATATCATTATTATTCACTGTAGACTTACAAGTAGTGATTTATAATGAAGAGAAGACAAAGAACAGGAGTTAGATCGTATGATTGTCAGACCTGTAAAATAATGTTTCATTTTATGGCAGAAATCTCATAAACCTAACATTCCGATATAGCATTATACGCACTCATAGTCTTCGTAGTGTGCAATCATGAAGATTTATTATACTCTTTGATTATTGTGTGGAGAAGCATAGATGACAGCTGTTGAAAAAATGTATACATTAACGCACATTACAGACATTTTACCAGAATTAAGATCTATTTTATATGACATAGCATATATTTGAAGCAAAGGTGACCTTTAAGATACAGTAGCTTGAATATTCTATGTTGTAATATGAAGGATGAACATGTCCATAAAGCACTGAAGTTAAATTGTGGAGATTTTAAAAAATTTGAATTTATTTTTTACAGGGCACATTAGAACAGTAACTCATTCATGCATTTGGATGTAAAGGCATGAACATTTTCTATGTCCAATGTATTTGCAGGTAGCTGGCTTAGGTCAGCACCACAGCAACCAGGCGGTCATTGAGACTATACCGTCTGTGTAATGGTGGACATTGGAGAAAACTCAGGCTATTTGCAGCCTATAAGCACCACGGTCAATACTAACTTGGGTGTTCAACAAATGGAATGCCCTTTATTTTTTCTGCGGAAACCCTGGTGACAATCTTTGGGGTTTCCATTTAGATCAGGCAGCTAAAGATACTGTTTATACCCATATAGTTTATGTGATCACAGCAAATGTTTGGGGGGGGGGGGGGGGGGAGAGTGTAAGAAAATAATACAACCAGGAAAACTATAGTAAACTTAAAAGGGTAAAAAACAAAAAGAAACAATTCCACATACCTATAGATCCACCCATCAGATCATCTAATGTACTTCTGACACCAGCAAGAAATAGAAGGGGAGTTAGTCACTTCCTACCCTGAATATACCCCAAGCACTGGGCAGCTATGGGCATTTTTGGACCTGTAGTACTTGTTACCAGTATTGGTGTTGTACACAATAAGACTGGACCATCTTTTTGATTCTTCTAGAGCAAGTGAGGGAAAAAACTGCTGTCAAAGAGTCCTGCGCTGTTTAACCAGTGCTGATAATACTGCATATAGCTCACAGTATACTTAATCGGTCTTTGATGGTCCATTGCATTTTGATAATCTTTCCCGCTGAGCCTAATGGTTTGTTCTGCGGTTTACCTTTAATATTATTTAATAGAGGCTGCCATAAACGTCCTTGTAAAAGTACCTTCTACATAAGAAATACTAATGGTATTCACAAATATATTTGTAAGACTCCACTGCAACCAGGCGAGATGACATATCTTAGATTTAGAATGCTTTCAATAACTATGCGCTTGACAAAAATATTGGTCTGTTTTTGGTTCTCATACATATTTAGAATGGGCTATTCAGACTTATCAAGCATATTTTTTATATAGCTTTTCCCCTGATATGATGATGATGTTCTGATGCGGAGATCTTAGGGGTTGTCCTGGCCTGCTTCCTCTAGATCAGTGGTCTTCAACCTTCTAATGCGGAGATCTTAGGGGTTGTCCTGGCCTGCTTCCTCTAGATCAGTGGTCTTCAACCTTCTAATGCGGAGATCTTAGGGGTTCTCTTGGCCTTCTTTAGATCAGTGGTCTTCAGCCTGTGGCTTTCCAGCTCTTGTAGTATCACAACAGGTGGGGAGCTGCTGGTTGGAGACCACTGCTCTAGATTTTGGCTCCCTCATCACCTGCATGGAGTATTCTCATAATCTTTGAGTGCTTTATAAATATATACTCCTTTTGCTATATTTTACTAGACTAAGGGAGTATTTAATTATACTGAGCAAGGTGCAGATCATGACAGAGCTCTATTCCGATGATAAAGGCCAGCAGAATCCTCCAATTTTTTTAGATCACTTAACCCCAGGTAAATAAAATATGGAGGTGGGCGATCAAGCCTAGCCAAGCAAAAATGTAAGATAATACCAAACTGAAATAAACTTATAACAAAGCTTTAAGTAGATGTTGAATAACGAAATTGTAACGTAATGCGATTCTGGGTTTGGGCTGTGTACGGTATTACTTTTAATCTTGGGATTTCATAGGGTTAATAGTACCAGGGAGACAGAATACTGAATATTTATGTGGCTGCTATTTCCCCATGCAGGCAGGATACATGTCAGGCATGCTGGTACCTGTGGGAGTTGGTATAGCTGGAGCACTTTTTATCCTCGGAGTTCTGTACAGCATAAAGATTATGAACCGCCGCAGGAGAAACGGCTTCAAACGACATAAAAGAAAGGTAAGTAAAAGCCTCAGATTATTCATTCTGGACGATACAGTATATCTCCAAGCTGATTATTGAGTGCAACCCCCTACCACAAACTACTAGACCAATGTTCCGGGATGCAGGACACAGGTTAATGACTGGTATTGTTTTGTATCCCCCAGCAGAGAGAATTTAACAGCATGCAAGACCGTGTCATGCTCTTGGCGGACAGTTCAGAAGATGAATTTTGATTGGAACTTCTTCAAACACCCTGGGATTCAATGACAGTTTTGCAAGAAAGAAAGTTCCTGCAATGTCTCTGCCATCAGCCAGCTGTATAACACCCTGTAGTGATTTTCATGCATTGAGGTCGACAGCATGCTGTCTTGTACATGTTTGTTTTTTATACAACAGTGAAATGATACGTGTTGATATGCAAAGTCCTTCTAGTGCAAGTGTGATATGGTTTATAGCAAGCTATTTTTTGTACCAAGTTACATTGTAAGAATTCGCTGTAAAAAATGCAGGAGATGTACATAGTAGATACGAACACAGCTAGGCTAGTGCTTCATGGGCGACTTTTTGACCACAATACCAGCATGCCAGATGACCTTCAACCATGGTGGTTCATGTCTTCAATCCCAAGCAACGTTGGCTTGTGATGCTACTAATGTTATGGTATAATTCACCATGGTTCAGGATTTTCAGAACTTCGGGTGCAGATTTACAGCAATAAAGTAGCCCATGTTGCCCTAGCCATAAAAAAGCAATGAAAACATGGTGATGGATATTTCAAACAGGAGTCATTGCAAACCAAATGGGTAATAAAAGGTAAGGTCAGGGAGACTTTTTTTGTATTGTTTGCTTATTTTTCTTATTTTTGGCACAGTACGTTGACCACAAATGTGGTGTGAACCTAGACTTAGTGACTTGGGATTTGCGGGAAGCAGTGTATATGGATTTTACAGCATTTTAGGAAAGTTTTTGTAATTCTTTATCCTGATGGTAGCAACAAAATAACCCCTATTCTGGAAAAAATCTGTCTTGGCAAATCAACAGATCTATCTCCCCCTGCAATGAGCGGATATTGCCAGGTGAAGTTGTGTCTATCCACACATTGCCCCTTAAGCGGATGTTAAGCCCTGTTCACTTCACATCCATCTAGAATACGTGCTAAACGGGTTTATAGGACTTTATGAGCTCGATGGAGGCCAAAAGTATTCCCTTTTGGCCTCAGTCAGGGGCGGCTGGTATACGGGAGTATACATTTTTTTTTAAATTATGGAATAGCGTAGTAGACTCTGCTTTTTTCATCCTGAAAAAAATGTAATTAAAAAAAATAAAAAAATATGTATACTGCACAGTATACATTTTTTATTTTTTTGTAACATGGGAGCCTATGGGTGATGTATTCCGATGTGTGGCATACGTCAGAGGTATAACTTTAACGTATACGTTAAGGGCTTTTCAATATCCTTTCATGATGTATTCCTTAAACAGATACCATTATAGTCTATGGTGACAGATGCCACAGTTAGGCATTTATCACAGCCTACGTTTAACATATACGATGGGAGCTTTTTCCCAGCGTATACGTTAAACTTAGCCCAAAAACGTGATGTGAACAGGGCCTTATCTAGGAAACTTTGTATTACATAGTACCTTTTCAAATAAATGGGCAACCATGTGATACATGGCACGGCCAAGTCCACCAGACCAGGAGCCTCTCTTTCCTAGTGTCTCCCTACCCTACATAAGGGGGCGGTGTCCTAAGCTTGACCACCCCCCCCCCACCGGACATTTATATGTCCAAACCGGGCATATGTACAAGGGGGGTAATAGCAAAATAACCCCTTTAAATGGATCAAGAAACAAAATGTCAAACGGACATGAAATTCCATCAGTTCTTTAATCTGCCACCCAAGTGAAAAAAATATAATGGAACTGATAAAGAAGAATGTAAACTGATGCACTTTTGTATCATGGAGTCCCATAGAATTAATATGAACTGAAAACGAATAGCAAATGTAACGTTTTATGCAAAATAGAGGTTTGTAGCAAAAAAACAAAAAGAAGGGGGCAAAAAGAGTAATAAACCGTGAAATTGTAACATTTATACCTGGCCTTCTCTACTCCTGGTCTGGAAAGATTTATGGACAACATAATAAAAGTGGTAATGTCCATCTCTAAACAAAATAGGTGAAAGTCTGCATTATCCAAGTTAGGCCAGGTTTAGGCTTTATCGGGGCGATTTGAAGAATGCTGCCCAAAACGTATGCAATTGTATGCTTATAGAACTCGCTTACATCTTCCATTGACTCCCTGTAGAGTTTTATTAGAAAGTGGACTACACATTTGAGGCAAAAGTATACCAATGTAAACCGGCCCATCTAATGTTAGTCTACAGGTACATTACACATATGGGTCTGGAGAATTTCTTAGCGTATATTATGACTATTGTTGGTGTGAACCTAGCCTTAGTGACTTGGGATATGCAAGAAACAATAGTGGATATGAATTTAAGAATATTTAAAAAAAAGTTTTGTAATACTTTAGAATTCTTTATCTACATGTTAGTAATAGAAATTACCTATTGTTGTGCCTTTAGTCCCTCTTCATCTATCCGACATGTGATGTGAACATATTATTTCAATCAAGCATGACATTGTTGACCATTGGGGCACAGCTTTACCCGCTAGAAATGTTTTTCTGCCAACTATGTAGAGAATATCTCCTTTGAAGAACTCCTGAACTTGTCAAAGTCCATTGTTTAACATAATCTCTTAAATACTGATAATTTTGTTGGATCGTAAAACTGTTCATGAATGTAGCATATCTTATTATTAGACCTTAAGACTAAGGGTATGTTTACACGCAGTGTTTTCAGACGTAATTCGGGCGTTTTACGCCTCGAATTACACCTGAAAAAATGCCCCTAATACGCCTACAAACATCTGCCCATTGCTTTCAATGGGAATTACGATGTTCTGTTCCCACGAGCCTCAATTTTACGCGTCGCTGTCAAAATACGGTGCGTACAATGACGGCCCATCAAAAGAAGGGCAGGACACTTCTTGGGACATTTTTGGAGGAGTTTTTCATTGACTCCATTGAAAAACAACTCCAAAAACGGCCGTAAAAAACGCAGAGAAAAACGCGAGTTCAAAAAACATCTGAAAATCAGGAGCTGTTTTCGCCTGAAAACAGCTCCGTATTTTCAGACGTTTTTGGTCAATGCGTGTGAACATACCCTCAGTCTTGAAGTGGTAGGCCTCCTGTACATGGGACAGAAATGCTGCGGAAACTTCTCAGCGTTTACGCAAGATAAATCAACATACTGTAGTTCAGGTCAATATCCACGTGTTTTTCTGCAGATTTTTCTGCAGTGTCTGGATGATCAAAGCTCGTCCACTTTGCTGCTACTGTTATACGTTGCGAAATTGCCACAGTATTTCCGTTCGCATGCTGGAATCCGTAATCTGCCAAAAAATTTAATTAATAAAAAAATACTTGATTTTTTGTTTTGGGTAAGTAAGTGACCTCAGCACATGGCAAATCATGATCAATGTGCCCATGTCATGCATGATATATCAAGGCATTAAGGATTGGCACGCCGTTTTACTAGAATGATGTGTGTTAACGTGACAAAACAGTCCATACTCACTTAAATCCCCAGTCGCTCGAGCGCTGATGCTCTCGTGGTCTTTGTCTATATTGCAGCAGTAATGACTTGTTGTACATGTCATAGCGTTTATACCAGTATGTACGGTACATCACCACTGAGGCTCGTGATTGGCTGCAGTGCTCACATGCCGGTACGGTGGGAAGTAGACCTGTAACACTACTGCGGCAAATCAGATTTACGAGTTTACCTTCTACTTTTCACTGGTACTCAGATTATACCCACTCGAGCTATTGCAGTCAAAAGCTCATTTTATAATAAAGATCACTCTAATGTGATAGCGTCATATGTCCTAGCTTTGAACAATTATTTGCAATATTCTGTTCTAGTGTGCAATAATTTACATACAGTCAGAGAACAGAGGTGACGTGATATAATGGGAATACTGGAGCCTGGACAGTTCTAATGGATTAGGCATCTTTAAACAGCCTATGATACAAGATATACCAGATGGTAATGAATATGCAGTCTGTGAATTGTTCTTCTCAAATGTTTTCTGTAAATAGCAAAATGTCATGATAATAACTAGCCTAATGAACAAAAAAACGTCATCATTCTTCACTACTTTTATATGTAATATATTTTATGAGCAAGTACACTAATGCTGGCCATACACCGGAGATAAACGTTGTCCAAACCCACCAACCTTGGTGGAATCGGTCCATGACCTAATGTGTATGTGGTCACCTGGCTCTTTCATGGCAGCTGAAAGAGGGATTGGGCATGTTGGATTTCACCATGCCCGATCCTTTGTTCCTATGGGAGATAAGCCTGTGCCAGAATGGTCTGGCAGTGGCTTATTCTCCTCTCGCCATTGAAATAGACATGCACGCTTGGCCAAGCTGAGTGTGTGTATTTATGGCGGAGTTGGGTAAAATAGATGATGTCGGCCAACAGCTCTCTCAATTGTATGGCCAGCTTAACGTTGACCATAGAGTCCCATTGCATGTAATGGAATGAGATTACTCTAACCATCAATACAAAAGAATACATGAATGACGTTCAACTTAGATGAACAAATAAAGATGAAGGGGAATAGGTCCAATTTTGATCTGCAGTAGGCAGGTAACATGAAGGGATTCCAAGCCTGGCACATTTTTAGAATAAGAGTACAAGTTCTAGTCCATTATAAAATAGCCAGATGCTTCCAGATTGAGAAGTTATAGCATTTTCTTATGTTTTTCCCTAAATATCAAAAGATTAGTTTCTGGATATGTTTCCAATCAAAGGCATGAAAGGACTTGGTTCTTACTCTTCACCAGCTATTTGAGACATGCAAAGTACAATGTGTTGGTCCTACTAGACATATCAAATGTAAAGTAGTTGTACAATGGGTCTTTTCTTTGGTTTCTTAGATTGTCCCTAAAGGAAATATTATAAAAACGGAACTCGAGATGCTGGGTACTATGTGCAAAAAGGCCAATTCTCCCCATTTACAGTTTAGATACATGAGGCCCAATATTATACTGTTTAGTAGGACAAAACATAAAAGCACCAGCAGAGTAATTCATGGTCAAGTTCACATTTGTGGAACAGATTATCAGGTGGGTTTCTGGTGGCCATACCATGCAGTATATACATAACAAGCAATGGCGGACATCACACTTCTAATAACCCCACATGGGAGTATTTCTTCTAGGGGTTCCAGTGTATCACAGTCCAAAACTGGCCTCATAGTGCAAACATCCAGAGACTGGTTACATTTTTCCCAGTGAATTTTAGACAATGAAACTTGGGTATGTTGTTATGGGTACCAAGGAAACTTTTGATACTTGCACACCCATAGGAACTAGTGATAACTGGATACTGGCTTAAGACAACCATTAAATATATTACCTATAAAAAGTATCCAAATTCCAGCATTTTTCAATATGAACATGTGGCAATACTAATATGTATGTAGAGAAATTCTTGAATGCTAGTATGAGCTTGTCAATTTTCTACTGTACCAATGACATGGACAGCTAGTCACGTCAATAAAACAAGGGCAACTTAGAATTTTGACTTTGTAACCATTGGTTGGACAACAGAGCGAAATAAATATCTTCTCAACATGTATTGCATGGAGTCACTGTAGAACTATATGCTGCAAGTCAACATGAAGTAATGTCGAATTAAAAAGGGTTCCAAAACGCCTGTTGCTTTATTTGTGATCACGATGATCAAATAGAAATACCGATATAACGTCTTGCTGTGTTACATTTCTACACATGTAGTCGCTTTTATCAGCTAGTAGACCTACAGATGTAGCCATCTTTATCTTGACTCTTAATGCAGTAAATACACAGTGGCAAGAAACTTTAACTGGACTTTGTCAATGGCTTTTGTTGTGCGATATCACACTGCAGCAAGTTATCAGAGTCAAGATAAACTTGGCTACATCTGTAGGTTCAGAACTTTTTCAAAGAGTTAGGAGGTCCAAGTAGCTGGAATGCACCATTATAATCCGAATTGCTTATTGGGCTCATTCAACTCTGGACTCCTAGGTTTCTGGGGCCTATCTGCAAAGGCAGCCCTTAATCTACTCCAAACTTGTCACCAGGTTCCTCACAACTAGGAAGGATCAGTGGATCTTGTTCAAGGTGCGGGGGGGGGCGTAATTCTACTGGCCCAGTTACCTAAATACCCGCAGTGTGTACCCCCACGTTTGGTGACTGAACCTAAGCAAAAGTAGCCACATCTCCTGCTGGGGGGAGGGGGGGGGGGGGTTAGCTGACCTGTCGAGGGACATAGATACGTTTTTGCACATAATGATTAATCAAGTGATGGTTTCCATAAGAATATATAAATGACGGAGAGGTGATCTCTGGGATTATGTTTGCATCGAAAGTTTTGATCACATGTATCTGTCCATTGGGATTTTTGTAAATATGGCACATCCAAGGATGATACTTTAGTAGATGATCAATTTATTTCTGCATCCATGTTCCCTGAGATAATATTTCGGGGGTTTGTTCATTAGCAAAGTTTCAGTAACATTTCAGTGGGGTTAGAATGGTGTCAGAGATATACAATCTACTACTCTACCCAAAGCATTTAGGAATCGTTGGGGTCCAGCATCATGGTCTGTCACCAATAACATTTTAGTTTCGCATGGATTTTTGCTTTAGATTTAGATAGATTTGATATACAGCTCATGTACATAGATATATTGGTTGTCAACACACCTTCCACACTTTCTTTCTCCAAGTTTCGTATGAGTTGGAAGCAATTTCTTCAATCTCTGGAATCTGAAAGCCGCCATTATCACAGTGAAGCTACGATTACTCAATTGAAGTCATTGTAACGATCTACTTAAATGAAGCAACAGGGTTTTACTTGTGGTTCTGAAGATAAACATTTTGCTGCATTGCAGGAAAAAAAAAAAAACTAGGCTGTTAAAAGGAAAGAAATGGAAGGTGATTTAAAAGCAGCCGGTCTCTACAAAAGAAAATCATAGAGCAACGACAAAGGAAAAAGTTTTTGTATAAACATGTACAATCTGTTTCAGAAACTTGTAAAGTAGTGTACTATTAGGCCTTGTTCACACGGCCTGTATTTGACGCGTTTTTGACACGTTTTACGCACCGAAAAACGCTTGCTTTAAGCTTCCCATTGACAATGAGAAAAACACATTGTAGTGCATACAACGCGTTTTTTTTTTTACTCTCGCGTCTTTAAAAATGCGTTGTGTAAAAAAAGAAGTGACAGGACAATTCTTGGTGCGTAAAACACACCTAATTCCCATAGTCAATGGGAGTCCGAATTACACGTCAAAAAATGCGATGAAAACACGTAAAAAAAAAAAGGCAGCTAAAAACGCATCAACCTGTCACTTTTACAGTAGAGATGGCAATTCAATTTAAAACGGTGCAAAAAGGAGCTTGGCAAAACAGTCAACACATCTCAGCAAGAATACGCCGCAAGGCAAGAAGTATAGAAGACTATATCTACTTTTGCGCCAAGCTTTTTTGAAGTAAAAATGTAAGTGTGAGCTCCCTCTAAGAGGAAATGGTCCAGGGGTTCCACCTTAGTAATAAGGTTGGTAATAACTGCTTTAGAGACTGAAAAAAACCTAGAACATGCAGTATTGTACGGAAAGTTTGCTACTATTTTTAAGGGCCGGTTCACATCTGCGTTGGAGGCTCGGTTAGGGACCTTCATCAGGGATCTGGACGAAAATACCAGAAACAATAGTGCAGCATGCTGCGCTATGGTTTCCGGTAAAACCATGGACATCCCGACGGAGTCCTTTAAAGTCAATGGGTTCTGTCGGGCACCGGTGGCGTCCGTCGTACAACAGCGTTTACGGTATTTGATGGAGCAGAACAACATGAAAGACCAATTCAGATGTGAAACTGCTCTAAGCCCAACATTTTTTTTATCTGGACATTAAACATGTACAGTTAATTGTAACATGAAAAACACCTACATACACAGAGGAACTTAGGATATTAGTAGTCAAAATACCATATTGTCACTCAAATATAGATAAAAAGGCATGTCGTCGATGACAAAATGTATTGAGAATTAACGATTAGTTGCAATATGATAAACACATCGAAAATGTAGTGCAAGACAATGGTAAAGCTGCATCAGGATAGATTCTCAATAATGCCCATATAATGCTAAGGGTGTTTTTGGCTTAAATACAGGAGGGGTTTCCAGATTAATTTATTTCCAACAGTTTGATGAAGGGTCCTAAACCTTAAATCTTACACCTACATTTATTTCTATGAAGAATTGTAGGCCATCTATTGAAATAATTGACGCTGCTCCAGTGCAAAGTGCCATGCTGGACATGCCTCTCAATTGTAGAAGAAGGATAGAGGGGTCCCATTTGGTTATACTGATTTGAGCCTGGTTCCACATTAATTATCATCCTACCTTCTTCCCATCAAATGTAAAAGAATAGTGAAGTTGGAAGAGGATATTGCCCTAAGGTTCAAAGGGGGCAGTGCAAATGCCAACTACCCTCTCCTTGGGTCCAGTAGGATCCACATGGCTACTTTTATACTACAAGTGCCTTTGATAAGAAACACTCCACCACATACAGTGGAGGAAATAAGTATTTGATCCCTTGCTGATTTTGTAAGTTTGCCCACTGTCAAAGTCATGAACAGTCTAGAATTTTTAGGCTAGGTTAATTTTACCAGTGAGAGATAGTTTATATATATAAAAAAAAAGAAATCACATAGTCAAAATGATATCTATTTATTTGCATTGTGCACAGAGAAATAAGTATTTGATCCCCTACCAACCATTAAGAGTTCAGCCTCCTCCAGACCAGTTACACGCTCCAAATCAACTTGGTGCCTGCATTAAAGACAGCTGTCTTACATGGTCACCTGTATAAAAGCCTCTTGTCCACAGACTCAATTAATCAGTCTGACTCTAACCTCTACAACATGGGCAAGACCAAAGAGCTTTCTAAGGATGTCAGGGACAAGATCATAGACCTGCACAAGGCTGGAATGGGCTACAAAACCAAAAGTAAGACGCTGGGTGAGAAGGAGACAACTGTTGGTGCAATAGTAAGAAAATGGAAGACATACAAAATGACTGTCAATCGACATCGATCTGGGGCTCCATGCAAAATCTCACCTCATGGGGTATCCTTGATCCTGAGGAAGGTGAGAGCTCAGCCGAAAACTACACGGGGGGAACTTGTTAATGATCTCAAGGCAGCTGGGACCACAGTCACCAAGAAAACCATTGGTAACACATTACGCCGTAATGGATTAAAATCCTGCAGTGCCCACAAGGTCCCCATGCTCAAGAAGGCACATGTACAGGCCCATCTGAAGTTTGCAAATGAACATCTGGATGATTCTGAGAGTGGTTAGGAGAAGGTGCTGTGGTCAGATGAGACTAAAATTGAGCTCTTTGGCATTAACTCAACTCGCCGTTTTTGGAGGAAGAGAAATGCTGCCTATGACCCAAAGAACACCATCCCCACTGTCAAGCATGGAGGTGGAAACATTATGTTTTGTGGGTGTTTCTCTGCTAAGGGCACAGGACTACTTCACCGCATCAATGGGAGAATGGATGGAGCCATGTACCGTTAAATCCTGAGTGACAACCTCCTTCCCTCCACCAGGACATTAAAAATGGCTCGTGGCTGGGTCTTCCAGCACGACAATGACCCGAAACATACAGCCAAGGCAACAAAGTGGCTCAAAAAGAAGCACATTAAGGTCATGGAGTGGGCCTAGCCAGTCTCCAGACCTTAATCCCATCGAAAACTTATGGAGGGAGCTGAAGATCCGAGTTGCCAAGCGACAGCCTCAAAATGTTAATGATTTACAGATGATCTGCAAAGAGGAGTGGGCCAAAATTCCATCAAACATGTGTGCAAACCTCATCATCAACTACTAAAAACGTCTGACTGCTGTGCTTGCGAACAAGGGTTTTTGCCACCAAGTATTAAGTCTTGTTTGCCAAAGGGATCAAATACTTATTTCCCTGTGCACAATGCAAATAAATATATATAATTTTGACAATGTGATTTTCTTATTTTTTTTTTATATAATCTATCTCTCACTGGTAAAATTAACCTAGCCTAAAAATTCTAGACTGTTCATGTCTTTGACAGTGGGCAAACTTACAAAATCAGCAAGGGATCAAATACTTATTTCCTTCACTGTACATTTAAACAGACTTCCATGTATCTGTAAGTTTCAAGCAATGGCTTTAGTTGCTCACTCCTGTGGACTCATATAGTCAAATCTAAAAAGCAGAAGACAAAAAGATGGCGCTCCATAGTGTAGAAATCACAAATACTGTTTATGCAAACATTAGAACCATTTTCAATCCATTCTTTATTTGGCTTGTCTACATTACAACCTGCCTTTCTCCCAAGAGGTAAGACCGGCGCGGATTACTTTTCCGGACAATAAGACAGCTGATTCCTTGCAAATGTTTGGTGTTGTGATTGTGCATTAACAAGCGGTGCCAAAATCAATTCGGCCTTTGAAGTCTTCTAAATTAAAGAGTTACTTTGTAAGAAGAAGAAAAAAAAGATTCAATATTTCTGGCATGCTATTTATAGTTCTCCCGAAAAAATTGCTCCATTATATATGTTGATTTTCAGTTGTTTTTCATGCCAGATGTTCCCCCTCCATTTAATGCCCTGGTTTCATAAAGCGCTCCCAGCAATCCCTTGTGTTTTTTTCCATCCACCTGAATGACTTCTCTACTGGATTTAAATTGGACCTGCAATTCCTGATGCCTACGTGACAAGTCTTTTGTGATAATTCGTAGACGCAGAGTACACAAGTCTCAAGGATTAAGGTAAATATGGAAAATTTATAAAGTAATGGGTTACTTTAACCAAAATTGTAGGTTCCAAAACAAAAAAAATAAAAAAATAGAGAGGCTCCACACTAGGTGTTGTGTTTAGGTAGACACAGCGCTACAATAGAATTCATATGGTCGGTAGCAACACTGGATACGGGACACGGGTCGTATATTTAAAAGGTACAGAGCAGGAAAATACACAAACGGAGATCCGCTGGAAAAAGTGACAACCAGAAAATCGTTTAAAAACTATGATCCACAGACATCAAACGTACATTTTTAAACCGTAGGAGTCAGGGGGTGGGTAGACATTAAATGGCCTCGTAGTAAAAAAAACTCATAATGGGCCCCAGCTCTGACAAATTATCATGTTCACCTTCTGCAGGTAGTCGCTATTACAGTGTCATAGCCCAAAGGGGTAGCAGTTCAGTGCCAATCACCCTCCCACTGTAACCCCTCTATGTCAGGCACGCCACTATGGAGAGTATGTATTACGGACCATGTAAACAGAGTATATCACTTACCATACTTGGCCTAAAAGTGGATGTGATCACAATACAAGGATCATCACTCAGAACTAGACCATTAAATGCAATAAATCTACAATTATTTGAATGTTTAAGTATTCATTTTTCATAAATATGCAGACAAATTTGTACTGTTCGTATATGCTAGTGGATTTGTCAATTAAGCAGATCATAACCTAGGACGTGGCTTTACAGTTCTAAAAGAACCGCTTTCCACAGAATTAGACTATGTCATTATAGGGAAGAGGCTGCAGAAAGTATTTTTTTTTCGCCACTGGGTTTCAACACTTTCAGCTACAGCAGATTTCTTTACAATGGGCCATCGACAATATCCAAGGAGTTAACAATACACAACTTTGAAAGGTAAAGCTTCTACTGACCACACCGTTCACCTCTGTTTTCGCAGTTGTCATGGTAATCTCCGTTCTACAGAAAACGGAATAACACATTCTCGGTGAACGATTAACAATTCCCATACACTTTTCCCAGCAGGTGTTCCATTGTCATGTTGGTGTGTTGCCCACTTTTTCCTTGATTTCGTACTTTTCATTGCAAAGCAAAGTCTTTATATAACACCCACTACTTGACAGTGTTTCCGTGGATTGGCAGCTCGTGAAAACTATAGATTGTAAATGACTCATTTAGACAGTTATAGTAGCTGACAGAGAGTGATTTATTTCCCTCAGTACGGGAGAAGGTTAATTTTCTTTGAGAATTGATAATAGGGTGTGACCCAGAAATGCGCAACTGAGAAATCCTACAGCAAAATTCATTTTGCATATCTGCATTCTGTGCCAACGCTACGGTGATTGACGAGTGGGAAAAGAAACAGAAAAAGCCTGTTCATGAGTAATAAATTTGGACAGTGAAAACCGAGACCGCTAAATTTTATTCATGTAAAGGAGAAACGATGATTAGATGTAAAGGTAATACATTAAAAGACATCTTAGGATGAACCATAATTATTATTCCCAATAACAGATATAATGGAGGCTTCAAAATGCAAGGAGATCTCCCAGACTTTTATGTAGAAGTCTATATAATTTATTTTAATATAAATTTCCTGTGTCGAATCACCAATGAAAGAATTTACAGACCACATGAGGAAAGTGCTTCCTTCCCATGTCGTGGTGGTTCAGAGTTGTCATAGGGACACACATCCTCACTGTTGTGTTTCAAGTTAGGTAAAGGCTATATGAAATTTTGCAACCATTTTTTTTTTCTTGCTCCATTGCATCCAAAATAAAAAATATATTTATTGACAATATATTACCTTTTAGTTTATACAGATCCTTTGCAGCACTACATGTCTCCATGGTTACATACGGATTTACACCAAGCAGGGCATTGCTGAGCCGCCTAGGTATCAGTCTTGGTTATCTTACGTTTAATCATATCCTTCAGTGTGGGAGGAAATGTGTCAGTAACACATGACTAAGCCTTCCTATAAATATGACTTTTGCCTAAACAGGTAGCACATAAGAAAGCAGGAAACGTTGCAGTCTCTTTCCATGTCTGAAGGTGCTCTGTAATTGTTCACAAACCTCCTTCGTCCCCCACAAAATTGTTAACAGCAACACAAAGTAGACATAGAGGAGGGGGATGCAGCTGCAGTTTGTCTCTGTGAGGGAGAGGAAAGGAAGAGCTAAAGCGGGAAGACATCTGTCATGAAGGATCTGTACAACTGGAAGAGGTGCAGGTGCAGGAATAGGAAATGGAACAGGTAACACACTAGAAGGCCATCACATAGACAAACTGTAATGATGGGGGTAGGGAAACAGACAGTTGAGCCCTAATCTACCCGCCACTCAGTCCCTGACTACTTGCAACGACCCGCCCTAGGCGACGGGGTACAACTGGGCGACGGTCCCTACGCTCAATAAGCGCACGACAGACAAACAGACAAGGGTACACAGAAGCAAAGGGAAATGGGGCAGTTGCCCACGGCAACACCGTGAACAAGAGTGGTGA
The DNA here is from genome assembly GCF_050947455.1 of Rhinoderma darwinii. Taxonomy (NCBI): domain Eukaryota; kingdom Metazoa; phylum Chordata; class Amphibia; order Anura; family Rhinodermatidae; genus Rhinoderma; species Rhinoderma darwinii. The sequence continues at coordinate 64,277,780 of NC_134698.1, read as the reverse complement.
ACGAGCCGAGTCAACCAGGAGTGTACGAGGTACAAAACGCAGAGCAGGAGAGTAGTGAACAAGCCGAGTCAAACCAGGAGTGTACGAGGTACCAAACGCAGAGCAGGAGAGTAGTCAGTAAGCCAGGGTCATATGAAGCAGGGTCAAATAGTACAGAAGCTGCAGCAGGGCTAGGAAACCAAACAGAAGAATCACAAGCAAGGAGGAACAGGAAAGGCAGGTATAAATAGACAGAGGGCGGGAGCTAGCTCCGTCTGACCAGGCTGTGATAGGCTCTCCCATTCCTAAGCCTGCCATCCTGAGTGGTGGAAGATGGAGTCAGTCTCACAGACATAGAAGCAGGTGCAGACTGATTACCTATGGGCGTAGATACAGAAGCTGTGCCTGGCAGATCCTTAACACAAACTAAGGAGGAACAACAACAACAACGCTCAGGCATCAAAGCAGGGGGCCGGACCCCTCTTATAGTCCAGGGTACTCACGGGTCAAAGTTCGTCACAAGGTCCGTTGTGCACACTGCCCCTTTAAGAGCGGGCACGAGCGTGCGCGCGCACCCTACGGGATCCGGCTGAGGTGACTGGATACGAGCGCTGGAGTCTCCTGAGGAGGAGGCTGGGGCCAGCGCTTGCCGACTCGTGGCTGCGGCTGTCAGGAGGGAACCGGAGCCGACGGCCCGCAGCCACGGACATTACAACATCTGTGCACAGCAGTAACTTCACAATAGTAGCAGCAAATATATAGATAGAAAATAGGCATGGATAAAGTCCCAAAAACGCAACTTCTGTCTGCACTACGTCTAATATACTTCCACATCTGCGTAAGGAGATATTATAATTTCTCTTTGCACAACGATAGGTGTCGTCATCATCATATACCTTCCAACATTTGCATCCTCATACGCGGGACACTTTTAGCCCAGCCCTTGATCCAGCCAGAAAAACAAAAAACATTGAAAGCCCTCTTTAATTCACATTTACATAAGCCACACCCACTTTGAGACTTGTTCGCCCGACGATCCCACAATAAAAACAAAACGGTTAGGAGGTATGTCATCACATTTTATAGAGCGGTCTTCCTAGATGTATATATGCTATAGATTTATAAGGAATTCCACACTGCTCCGATATCTAGTCAGTCATCATGTGGAGAATTGCAAATATGTCCATCAAAGTCAAAGTTGCAATCGCGGGTGAAGCATTCCTTCCTTCTTCGTCAATACTGCTCATGGAAACTGGATCTGCACACTTGCAAAATATTTAATGTCTTACTTTAGGCACCTGCTTGAAAGTTCAAAGCAGGGTACTTGGTATCATGTGATTGGCATATTTTTACATCCTCATAATTACTAAAAGTAAAACTAGGACGCAGGAACCCTGAAGCAAACATTTCTCTTTTTTTGTTACCAATTACTGGAAGCCAAAAGTACTGTCAGTAGATTAAGTATTTCAGATATTGTTCGCTAAATATTGTACGGTCTTTAAAGTGTAGACCTCACACATGGTACAAAGCTCCAGTGTGTCCAGATCTAGAAAAGTTAGATGTGAAATATAATTTGCACTGTATCAGAGCGATCCGCCAGAATATAAAAGATAAATTATTCTGCTTGATAATTTTTTTTATACCCAGTAACATAACCAAAGTTTTACTGTGATCTACAACTTTATCTGAACTATAGGTCATAGTGCAACAGAAAGATCTCTCACGGATATTATAAGCAAAAGAATAACCAACGAAAAGAAATCTCTTGAGAATAGCAGAAGATTGAGTAATTTCCTTTCAATCAATTCCAAAATAAAAAGCAATTTATAGTGGTTTGGTACTGGAAGCTTTGCACTTCGACGCCTCCTATGCGCCACCTGGGTCTGCATGTGCCCTCCAGTTTCCTGGGTACATCTTTTTGGTTACATGTTGGCACCAATATACTGTCTGGAATGCAGGACAGTCCCAAAAATTTGAAGTATGTTATAGTTGAAGAGCCCCATGTCTGGCACATGGGGAAAACTGCTTAGGAAGGGTGGAAGAAAAACAGTACCAACTGGTTGGAAGTTTGCCTCCTGATAGTTCAGGCTAATAGACGATTTGTGCAAAAATATCAGTATTCTGTTTAATAGTGAACTAGCGACTATGGCCATTTAAGCAGGTAAGTCAGGAGAGGTAAATCATATAAAATGGATTATTGCACCTGACAGGTCCCAAACCAATGTGGAATAGGTGAAAATAAATAAAGAGGCACAACTTCATTGCCCCCCTCGTAGAAATCTTGGCGAGGAGAGAATGCACATCATGCCATCCATAGGGACCATAATGTTGGATGCTCTGAACCTATCCAGATGTATCTATTGCCAAAATGCTGAGTTTTCAAAGCCAAGGTGAAAGAGGACCTCACAAAAACGCATGGAGACAACATGCTGCGCTAAGATTACGACTTCAAATTGGAAAGACTTTGGCAAAAATCTACATTAAGAATAAAAATTGGCTGATAGCTGGCATAGATGTCCTTCTAATCTTTGGATATTTCCAAAAGGTTAACTTACAACTCATCTAGATAAAAGGAGGCACCTACCATTATAGTGTTCAGCGCCATAGTGAGATGAGAGAAAAATAAAAGTATGAACATGCAGTGGTATGAGAGATTAAATCCATCTGGCCTAGGGTAATGAGTGCCCGGAGAACTAAGGAAAGGGATGACCTCTTAGATTGTTGAAGGTTTCTGCTAACGCAGAATTGGGTGTTGGGATGTAAAAGCCTGTAGCAGTCTCTACAGCAGTTGGCAATTTGCTTGGGCATATGACCAGTAGCCGGACACATCATGTAAGTTTAGTTAGGTATGTTCTGGCTCTGCGCATGTTCAAATTGTGGCTAAGGGAATGGCTATATATATATGTCGTATTCATAACTTAAACTATGACATTTAGAAAGGGTAAGCTTAGCTTTATGCAAAGCATGGCTCACAAATATTTAGAAGATCATGTGTAGTCCTAGTAATAGAACAACTTATAATTCATGGATTTAAATTTGCATCTGATTGAGCAAGTTGGAAGCGGGAAACTCGCACTTTCCTATAAGATGCGTATCCTGTTGAACGAGGATTCCCCTAAAGTCGTATGCTTACCTTACCCTTAGGCATCATTTACATGACCGTGATATACGTCCGTGCGACGCGCGTGCTTTTCACGCGGGTCGCACGGACCTATACAAGTCTATGGGGCAGTGCAGACAGTCCGTGAGTTTTGCGCAGAGTGAGTCCGTTGCGTAAAACTCACAACATGTTCTAGATTTCCCCGTTTTTCGCGCATCACGCACGCATTGAAGTCAATGGGTGCGTGAAAACCACGCATGTCGCACGGAAGCACTTCCGTGCGAACTGCGTGGTTCGCGCAACAGCTGTCAAAAGAATGAATGTAAACAGAAAAGCATCACGTGCTTTTCTGTTTACAAACATCCAAACGGAGTGTCAAAATGATGGCGGCTGCGAGAAAATCTCGCAGCCGCGCATCATACACTGATGACACACGCAGCTGTTAAGTGCCTTTTGCGCACGCAAAACGCCGCGTTTTTTGCGTGCGCAAAACGCACACGCTCGTGTAAATCAGGCATAAGAGGGTTCACAGCAGCTGGATATTTCCATTTATTCTTTCTATCTAAATTATTTTGCCCAGCAATCCTTAGTGGGAAAGTAGTTTGGCACAAACTTTGTCGAATATGGCTAAAAAGCTCTATTTTAGTCAATGTGTTATAGACTTAAAGGGTTTTTCCGACCATAATTTAGAATTTTTAAAAAGGTCTTGGCGTATTAAATACCTTCCAATAATCCCCCCAAACAGCTTATTGTGGTTTCTGAAGCAAACAGTTAGTTTGAACTGCGCACGCTCTGTAATCGATTGAGCAAGTAAATAAAATGTAAACTGGCATGAGCAGTACGCAAAAATAAAACCTCTGATGCCCAGATGCCTTCTTTTTTTATGCAGTCATACACAATGAGACACAATAAGCAGTAGAAGAGGGAACATTTATCCAGCTGAGATATTTGGAAACCTCTCCACCCAGCTGACACGGAATATTTATATTAAAGGGGTTCTCCAGCACCTCAAATGTAATGGCCAATCCCCTATAGCGCCCAATACAAATCACTTATCAAATTACTCTCGTTTGGAGAATCTACATGGTTTTCGTGATCTGGTATGTGAAGCGGACCCATCTGACTTTTAGTCATCCGGTGACGTCCTGTCCGTTCACTGATCGGGATTAATGTTCCCTCTGGTGCTGCTTATCTCCTGGGAAACAAAGCATTGGAAAGATGACAACCCAACCAAGAATATCCCATCATTGGCTATCTTAAACAGCTCTCCATTATGAGGACCCTGGATACAGCATCTCTGCTTTCTGAACCCTATGAGTATGATTATTTGGGATTGGGATTAACCACATTTAAACCTGAATTTACAGATTTGAGGGAAACTTTGATGCTTTATAGATTATGTTAATAGGGATGTGAATAACACAACTGGTCCCTGAATGGAACTTTAGTTGTCTTTTCAAGATCAATTTAGAGGCTTACTGTGATGTCCAAATTCTCTCTCATTGTGTATGACTGCATAAAAACAATGAAAGCATCTAGAATAAGCAGTAATAAAATCTATTATTAAAAGATTACATAATCTGGTTTTCTTTTATATACAGATTTAAGTAAGGGAGAGGTTTTATATTTGCTTACTCCTGATGCTAGTTTGCATTTTATTTACTTGCATGTCTTTCAGTTGGCATCGATCTATCCTAACAGCCTGGGCAATTTCAATACATTTTGCTTATAAAATGTACTTGTCTGCTAATCACGGAAAAGAGGAGATCCATCTTCGTATACCCTAGGGCTCATTGGGCAGATTATTATAGGCTTTGGTGCAGAGGTTTCTTCTGATGAAATGAGACATTTTAGTTTTCGCCTTTGGTTGGTATCCAACCAATGTGTCTTAGACTCGGTTCACACTGATGCGAGTTCCATTATGTTGGGGGTTGTGGTGTTTTTGATGGAAACAATAGTGTAGTCACCCATCGGAGTGGACAATCTAGAAGAGGAGAACAATGATATTTTATCATGCTTTAGTCAGAGTCTTAGCTACTGTAGGTTTTCCGTTCCCTTGGGTGAAGACTCAGTTCGCTGCCCTATTCAGGTTTCTAAATACTCTGGCCAAGGCAAAGCAGCTTGTTGGCACTACCCTTGGCACCTGACATCCCAGGGCACAAGCCGCCTCAAACTACACCCCTGCTTTAGCAATGAGTGACGGATTCTACCTCCAGCTTCAGATTAGGTTGTTTACTGCTGGACCTTATGGTCCTTCATTATGTCAATGCCTCGGCTCACCAGAAGATCTGGTCAAGTGGTGGACCCATTCAAGTATGCAGCTATCTGCTGTATCAATGTCTCTTTAAAGAAGTTGTCTCATCAAGACAAGCACTTTTACAAATGAAGCCCCTACCGTAAATGTGGCATTACATGAGGTCTATTCAAGTGGCTCTATGTAAAATTGCTATAAACAAGGATGCCTGCATTAACAAATTAATATCTTGGCCTCTTCAAACAAGACGGGACAAATACCCATTAGGGCTGGTGCATTTACAGTGTTAAAGCCTAAAAGTACACAAATGCCAGCAATAACACCAATAATGATACATTCCTACACCTGGTGGTGAGGGATCCTGGGAGTATTAACGTTGACGATGGTACAGATACTAAGATTATACAGATACTAAGATTACAAAAGATGAATTGCAAGCAATGCTATCTTTAGAAAAGGACATAACCATAACACCATCAAATAACGTAGGGAATATGGTCATCATGAACACCCTAGAATATAAACGTATGTGCCTAACCATTGTTACTGACCCAGAGAGCCATCAGCAACTTAGATTTTACCCTAAGGTCGGGTTCTCATGTAGCGTAAACGCTGCAGAATTTCCGCAATGGAATAGTGTGTGGAAATTCCACAGCGTTTACAGTTGCAGCAAAGTGGGTGAGATTTAGTTAATTTATGCCCACGCTGCGGAAAAAAACGCAGTGTAAACGTTAATAACTTGACCTGCGGTGCGGAATTTAATTCCGCAGCATGTCAATTTAAGCTGCGTTTTTGTTGATTTTCCGTTGCGGGTTTTCCCCATTGAATTCAATGGAGATGTAAAACCTGCAACAGAAAGCCAAGCATTGCGACTTTTGGGGCATAATCACAGAGGTTATACCGCAAAAATTGCAATGCCGGAAGAAATGAAAAAAAATCATACTTACCCAGAACGCCCTCGTTCTTCCTGCAGTACGGCCTCCTGGAATGATGTTGCATCCCATGTGACCACTGCAGCCAATCACAGGCTGAAGCGTCACATGGCCTGCAACGTCATCAAGGGAGGCCGGAGCGGACGTCAGAGAAGGGAGGGGGTAAGTATCATCGGCTTTCTTCTGCAGCGGAATTTCTGTCCGAAAAAAAACGCACCACAACGTGATGCGATTTTTCGGACGGAATGTCCTGCGGGTTCCAGGTCGGACACGCTGCATGATTTTTTACACAGCGTATCCGTCCCGTGGGAACCCGGCATAAGGACGATTCCTTGACATTTTTATTTCATCAATCATGAATCCATTAAAGGAGTGCTGTATTTGGTCGTTTCTGCACACCCGTCGATACTCTTCTTATTGTGGATGAGAATTATGTGCAGCTCTTTAGTATGAACTCTACAAAATATAAATGAATGTACTGCTATAAAGGTCTTGACCCAAGCGATAAACCCACATGGTAACCTGTAGCAGCTGTAGAGACAGCTTGATTCAATATAACATACCTACAAGTCAGTGATATGCATTAACTAATGCCCACAATACAATTGCCATACTGTTTCTCTGCCAAGCTGGTCAATAATAACTGAAAGGTTTGTGCCCATTTAAAAAAATAAATAAAAAAAATGTATTGGCACATCATTTCTACAGTCCAAATAGAAAATGACTAACAGGGAAATATTAAAACTTTTGAACAGTCCTATTAAAATTCCTTTTTGTCATCGGTAGAAATTACAATATTACATGCATTTTAGCGTAGTGCGAGTTTACTAACATTTATTACCCTATCCACAGGATAGGGGGTAACTGTTTGGCCGGGTTCCCACGTCGCATAAATGTTGCGGAGTTTCCACAACTAGATTCTGTGCGGGTTTAGAAAATCTCATGCCCATGCGGCGGGAAATAAGACGTTAATAAATTAACCTACTGTGCGGATTTTAAATCCGCAACATGTTAATGTGTGCTGCGTTTTCATTGCTTTTCTGTTGTGGGTTTTCCCCATTTAATTCAATGGGGATGTAAAACCCGCAACAAATGGACAAGTGTTGCGACTTTACAGCGGAAACGCTGCTATTCCGCGGCAAAAATTGCAACTCAAATAATTTTTTTTAAATTAAAAATGAATTTAAAAAAAGCTCTTACCACCCGGGCGTTGTCACAGCGACACTCTTCTGTTCTTCTTCCAGGCCGGCCCCCTGGGATGACGTTTCATCCCATGTGACTGCTACAGCCAATAATAAGCTGCAGTGGTCACATGGGCTGCAGCATTATCCCAGGAGGCCAGACTGCACATGTCTACGGCCTGGGGTAAAACTGCACTGTGGTGTTGTTTTTCATGAGGAATTTGCTTTGGGTTCCAGGTCGGATACGCGGTGTTCTTTTACGCAGCGTATCCGACCCGTGGGAACCCAGCCTCAGATTTCTGTGGTTTCCACCGCTAGGACCCCACCGATCACTAGCATGGAGTATCGCAAACTCCGGTTACTGCTGTTCCCCCCGGAGATATGCTGCTGCCAGGAGGTGTCTGGCAGCAGCTTACTCCCCTCTCTCCATTGAAATAAACATGAGCATGCATGTTTATTATGGAGCTGGCAGAAATAGCGATGTGGCTGACAGCTATTGCCTGTGTGTTATGGGATTTAGACTTCAGCAGTTAGGTCACATGCCTGACAACGTAGGGGAGATAAATTGCTGTCTGTTTCCAACAACAACCAGCAGAATTTTGAAAGCAGCTTTGTACAAAGTATAAATTAAAGCAGTACAGTAAATTTACTTTTTATGTAGCTTTAAACTGTGAAATGCAGCAAAATTACACTTTCATTTGCAACTCCTTCATATACAGTTATTATTGCTACCACTCAATTTACAAGCAAATTTTTTCTTATAATATATATGCAGGGCTGCACTAAATGTTGCATATCCTGCCATTGCTCTGTGAATCCATCAGCAGATTACAGGATGCGTCTGAACTCCACTGGCCATGAAAAACAGTCTGCAGTCAGCTTCCCAGTTTAACGAATGTATAAACTTTTGGTATCTCAGAATCCACCAGTTATCGATCACATTTAAGTTATTAACTTAGTTGTGATCAGTAACGGCTGGATCACGCAGGACCTGCTGTGACCGGAGCCGTCAGTCCCATTGACCTGACGGAATCAGGTTTCAGCGCAGGATACAGCTTCTATGTATCCAGAATACATAGAAGCTGTATCTGAAAAAAGTAATTTTTTTTTAAATAAAAACAAATTACAAAGTTGCACAAACACTATAATACATTGTTCTAGTAAAAAAAAAAAAAAAAACACAACATCTTCAAAGTTGTAGATATCCTTTAAATGCTGCAGTTAAACAACCAGGATAAGAGTGAACTACGATCCAGGCCATTAGAGCAGGGTGTCCGCTGTATATTATAGCCAACATCTGCAAGCGATAGCGCCAGCTCAGAATGATAATAGGACGATGGCTCGCATGAACTGTGAAACCCAACATACTATTATGCTGCAGGGAGTGAATGGGTTAAAGGGCTTATCCCATCAGGAAAACGCTAGTTTATATGCTCTATAAGGCTACGACTACGGCTACCTGGGGACTTTCAGTCATGCCCAAACGGAGGTAAAAATCACAGTAAAACCTCAATTGGGAAAAACGTTGAAAACAACCTTGCGACTATTACAAAGCTTCCAACCGTGATAAATTTTTATCAACAAGTGATATCAATTTTAAACATGATTTATGGGAATTGAAAGCCATTGTGTAGTCCTAGGAGGACTTGACACATCCATGTATTACATGGTCACTGATACGGTATCACACTACATTTCCGATCAGCTCGATATTTCATCCCATTGCTGATCGGAGGTTGGACCACCACCAATCAAACATTGTTGAAGTCCTGGAGAACCCCTTTAAATAATGTATTCATTCATGTTGTATATAGTGCCAATGTATCATTTTACACATCAGTCCCTGTCCCCAGTGGACTGGACACACATACATACATATTAGGGACAATTTCATAGGAAGCCAATTAACCTACCAGTAAGGAGTGTGACAGGAAACTGGAGAACCTGGAGGAAACCCACAGAAATACGGGGAGAACATACAAACTCTGTTGAGGCTCTTGGTCGGATTCGAACCCACGACCCCAGGACTACAAAGCAACAACGTTAACCACGGAGTCACTGTGCTGCCTTTAATGTTATTCAGAGGCGTAGCTAGGAGGGAGTGGCATGTGGGTGCTTGGTGCCAGGGGGAGGAAGAAAGTGACTCTGACCTGGCCAGAGTATATAGATACAGAGCAGCAAATTAAATATTTGCCCCCATGATGGAAAGCCATGCTACTGGGGACTATTAATATCTTGTCCATAATTTTTTTTTAAATAGGATACTGTATGCTGCTTTGGGATCTTGCTGTATGATACATGAAGACTGATGTTTTACATCCACCTAAAGTACTGAATTAATCATGAGGCAATTATCATGAGATAATTAATATAGTCAATGTATTTGCATGTAACCTGATAGTTATACACGACTGTGGGGAAACTAAAGGAACGAGGCTCACTGCTGTATTTCTGTTATTGGAAGAAATGCTGGTACAAGGGATTGTTTGCTGATTTTGGAAGTCAATAAACAATCCAATAAAATATTCATAAAATAACACAATAGAGTGTAACAAATACAGTTTACCATATTGTAGATCAGCGGTTTTTTTTTTGGTATATTATATTATGTCTCCTGACAGATTATAAAGGTTCTCACACAACAGCAAGATGTCTCATTCATATTAATAGTCTGCAGGCAATACCCAGACAAGGCCAAGTTTTACAGACAATAAAATGATAAAATAAAGATGAAAAAGGATTTAGACTGTGCCTTAATGTACTGTAATATAGCAAAAATAAAAGGCAAACAACCAACATTGTACATAAACAGTAGGTAGGCATTACCCAAAAATTCTGAATTACTGGGGCACAATTAAGTGGAAGTGTATTTAAAGGCTATGTCAATCTTTGAAAGAATATTTTTCACAGCTTGAATACATCTAAAGTTGATTGTCTTGATTAAAAATCTCCTACCAATTTGTTTCCACAGCTCCCATACAGAACTATGTGTATCCATAGTTACAGACTACAAAAAAGTGTGTAGTCTGATCCTGCAATCAAAGTCCCCTCCATCTGCCCCCTACGGGTATGTGCACACACACTAATTATGTCCGTAATTGACGGACGTATTTCGGCCGCAAGTACCGGACCGAACACAGTGCAGGGAGCCGGGCTCCTAGCATCATACTTATGTACGATGCTAGGAGTCTCTGCCTCGCTGCAGGACAACTGTCCCATACTGTAATCATGTTTTCAGTACGGGACAGTTGTCCGGCAGCGAGGCAGGGACTCCTAGCATCGTACATAAGTATGATGCTAGGAGCCCGGCTCCCTGCAGTGTGTTCGGTCCGGTACTTGCGGCCGAAATACGTCCGTCAACTACGGACGTAATTAGTGTGTCTGCACATACCCTAATTCTTACTAACCTGTCAAAGGTATGTTACCACAAAATAGGAGACAGATGGAAGTGATCGAAGAGTAGGACTACAGGATTAGACAACACAGGGTCTGTTTTTAGTTGGTTACCATGGAGATCCATGGGTCTGTGTAGAAGCTGTAAACACAAGACTATTTGCAGAGTTCCTTCATTTTCTGATTTTACAAGCATTGGAGCAATGAAATTGGTTCCAAAAATGTACACACCCTTTAAGTACACTTCCGTTTGTAGTCACTAATTATCCGTATAACAGCAGTACTAAAAAAGCCTAGGATAAAACAGCGTATTCCTGCTGTAAACGGTGTACTCACATTGAGTTTGCTAGTAACGCAATGAAAAATAAAAATTGTATGTATTAGATGACTAATTACCTGGAATCTCACGGCTCAGAGTAGATCTGCCATTATTTTCATGAATCAGGATGATCAGTGTAATAGATTTCACCTAGTTACGGCATCGCTGCAGAGCAGGAAACTGAGGACAAAGAAGCAGTGAGTTTATATAGGATGTAAGAAACATTTTATAATATACTATATGTGGTTATCACAAATAAACAATTCTGTATAATATATAAAACCAACGATCAGAAAATGAAAAAACAATATAAGGCCGGATTCACACGAGCGTGTGAGTTTTGCTCGCGCAAAAGGTCCATAACAGCTCCGTGTGTCAGCCGCGTATGATGCACGGCTGTGTGATTTTCGCGTAGCCGCCATCATTATGACACTCTGTTTGTATTTTGTAAACAGAAAATCACGTGGTGCTTTTCGGTTTTCATTCATAGTTTTTACTGCTGTTTTTGTGCGAATCACGCGTGTCACACGGAAGTGCTTCCGCGTGCTGCGCGTGATTTTCACGCACCCATTCACTTCAATGGGTGCGTGATGCGCGAAAAACACAAATATAGGACATGTCGTGAGTTTTATGCAGCGGACACACGCTGCGTGAAAATCACGGACTCTATGAACGGTCCCATTGACTAATATAGGTCCGTGTGAGGCGCGTGAAAATCACTCGCGTTGCACGGACGTATTACACGTTCGTCTGAATAACCACCTATAGTAGTCCACACAAGGGACCAGGGGGCTGCAAACTTCAAAGGAAGGCCCACTTTGTGCATATCTTCTCTACCACACCTTGTGCTGCACTGATCTCCAGAGTCTACAAATATATGGATGAACTATTTTGTTTGCTCAATGTCATTAGGTATATGGTTTCTATGGGTAAAATTTTCCCCTTTAAATTTCACAGTCATTTATTTAGTATATTTCAACCTTCAGCCTAGGAGTGACCTGATATCATAAGCGATAATGGTATCACACTAATTTAAAGGGGAAATCCGTCCAAAATTGATCTTCTGGCCGGTCATATATATGTGTCATAAGACATCAAAGTAGTTTATGAGCTCCCACCACCATCAATTTCCAGACTAATGTGGTCACGACTCTCCTTAGAGCCCTCAAACCGTTTTCAACCGTACAGTTGAGACCGGGAATCTCATACAACCTTCTAAACAAAGGACAATCAACGGCAATGGCCCTGCAGGTCCTCTAGACAGTCAATCCCATTTGAAGCCAATCACTTGCCCCTAACTTTAATTTATATAAACCCTATTAGGCCTTATTGATTATATGTCCCGTATGTGCAATGATAATAAAGTCTATAATTCAATTAAAAGTGGTCTTGTACATGTTCTGTATAGATGGAGATGGCCTTCCATTTCCTCTGGTGGGCTTTTGTACAAAATTGTTACCCATAGCACATCATTCTATGCCATAATGCTGCATCTCTAACTGCTATTGGGACCTCATCAATAGTTCCTTAAGGGTATGTTCACACGGCCAAATTTCAGACGTATACGAGGCGTATTATGCCTCGTTTTACGTCTGAAAATACGGCTCCAATACGTCGGCAAACATCTGCCCATTCATTTGAATGGGTTTGCCGACGTACTGTGCAGACGACCTGTTATTTACGCGTCGTCGTTTGACAGCTGTCAAACGACTACTCGTAAAAATACAGCCTCGTCAAAAGAAGTGCAGGACACTTCTTTGACGTTTTTGGAGCTGTTTTCTCATAGACTCCAATGAAAACAGCTCCAAAAACGAGTTGGTAAAAAAATGAGTTGGTAAAAATGCGAGTTGGTAAAAAAACGTCTGAAAAGCAGGGTCTGTTTTCCCTTGAAAACAGCTCTGGATTTTCAGACGTTTTGGTTGACTACGTGTGAACATACCCTAAAGGGCTTCTTTGCTTTTTACAAACTCTACTTGTTAGAAGGGTCCCCTGACAATAAGCTGATCACAAAGTGTTTCCCTGCTGGGAGCCCCAGTGATCAGCTGTAATCTATGGGAAAACCTGTCAGTAAGGGCTTATTCAGACGAACGTGATATACATCCGTGCAACGCGCGTGATTTTCATGCGCCTAGCACAGACCTATATTAGTCTATGGGGCCGTGCAGACAGTCCGTGATATTTACGCAGCGGGTGTCCGGTGCATAAAACTCACAACATGTCCTATATTTGTGCATTTTTCGCGCATCACGCACCCATTGAAGTCAATGGGTGCATGAAAATCACACGCACCACACGGAAGCACTTCCGTGGGACGCGCGCGATTCGCACAACAGCAGTGAAAAGTATGAATGAAAACATAAAAGCACCACGTGTTTTTCTGTTTACAAACATCCAAACAGAGTGTCATCATATGGTGAAGACACACGAAGCTGTTAAGTGCCTTTTGCGCACGCAAAACGCCGCGTTTTTTGCGTGCACAAAACGCATATGCTCGTGTGAATCCGGCCTTAGTGTGTAATTTCCCTGCAGCGCCACCACAGGGAAAATTAAGCATTACACAATGCCCATTCATATCAATGGGTTGTCTGTGTAATACAGGACAGGTCCTCCAGAGAGAGAGAGATGTTTTTTGTAGCCAGCTCTCAACTCCAAAAAATAAGGACCCTGATCAGTAGAACCCCCCTCTATTAACTCAGAATTCCCTAATAGGGCATATGATAATGTCATTTCGAAACTGAACAACTCCATTAATTATATTAACACTAATCCTATGTCCAGCATTCCATTTGATGTTACAGATCCTCTAACATAACTCTCTGTTATAGGTCTCCACTTTGTTTTATACAAGTACTTCATTTACAGAATAAATGCAGAAGACGAATGCTTCAAAGGACATGAGGACATGACAGGCATTATGAGAATCAGAAAAGAGACATACAGCTCTTCAGTATCATCTTGTTACTGAAAGGGCGACTCTCTTGAATGTATATAGTGAACACACTGGAGTTCTTATCTCTAGTCAAGAGAGTCATCATTCCCATGGCAAGAAGATCTTGAAAGTCTCCAGGGTGATGACGGAGTATCCTCTCGCACTGGGAATAATTTATTGTATAGACATAGTCACTACACCAATAAAGAGAATGTTCTTTGCATATTCTGAACAAGGAAATATTGAAATTAGGGCCTGTTCACATCAGCGTTGGCTTTCCGTTCAGGGGTTCCGTCGGGTGAACCCCTCAACTGAAAGTCAAACGGAAACCTTAGCTTCCGTTTGCATCACCATTGATATCAATGGTGACGGAAACATTGATAATGGTTTCCGTTTGTCACCATTCCGGCAATTTTCCGTTTTTTCGACGGAATCAATAGCGCAGTCACTCTATTTCAGAACGTTTCAATACTCGTCATCAGTACGTCAGCAGCCTATGGCCAATGAAAGATGGTCCCTGGCTTCCATCATTGATGAGAATTTAAGGCAAGAATTGATTTGTTTTTTACCTCCTGAGTTTATCTTTACAATATTTACTTGTAAATATATGTACTATTCATTATGGTTTTCTAAATAGATGTATTATTCTTTATAGCTTCCTTCTGTGATGCTGTTTTTTTTTATGTTGCAGTGATATATGGCACAGGATGTGATCATTGTGTTATATTGCAGGGAAACAAAATTAAGCAACTCTTGATATAGACTTATAGCTAAATATCCACAAAAGAAAGCTAAAAATAATACAGTAGAACATGTTTATTAACACAGAGGCGAATGGGACGCCAATATGTAATTACAGTGTAGATGGAGCCGCATCCCTCTAGAAATTGAGGAATATGGCGCAGCTACTGTATTAAACACAGTGTTGGTACACTGACAATTTCTGCACAGAAACAACATGAATAATGATATTGTATAACAGCTGTTGTAATATCTAACTATAAAAAGTGTTTAAAAGATATAGATCACTAAAAAAATGTTTATAGAGTAGCTTGCACTAATAAAAACAAAACACAACACAACCCCCCCCCACAAAACAAGTAAGAGAAAGACCATTACACTAGTGCCACCTAATATGTGTGTATATATATATATACACTGTATGTATGTAAGTGAACTGATCTAATGCCCAATGGGGGTCTTACTGCTAGTCTTGCGGCCATTGGATTCTAGTACAAAACCAGATCAGAACCACCTCGTGCCAGAAACCTAAACCAAAAATTTCTACATCAACATTTAACCCATTATATGTATATGGGCTTGTACATCATAACTTAAATCAGTATTAGAAAAACATGTCTGGTGTTTTCAAAAACAGTGCCACACGTGTCCACAGGATGCACGAGTTGTTGCAAGCAAGATTATTTACTTTAACCCCTTAAGGACACGGCCAATTTTGGCCTTGAGGACAGAGCAATTTTTTTACATTTCCCTCTTTGCATCCCGACGCTCATGTCTAGGATTAGGAAAACACGCCTATTTTCTTTCAAAAACAGCACCACACCTGGCCATTGGTTATGTGTGGTATTGCAGCTAATCCCTATTCACTTCAATGGAGCTAAGCTGTAGTACCACACATAACCTATTGACAGATGTGGCGCTGTTCTTGGTAAAAAGTTGCCATGTTGTTCAAATCCTTCACAATCCCTTTAATGAAGATGAACTGCTATACACAAACCGTTGACAGGTGTGGTGCTATTTCTGTAAGAGAAATGCTGCAAAAATGCATAAAAAAAGACATGCGCAGTTTGCACAGTGCAGTTTGCATCAGTTTTTTTTGGATATTGTTTCAGCTCAGAAGAACCGTGAGGGGCCCAGGTATTGCAGCCGAGAGCTAAACTGTGTTCGTTTTAATGCTCCAACATGATTGTGGTGCAATGCTGTGCGTTATAGCTAATGTTAATTAGGGGGGGAGGGGGTGTTACAGTTATTTCATGTGAACGTGCGGTTTCATACAAAATTGCAAAAATTCTGACATTGTTGGATTTTTGACAACCCCCAGATCACAGGCGCATGAAACATCATGTACACATGTAATTTAATGTGAACCCCCCCATAGGATATCATCAGCATTGATAACACATGCAATCACATACTGCAATAATTGAGATACATACAATACCGGTCCTGTTGAGCTTGTATCTGCCAACTAAGGTCTTGCATTATTATAACTACACATAACAAAAAAAGAGCTGACAGCCCAAACTGGTCTGAACTCCATCTCAGCTGGAGCATGAAACGAGAAGAACTGGTGGATAAACATATTACGATCTTAGAAGGAACATGTGCTTTGCTAGAAATGGATTTCCACCATGCTGGGAGTTGTAGTTACATAGGATCTGCAAAGTCACCTGGCTTGGAATAAGCAACTGGCCTTGTGTACAGATGTCAATGACTACAAATACAACCTGAAGGTATTAATTGTATATAGTTGCAAATTAGGTTATTTTTATACTTCGGTCTACAGGTTTGTGGTAGCAATCATTCATTAACTACTTATGTGAGCTGGCAAAGAATCTCAATGATTGATCCACACCAGGTCTTACTATAGTTTGAAGCTAGCTAATTGCTGTGTGGAGTCATTTCTTGCCTAAGTTCCCCCTGAAATCAACTTCTTCCTGAATAGTTCACGTTGGTTTTTACATTGACCCAAAGAGGTCAACGAGGTCCATTCGAGCAGTAGTATGGTGAACCATTGTCCTCTCTTCTTCCTCCTGCTCTTGCTCAGTTATGTCTTGTACTTAGTGATCGGAGCCTTTATTTTTTCCCTCCTGGAACAACCATATGAGAAGCAGCTGAGGGAGAATGTGGAGGACTTGTGGAATAAGTTCCTGGAGAAACACCCGTGTCTATCTGAGGAGCTTCTGGATGACTTCCTTCGGAAAGCATTGTTGGCCAAGAGCTTTGGTGTGTCAGTTCTGCGGAATGTATCTGGTTTTGAGGTCAAGTGGGATTTTGTATCTTCTCTGTTCTTCACTGGTACTACACTAACCACTATAGGTAGGTATCTAGACCATGAAGTACAGTATACTGCCCTTTTGTATTTTTTTGCGAACTGGAGCCTTTTTGTGTTGAGCTGTTTTATTTTTCTGCAATGTAAAAAGTGCAGCCTCCAAATATTACTTCATTCTTTCCGTTTAAGACGGGAATGTTTTTTTTGGGCTTGCAATGTATCTTTTTTTTTTTTTTTTTTAATATGTTGCAATTGGGGTAAATTCACACATGCTGTTTTTGATCCAGTTTTTTAAGCTAAAGCCAGGAGTAAAAACAAAAGAGAGGAGACCTATCGGTCTGTGTTTTGTTGTGTTTTTAAAAAAAATATAATTCCTTCCTTTTGTATCCACTCATCATTTTGGCAAAAAAAAAAATGCATAAAAAAACGCAATCAAAACGGCATGTGTGAATCTAGCCTGAACGCCAGGATCGCACACCGTTTTGGTGCGGTTTTTAGCTCCGCTTTTGCTTAAAAAAAAAAAAAACGGCAGCGGATCCAAAAGGAAGGAAAGATATAAAAAGAAAAGTTTGATGCATTTCCTTTTATTTTTTTTTGTCCATTCCTATGTTTGGCTCAAAAAAATGTACCGAAAAACGGCATCAAAAGTGTGTGTGATCCTGGCCTAATCTGTTGTGATTTTCCAATATCGACAATGTGGAACAAAAGTTAATAAAATAAAGACATTTAAAAATGATGGTGGTATCACAACCCCAATTTTTCATAGAAGCAATTTTAGGTCTATTTCCACAAACTGCTACTGAAAAAAATAAACTGGCCAAACTGCGACAAAGCCAAGTCTATTAGCCACTAATCTTAGTTTGACTGTATGAACACAAGTTGGTGTGTGATAGACTTGTAACTGGTAAAAAAAAAAATACCCAGTACCGCTGGGCTGGTTTCACGTAGTTTTATGCATTTTTCTTGGTATTTTTTCATGGCATTTTTATTTTCAGCCAAATGTTACATTAAAGGGGTATTCCGGTTACAACAAGTTACCCTCCATCCATAGGGTAAGGGGTAATTGCTGATCGGTGGGTGTTCGACAGCTGGGACCCCCTCTGTTTTACGAGAACTGGGGTCCCATACCCCTCGTTTGTACCGAGCGGCAGGTCACTCATGCGCACTGCCGTTCTATTCATTCTCTATGCGGGCGCCGGAAATAGCTGAACGCTGTACTCGGCTATCTCCGGCGCTCCCATAGAGAATGAATGGAGCGGCAGTGCGCATGAGTGACCTGCCGCTCGGTACAAACGAGGGATACAGGACCCGCGTTCTCGTAAAGGGTGGGGGTGCCAGCTGTCTGACACCCACCGATCTGCAAGTTGCCCCTTACCCTACGGATAGGGGGTAACTTGTTGCAACCGAAATACCCCTTTAAAGTCTATAGTAAAATATTGGAGGCGCTATATACACTGTTTTCGTTTGAGCCTTTTATTTGGCAATTTTGTGTTCAGTGGCGTTTTTATTCCAAACGCAGCATGCTCTGGGTGTGCTGTTTTTTCTGGCTTCTCTATAGGACTTAAACACCAGAAACGAAGCATGTAAAATATGACACTAAATGAAAAACCCCATAAATGCAGGTTATGTTTAAATAACGTTGATGTTTTTAGAAGCGTTTTCTTCATGCAGTTTAAAGTGCCAGAAAATATCTGTGTAAAGGAAGCCCAAGGCCGCTTTCACATGAGTGTAATACGGGTGCATTTTTGCGCCCATATTATGGACACCACAGCCGTATCTCCCGCGGTTCATCGGATTCAGAGTTAAAGCAACATAGACACCTATGGTGCTTTAAATCTGGGTCTCACAAATGGCGGGAGGTTCGGGTGCTGCGTTCGTAATACGAGCACAAAAAAAAAGCAACCATGTTGCCCATATAAATCAAACTGATTTTCAGTCACAGAAATTTCTGCACATTTTATTAGTCAAACACCGCAGTAGACACAAAAGAAGTGAGATGCTTCAGTCTGTTCTTTATAACCTTCCTTCTTTTTTGATCTGGTTCTGGCTTTGGCCAAAAAAATAACGGAGGAAAAAACTGCATCAAAACTGCGTGTGTGATATAAGGGTATATTCCCACACGGCAGGTTTGTCGTCGGAATTTCTGCCACTATCCCATTCATCTGAATGGAACCTGCAAGAATTCAGGTGAGTGGAACAGATTTTAATTTACAGAAATCTCTGCCGCGTGTGAACGGTATGTTCATTCAGAGTTTTTTGTCAAGCAGAAAAAAATAAATCTGCCCCCTAATTTCCTTCTGGATTTTGAAGACAGATTTTGAAACACATGGCACTGCCCTTTTTTTTTTTTTTTTTTTTTTTTATTTATTTATTTTTTTCTTCATCTGTAAAATCCAAACAAACAAAAAAAAAATCATTAAAAACTGCATCGAGCCGCACAATGTGGTTTTGTTCCGCCTCCAACCTCAATCGGAGGTTCAAGAACAAAATCGACCCAAAGTGAGCGGAAAACATTTACCCTGAAAAACAAAAACTCCTGAATCAAAAAAAATGGGAGGCAGATATGGGGCGTTTTTGACACTGAAACAGATGCGTAAAACTCGTTAAAATCTGCATCTAAAAATTCCATGTATAAAAATCCTAACAGTTGGATTCATTAGAATCTGTTACAAAATAGATCTGTCATGGATCCTTAAAAAACAGAAACCATGACCCCTGTGTGAACGGAATCTAATGTATTCTGGTACGTTTGCCAACATATTGGAGATAAAGCTATCCTAATTTTGCTTGTGCCTACATAGCTTTTAGCTCCTTGGATACAAAAATGGTCTGAATGAGATATATGTACTGTCAAATTATAATATTTGCGTCATTGATCCAGGGATTTTTTCTGATTGATGTATTTTGGAGTTGGGAAGAAACTCACCAGCCCCCCCCCCCCTTTCCTAAAATCAAGCGATTGCCAACTACCCCTTAGGCCTTGTTCACACAGTGCAGATTTTTGTTTTTGGATTTTTTAACAATTTTTTGTTTTTTTAGCCAATACAAGAAATGGTTTAGGTTGCAATACGGGTTTCGGCTTGAACAATACTGGCCAAATCTACAGCAGATCTGCACTGTGTGAACAATGAGAGTTGTTTTTTTTTTTTGTTTTTTTTTGCCTTTCTCCAACACTGAAGGATTATAGGTTGTCTTTTTTTGTTTTTCCCAACCTTTACTATATTCGGATTATTGTAACCCACCATCTACTGACTAACAAGTTATTGATATATTTTGGTCAAACTACTGAAAATAATAAATTAATCTTCATGGAAACAACAGTACATTACAGTGCGTTGGCAATGAGGACAATGCATTTGTAGGGCGCTGGCTCCTTCAGACTGCCGTCACAGAAATTACTTAAATTGAAGCCATTTTCCTGTAGGCACATACATTGATTATTACGATGATTGACATCCTATTCACAGCTTAGTCCTCTCTGTGTAAAATTGCTTAGTAAATCGTTCTGCAATATCTGTGATGGACAAGGAAAGGGTTTGTTTGTACTGTATGAAACTGCTTTACAAGGAGACGTGCGTGTCTATTTATTTCCGCTGAATTAAAGGTAAGTAATGTAACTAACCAGTAAGTGGAGGGGGCGTATGTAGACGCAAGGTGTAAAATAAATAAAATAAAAAAAACTCAAAAACAGCAGAAAGTCAATGGCATACATACCATGAGGCACCCTATGCAGCTGGTATGGGAACATTTGAGAGAGGACAGCCCTGGTTGGTTCCATCTCCTTTGCTATTGGGTGGCAAAAACCTATGCAGGACACCCCTCTCCAAAGTGGGTGAGCATTGGCCCAAGAGTCAGGGAAATTATGTGGAGGGGGATTCAAACAAAAACCCAGTACCATAATGGGGAGTACGATTTAGATCTTTGCTACGGGGCCCCCTCCCCTCGATATACACCACTGCAGATAACACTCTGATTTTGGTAGATTGAAGGTGGGACAGGCCCTGAGAGGCCCACAGAACCCTTTGCTGAAGTTGCCACGGGATCAAATAATAATGTTTCAATAATTCTTAAAACCCACAGTGAGACATTTGCATTTCAACTCACTGAGAAATGTAGTTTTGAACTAATATCTTGGTGGGTCGCAGAGGTAAACATTAAGTAACCATTGTGTGTGCTTAAAGGGATCGTTTTGAAATGAGAAAATAGGGCTCCCCCCCCCCCCCCGAAGCAGCAGCATTCCTACCTATGGGCTGTGTCTGGTCTTGTAGCTCCGTCCCATTCACTTGAATTAAATACTCTGCCCATGGAGAGTAGCGGCACTGTACCCGGAATAAAGGCAGACCCTTTTTTTTCTAATCTCCGAACATTTGCATTTAATCTCCCTCTCCTCCAAATATTAAATCGGCCATATTGTTAGGGGGAATTTCAAGCAATTTGGCAGATGGTTGTAGGAAAATATCACGAAAATGTTCATGATAGCTGGCAACCAACATGTTCAATAAGTGGTTGGTCATGTTGGAATCTGTTTTACTGTCATGGTCTTTTGTATTCGATTTCAGGTTACTTTGTGCATATATTTTTAGAAGAAGGAGCTTGATCTTAATGTGGGTCCATGATGATTTTTTGAGCTTTTATTTTGGTGTTTGTTTTTTTTTATATTTGTAATTTTTTTATTTTTTCTTTAGTAAATGGGAGTTGCTTTTCTCAAAATGTATGTATTTTGTCTCCTGCAGGTTACGGGCATCCTTTTCCCATCTCACTGAGTGGAAAGATATTTTGCCTGTTCTATTCAATCATTGGAATCCCATTCACTTTATGCATTCTGTCTATTGCTGCCCGAAATCTTCTCTTCCTACTTCGAGACAAGCCCATCCATGTCCTTCACCTGAAGTGTAACTTTGCCCGGAAAAAGCTGGAGTGGATCCATGCTGGTATCTTAGTCTCCCTCCTCTCACTCCTGTTCTTTTTCATTCCTGCAATTATTTTCAATATTGTTGAAGACAACTGGGGCTATATAGATGCTCTGTATTTTTGTTTTATTTCTTTGAGTACCATTGGCCTTGGAGATTATGTTCCTGGTGAGCAAAGTGGACAAAGTATGCCAGCTCTATACAAGATTCTGGTTATCTGTAAGTATACCTTTCAGATCACTACAAGATCGGTATTTTTCCATGTATGTTTAAAAAAGTTATTAAGTGTCCAGTAAGGGCAATTTAAATAAGTAAGTGCCCACCATTTTGACTTCAAAGGGATGGGAGACCTGTTTTTTTTTTTTTTTATGATTTCTTTTTAACATTTAAATTTTTTGGTACAAAGCTCCAAACCCCTTGCATAAAGACTTAGGCTGGAAACACCTCAAGATCGATCGATCGATCGATCTATCTATAGGCAAGAGGGGAGCAAAGTAGAAGGTCTTGTGAGGACCGGATATTAAGTGTGGGGTGGTATCGGTAGATTATGGCAGAGATGCATGGAGGGGAGAGTTTTGTATGTTGTTAATATTTTGAACTGAATTCGCTGGGCAATGGGTTGACAGTGAAGGGATTGTCCGTGGTAAAACAAGTTGAGAGGTAGCTTAACCTGACAGCAGAGTTTGAGAGTGGATTGGAGCTGCAGCTTGTTCAATGGAAGGCCTCCGAGAAGGATGTTTTTGTAGTCTAGGCAGGAGGTGATGGGGCATGTACTAGCATTTTTGTTGACTGAAGGCTGAGAGAAGAGCAGAATCAACACTTTTTTTTTGTTGAGGTGATAAGAGCCTGGCTGTATTATTTGAAAGACCAGGCAAAATCAAAGGTTATCCCAAGGAAGTGAACTGAGACTGTGGAAAGTGTGGAGCTATTAACTAATAGTTCTGGTAAGGGGTTTGAGAGAGATATGGGGGGGGGGCTGTGTCTGATATTGCCGCTTAGTCCATTCAAGTCACAGTAGATCCAAATCTCCTATAATGGCCAAATCAAACTAGTAGCGTGACTTCATTAATGTCTCAACTTCATTGTTGCTATCTGTCAGTGTAAGGGTATGTGCACACGTAGTGTTTTCAGACGTTTTTTGGGCCGTAAATGGCAGAAAAATCGGAAGCAGAATGCCTCCAAACATCTACCCATTGGGAAATATGGTGTTCTGTTCCGGCGGGGCGTTTTTTTACGCTTCATTTTCGGAAAACGTCACGTAAAGACGCCCGTGACAAGGAAGTGCATGTCACTTCAGCCGTCTTTTGGAGCCATTTTTCATTGACTCTACAGAAAAACAGCTCCAAATACGGCCGTAACAAAATGCAGTGAAAAACGAGAGTGGCTTAAAAAAATGTCTGAAAATCAGGAGCGGTTTTCCCTTAACAGCTCTGTATTTTCAGACGTTTTTGAGTTTGTGTGTGCACATACCCTAACGGTAAAATGACCCTCTTCTTTTCCTTCTTCTTTTCCTTCTTCTTTTCCGCTGGCTACGCACTGTGTTCTATATACTAATTGCATTTTAACATTTTGGTTGCATAAAAACCATTCATGCGTTTAAATGCAATTCACTTGAGTATACAGAAGTTGCACTAGCCTGGAGAATGGCAGCAACATTCAGAAAATATAATTTTAATTCACAAAAATATGGGTGTGGTAGGTATACGTTCACTTGTATTGACTTATATTTAGAACTGCCTGTGTAAACGTTTTAAAACAAATTTTATTAAACATAATTCATTATTAAAAAATGTAGGGCAAAAGTTGTCAAAGAAATCGGCTACAGGCGTTGGCAAGCAAATCCGGATTGCACACAATAGCTTGCGGGGTGTGAACATGTAGTCAGCACCAAAATAGAAGTGCCTAGCATGTAATAAACACCCCACACATTCACAGCTGCTAGGTGTGCTGGCAAAATATTTGAATGGGTTTGCCTGCCACAGATATAAAAAGACCACTTCCCAACGTGTTTCTGCACCAAGTAGGGGAGCGTCCTCAGGGGTATATCTTGTCTTATTAATCTTTATTAGTAAAGGGCCGGTCAGCATGTATTATGCTGTTTTAAATTTCAGTTACGGCACGTATGAGACATCTGATGTCGGTCCCAACACGCGCCGGCAGAACACTGGGATCTTATGCACATCAAGCCCCACCTCCCTGGCCGGAGGCGTGATCGAGCCGCACCAATCAAAACACAAGACGTCAGAACAGACGCCCATTCGATCAGCCGGCCCCCTGGTAACCACTCAGCCAAAGGGATCGATGCAAACAGCATCATTAGTAACATGGGGGGAGCCAAAGGCGGCCGAACCCAGCAAGACGACATAGCACCAAACTGAACGCTGTGATACAGCAAGGAAAACGGAATCGGAAAATGACAGCCCGAAGGCCGTAAATGGATGCGCGTACAGCACAGAGTAGAGAGCCAGGACGACATAGACGCCGGCATCAGTCACAGACGATGGAGGTACTACGGAAATTAGAAGGAATCAGAGTTGATTCTGATGTCCTGTTGGCAAGTCTCTGTAGAGGCCCTCTACAGCTCCATTCCACATTCGTTGGGATGTGTAGCTGTGGAGTATTTTTTTGAAGGAGAGAGGTGCTCAGTTCTACGCACATAACCAGTTTGTTCTACGGTTGCTCCAGTTTGTACTTGAGCATAATTTCTTTGTTTTTGAGCACAAGTTCTTCCACCAGCTCAGAGGAGTGGCTATGGGTAGCCCTTGTGCTCCTAGCTATGCCAACCTTTATCTGGGCTGGTGGGAGAGGGAAGTTGTGTTCTGTGACGCGATGGAGAAGTATGTTTCCTCCATCGTGTTATGGATAAGATTCATAGATGATGTCTTCATCCTATGGTCAGGGACCTCAGCGGAATTCAAGGATTTTGTGTGGATCCTAAATGTTAACAGCCTGGGTCTCTTTTTTTACATCGGAGATCAGGGATAGGAGGATAACGTTTTTGGA
Source organism: Rhinoderma darwinii (assembly GCF_050947455.1). Classification (NCBI taxonomy): domain Eukaryota; kingdom Metazoa; phylum Chordata; class Amphibia; order Anura; family Rhinodermatidae; genus Rhinoderma; species Rhinoderma darwinii. The sequence goes on along the minus strand of NC_134698.1, from coordinate 64,252,767 downwards.
CATACAGATAGAGAAGACGGATCAGGGGTACATTAAGACAGAGATGCGTAGGAAACCCACTGCCACTAACAATTTGCTGAGATGGGACAGTTGGCATCCTAGATCCTTAAAGATGGGAATACCCAAAGGACAATATATTAGAGCGAGACGAAATTGCATGCCTCCGGCCAGGGAGGTGGGGCTTGATGTGCATAAGATCCCAGTGTTCTGCCGGCGCGTGTTGGGACCGACATCAGATGTCTCATACGTGCCGTAACTGAAATTTAAACAGCATAATACATGCTGACCGGCCCTTTACCAATAAAGATTAATAAGACAAGATATACCCCTGAGGACGCTCCCCTACTTGGTGCAGAAACGCGTTGGGAAGTGGTCTTTTTATATCTGTGGCAGGCAAACCCATTCAAATATTTTGCCAGCACACCTAGCAGCTGTGAATGTGTGGGGTGTTTATTACATGCTAGGCACTTCTATTTTGGTGCTGACTACATGTTCACACCCCGCAAGCTATTGTGTGCAATCCGGATTTGCTTGCCAACGCCTGTAGCTGATTTCTTTGCCAACTTTTGCCCTACATTTTTTAATAATGAATTATGTTTAATAAAATTTGTTTTAAAACGTTTACACAGGCAGTTCTAAATATACAACATTCAGAAAACCTTCATAGACTTCTTAAAGAAACACTATGCTTGGTGGTGAGGGTAGCTTTGTATTTTTAATTTCATATCTTGCAGTGTTGTACCAAGATTTGCCCCATTGTACCCCTGAGGATGCCATCTCGGCAAAACATGTCGGGGGGGCTTTGTATGTTTTTAACCTACTATCAACTCCGAATCCATTCTGGGACAGCGGTCTGCAGCCACTTCCCTCTAGTATAGACAGTATATTAATTCTACTGCTGTTAGCAGAGACTGACCATTGCATCTACATGAGGGATCACGTTTCTGGGCTCATGCGTTGTTTTTAGAATATAGGCTGCGTACCTTTCATAAAGGTTATTTTCATTATTAGTAATTATGTGAATAGAACAACTCAATACCTTCTATTAGTAGTGTGGAAAATAGGGTTAGTTGCCTTATAGGAAAATTGTGTTTTATGCCAAGATTTAATCCCTCCCATAGTCACAATCAATCCGTGCCAGCTCAGAATCTTCTTCTCCATCTCGCCCAATGAAACATACCACAAATGTATTTTTGTCAGATTTGTACAGAATCTGATAGAATGAAACTTATTTTGAAATCTGATTCATATAAAGGTGCAGTCAAGGCTCCATGCACCTCTATGGGAGCCCTATTACGACACTACTAAATGGAGCTGTATGAATGAGCATTGCTACTAGGGGAGAAACATACGGAATCCGATGAGGTATGCCGCACTTTTTTTTTTCTGTTGATTTACAATCCTCCTATGCCTCCATATTAAATCAGAAGCATAGGAAGGTACAATAAACCCCCAATGAACCCCTCTGGCAGCCCTATTCTGGCTATGTTCAAAATGGAGCCGTAATATGGCCATGTACATGAGGCTGTATTCGGATTTGAACCAAGATGTTACTATTTGTCATTTTGTTTGGTTTTTTAACATTTTATAAAGTATCATACCTCCCTTCCCTGCTGGATGTTTAATTTTTTGGCTCCAGTCACACTTCAGAACTACGGAGTCCCTATGGCTCCATACTACACGTTCTGGTATGACACTGTATTATGGAGATCTTGTTCTCTAGAAACAAAACTTGTAGAGGAGAATGCCTTTATAATTCAGCATCTGATAGAACATTGTATAATAACTTTTTTCCTCCACGGATTCCAAATGGATGTGTAAGAAAACATATCCGGAGGTACAGCATGAGCCTATGGATTCCATGGGTACCATATTATGGCTGTGTACGAGTCAAAATGAATAGATTTTTTTATAGTGATCCAAATTTGGTTCACTTGGACTGCGGGGAGTCTGGGCTTTGCAGCTTTAACATGGACGCTAAAATGAAGCCTTTTTGTGTAACCACATTTTATCGCAGTGAACTTTTCTAAGTCCTCTTTGACACTGATCGCCAGAAAAGATACTCTTCAATGTTCGTAAGAAGAAAAAAAATCTCTACCATTCATACACTATTCATAGCTATAATAAAATAATTATCACAATATGATTACTTATAAAATCTCATATTAAATCGCACGTTTTATCCCATGTTTTGCTTTACCATTGGATATTTATAGGGACACATTAAAACGGTTACAATGTTGCCTCGCTCTTTAGAGTTTGAGGTGACGATGCTGCTTGGTCCGTGGGACAGGACTAGGGTTCAATTTGTTGACACATTTGGTCAAAATAAATGTAATTGGTATCTTTGTGACATGAAATAAATGGGTCAAAGCTCATGATGGCTTGAGGCCAGTTTGCAGACAGCCATAAAATAGTTAATTTTTAATACGTTACAACTTATGTGGCCCTTAAAGAGATGGTATCCTATTGCTAAAAATTACTAAAAACTGTTCTGTATGCTACTATGACCTGCAACTGGGGGCTGTGGTTGACCAAATAGTATGTGACGTGCATATTGGGATACGCATAGTTAGTGGCTACCGAGACCCACAGAGATGCGGAGTGTTGTCCCTTCAAAGTGGCTGGTGCTCCCTGAATATTATCACTAGAGCTTGCCCTGTAAAATGAGGGTAGCCATTCACCGACCCATAGTGGCATGTTCGGAACAGGATGCAGAGCCTTCAGTCACTTTGGCACTGCCCAATGGGTGGGAACTTCTGTAGAGTTGAAATCTCCGGTCACGGAATGAGGGCAGCTTTGTATGGTCCTGAGAAATAAAGAAGTAATCTGTTTCACTACAACATCCATCTGATCTTCTGGAGAACCATGTTACAAGCTGAACGAGAATCAGAGTTCTATGGTGATGTAAACTGAACAGGATTTGTGTCTGTATTTCGGCCATCAAACTATGAAATACTCTTTCATACAGTCATTAGTTTCATTGTCATTGAATTTCCAAATGAGCAAAACAATAATGTTAAAGTGGTTTTCCGTTTTGAATAATCCCTTTTTGTCTGAAGGTTCCCCTGATTATACAATTACTGACAGGACAGAGGTAGTATGTGTCCGGAGGCTACAATGGAGCGTCCACTTCCTGCCGGGTTGTATAGTGGCAATATCTTCTTTTTTGGTTCCAAATCGTGCAATGCAATTTCCTGCTCCTGAGTGTGATGATATGGGGGATGGTGCTAGACCAATCAAGCCAATCTCTTTTTTTTCCTTACGTTTGCGTTCACCGTTCCCCGAGTCCTCAAAGCACCTTGCCGGATGTGCTACATCCAGGCTTAGTTTCTATGGGCGCATGGCCCGAAAATGCGGGCGGCTGTCGTCGTCTGGCCGTGATTACGGGCACAGCCGCGTGCATGGAGCCTTAGGGTATATAAAATAGGTTTTCAAAGACCAGACAACCCCGTTAACTGTTTAAAGACCACCTGCTATAGATTAATGGCAGGTAATCCTAGTTCTTAAACCTATGCCATTGCATATTTGTGGTGTGTGTTTAAGCCATTTATCCGAGCAAGGATGTTGAGTGCTCAGTTATCAGCGACTGCCAGGCACCTAGGAGAGAGATTTTTTTTTTTCCTTCTCCGTTTTACGTACACCACATTCAGCGAGCTGAGTTTATAGGAACTACAGTGTGTGTGTGTGTGTGTGTGTGTATATATATATATATATATATATATATATATATATATATATATATAGGGGTCGTCGGCTCCTTGCCCAAGCATTCAGGAAGCAGGACCAGCGCAGTTAGCGCTGTGTGGCTATGGGGGCCCTGTGTTTTTTCTTTAACTGTACCAATCAAGGAAAACCTATTCGTGTTTGACATCACCTAAATCACAAAGTGACGGTTCACAAAAACAAATTGGTTCCATTTAGACATTGTAAGTGTACACTAAAATATATGTTCGTGCGATCATTAGCAAAGTGCCTGGAGGTAAATCTATATAAATGTTTGTGTCTGGAGAATGCTTAGCTTGCTTATGGCCAGCGGCCATAACAATTGTTCAATAGCAAAAGTCATTTAATTGCCTTATTTATTTATTTTTGGACATTTTAAAACCTTTTTGTGTTTTATTTCAGGTTATTTATTATTTGGGATGATTGCTGTGTTTCTTGTGGTTGAGATATTGAAAAGTCTTCTGAACTGCAACCAGTTCTCCAATCTGTTCTTTTTCGGGTGTGACAACAGCCGGAGAGCTGAGGAGATAGACCGTGTTCCTCCATATGACTCTGAGCTTCCCTTTGTGCCTAAACATGAGGAAACAACGAGGAGGAGGGTCCCACACTCTGTATCTCCCACTGATAAATCCTATGGGACTATCAACCAAACGTTCAGCTGATGCTTCTATTCATTAAAAATTGAAATTATTTCCACTTGTTTGTATTACTAAGAACATTCAGTTACCACTGGGAGCACCATGTTGAAAGCGACCCTTCGGCTTTAGCTAAAAATGTAAAGTTTGCTGGGCAATACAGCGTTTAATTACTTGATGCCCTCCATTTAGCTTGTGCCGCCATATCCTGAGCCTTGTCTTCTGTCGTCCAAGATGACTGCAGCGCTTCTTATAGTATATGATGCACGCTGTCCTTCGGTAGTCCAAGACTCCATTCCCTGCTATCTGATTGGCTAGCGCTCTTAATGTGACTACTAGCGCTGCTCACGGGCAGTGTCAGACTAGGGTCCCTTGGGCACACCAGTGGGAATGATTCTGAGGGCCCACCCACAATATCTACAGAATACGTGCACATCCACTTGTTGCTATGATTGTACACATAGGACATATCATCAATAAGGTCTCATAGGTCATAAGAAATAGACTCTAGTGTCAAGTGCTTGGCTCCCAAGTAGACCTTTTGGAACCCATTATTGTCAAAGCCTGGGCCAAAAGGGGATCCTCTAGTACTCTGGTGGGCCAGTCCGACCCTGCTCACGTGGGTAGCAGTAGCCAATCGTATAGCAGGGAAAAGCGCCTCTGACTACCTCCGTGCGAGAAGAGCTGCTGCCATCTTGGATGATAAGAGGAGGCCTGATAATCGGCAGCACAACAAGATAAATGTAGGGCACCAGGTAAGTAAGCTCTGCATTTCCCAGCAAATGTAGCGTTTTCAACTAAAATCGGAGGGTCGCTATAATTGCTTAAATTGCTTTCTCTATTGGTTTGTGCATGAGACTGATATAACTGTGAACCTTATAACTTGTAGGACACTATTAAAAACAAATTGCATGGTTTATGGTTTACAATGGTCACTTACATTGGGTAGATTTCTATACTTCAATGTTAGAGCAGTAAATACTTAATGAAGGAGTATAAGATTATTGAATTTTCACACTTTAGTTAACTTATACGTAGCTCTCTATGAGATATTATAATTTTTTTTTTAAATGTTTAATCAGAATGTGAAATTAAATTCTGCAAGATAGTAATCGTAGGGTATGGTAAAAGCTGTGGTTAGAGCAGACTACTGCACTCCGTTATACGGTGGTAGTAGAAGGTAACCAGTCCAACCCCTGAAGCATTAAGCAAAGGAAGACGTTTCTAGCTCCCTGTAACGTTGATCAGTTAGAAAATAACTTCCTCTAAGGCTGGATTTACACGAGCGTGTGCCTTTTGCGCAAGCAAAAAACGTGGCGTTTTGCCTGCCCAAAAGGCACTTGACAGCTCCGTCTGGCAGCATCATATGATGCGCGGCTGCGAGGTTTTCGCGCAGCCACCATCATTATAACACTCCATTTGGATGTTTGTAAACAGAAAAGCACGTGGTGCTTTTCTGTTTTCATTCATCCTTTTGACAGCTGTTGCGCGAATCACGCTGTTTGCACGGAAGTGCTTCCGTGTGACATGCGTGGTTTTCACCCACCCATTGACTTCAATGGGTGCGTGATGCGCGAAAAACGCACAAAGAACGCACATGTCGTGACTCTTACGCAGCGGACCAACGCTGCGTATAAATCACGCACATGTCTGCACGGCCCTAAAGACTATTATAGGTCCGTGCGACGCGTGTGAAAATCGCGCGTTGCACTTACGTATATCCCATTCGTCTGAATAACCCCTAAGATTGTTGGTCTTAACGCTAGAAATGTAATTTATATGTAAAATATCAAAATTTAGTTCTGACTTGTTTTTTTTTAAGGTATATTCCATATTTTAGTTTTGTTTTTTTTTTTTAAAAACATTACATTTTTGGATTTGAGCAGCTAAACATGGTAAAATATGTGCTGTATCAGAGGCCTGGTCATTATTGTCGTGTACAAGAGCTATTCTTGCCCTGGGCCCCCAAGTCAACACGGTGCAACACTACACATATTTATTGCTGCCAGTGTAGCTCATGGAGACCGTAAAAAATCTCCGTTATTGCGTACCGTAATACGGTCCACAATTACGGACCTGTCCGGTGCTATTGGCCACGGACACCTTTCCGAATCTCTACGTGCCGTAGAACTGTACCGCAACAGATAGAACATGTTCTATCTTTTGCATTTTACGGGCCATGCTCCCATACTTTGTATTGGAGCACGGCTCGAAAGTGCGGCTCGTGGCCATTATTACGTGCATGGCCGTGTGCATGAGGCTTAAGGCCTTGTTCCGATGGCTGTATTTGGGATCCGTACCACATGGATCCCAAATACAATGCTAAGGTACTTCAATGAGGCCATGCATAGTGCCGTATGCGCCTGTGGCATGCGCTTTTACATGCCATATATCAGACACGTTCTCCATCCATAGCACTTATCCAGAACTTTGTGGACCTTGTTTTTGTTTTGTACAGTGTATTATAATCTGAAATACTCACATAAACTTATGGGGGATGGTTAGTGGTCTACGCTCCTCATCTTTCCAATGGAAAACCACATTTTTTATCTGTTTATTTCTAAGATAGATATGACTTCTACTCTCATGCGAGGTGTAAAGCAAAGCCAGGTACAGAGCCAATTGAATGACCGCCCACAACTATTTGATTTAAAATCATAAATACTAGACTAAATAAGACTAGCGAACAGTTGTAGCATACAACAATGTTAAACCAAAAGGTTATAGGCACCGCTAGCATACCATTCTGGACTTGCAGTGTCACAAAGCTGCCAAGAAGATATGTTGTCTGTGACCTGGCCGGATAGAGTTATTGGCTGCGTCACAGATGGATATAGTGGACAGGATGTGTGTTCATTTTATATTATCCCCCCATCTGTTTATATAGCTATCTGCCAACACTGGCTATTGAAGGCTTCTGCCTGCCATTTTTAATTTCTGGATTGGCTGCAGTCTGGGCCAGTTATAAAATTTCTGCGGATTCCATGGCAATATCCCATTTATATGCCATCCGTGTCTGTGTTGGGAAAAATTCATTTTTAATAGTGAAATGAGTTGACTGCATTGCCTCAACTTTTTTTTCCTTTAATAAAATGAACGTTGTATGAAAGCCTCACTAAATATTACAAGAGAACTGAAAGGATCCTGCATTGCACATCTTCACTAATGGTGACTACTGACATTTTAGATAAATTGCAACCGTGTGGGTCATAATTATTAGTCATTGCCCAAACTGCTAGCATTTATTTGCTATTCATTACCGAATATCTACATAAAATGTCTACATTTGTTGTATTCTATGTTCTTGATTGTTTACCCTTATTATTAAATAGACTTTCTATAATGTAGACATTATGTAAACTATTTGCTAACAACCAGGTATTTATTTAATTTTTTTTATTGCCTCAAAAGGCATTGGACAAAGCGAATGCACCCCAATACTGCTTTAGAAACCATAATATATACAGGACGGTGCAAATGTTTTAGGCAGTTGTGGAAAAATTATGCAAAGTAAGAATGCTTTTAAAATATAGATTGTTTACGTCCAGTGGATAAAATTCTGTCCATGGTCATGTGATGTGATGTACACACAGGTGCATGGCTCGTTACAGTATGTGAATCAGAGCTGTGTCTGCTAACGATCCCAGCACCTGCGTGTCCATCACACGACCATGGACAAAATATTATCCACTGGAAGTAAATAATGAATGTTCCTACTGAATAACAACAAGCAGAGATCTTGAAAACTAGGAGAAATTAATGCAGAAAATATATTGGAAAATTGTATAACTTTTCATTGTACACAAAAAAAATAATTATTTGCAGAAACCAGACGACCCTTTTGAGGACAATGTTAGACGAGACATTTGGCATCCATTCCTGGTTATCTGTAAAAATGCCCATGTGGCACTGGCCTCCACATTACAACCTTATTATGTGTACATTTCCCTAGAGTGCTTCATCCTAATTTGCTGAGAATATTCCCTTTAATATAATAGATCACATTTCTCTTTAGGGCACCAGAGTATAAATGGAAGTTATTTCGCTCCTATGTTATTCAGACTCCATCATGTGGATATTTATGGGGCTTCTCCTTGCCCAGGGCTTATATGGCTTTTACCCATTTATTAAAACCGTCCTATTTAATATGTTTTTTTAGACGAGGAATGCCCATTGGTTCAGTCTATTTACTGCCAAGAGGAATAAATAATGTAAATGGTCAAGGTTTACATTGACACTTGTACCTGACCGTATATATGGGATGTGTCTGGATGTAATGTCTTCCATATAGCTTTGTCATACATTCTGACTATATTTCTAGATTTCTTTTCATCTGCCTAAAAGTTATAGAAAATAATATTTACTTTACATTTCTATAGTGTCACTTATTAATGATAGGATAATGCTATTGCCTTTCTATATTTTGGCTTGTATTCAATGTCTATGCAATCGATCACACTGGCAGTGTAATAAAATTGTGCTGTTGGCAGATGTCCTTTTTCCAGTTAGAAACGGCATTACCCGTTTTCTTTGTCATCTTGCCCAAATCAACATTGTAACCCCATAAGCTGTGTATCCATTTTAATGTAGGGTCTGATAATCGCATGGAAAATGTGTTTACTACAGTTAACTCCGGTCACTTGAATGAGTTTTATATTTTAATATAAAATGGAAATTACCTACTAAACTGAAATTTAAAGCAAATAAAAAAATATACGAGAATAAAAACCTGTAATGACTGCTGTGTCAGGGTCTAAATATCATGAAGGTCAAGTAGAACAGACCCTTACAAATGATTATTACAGGTTCAGTGGTTAAACTTGGAAGATATAAAAACCAAAACTAGACACATCCCAAAACTGGTGCCAAGGAAAAGTGGTTCAGTTGCCCATAGCATCGACTCAGATTGCAATATTCACTTAAGTATAGGGCTTCTGAAAAATGTATGCTGGCTAGTTGTTATGGACAACTGCTCCAACTTTCCTTTTGCACCAGTTCTGACAAATCTCCACTATGTTATGGTGTAAAAATTTAATCATTGAGTTTAATGTACAGAACAATCTACATTCATGCAACAGCGACCAAGCACAGGCTACGTGGCTGCTGGATGCAATCCCTGGAAAACCAATTTAGGGCAGATTTAGATGGCTGCAGCATGACCGCATTTAAAGGGGTTATCCAGGTTTAGAAAAACAAAGGCTGCTTTCTTCCAAAAACAGCGCCGTGCTTGTCCTCAGTTTGTGTGTGGTATTGCAGCTCAGCCCCATTTATTTCAATAGAGCTGAGGTGCAATACCAAACACAAGTCATGGACAGGTGTTACACTGTTTTTGGAAGACAGCAGCCATGATTTTGCAATCGTGGACGATCCCTTTAAGTAAGTACCACTGGGATCTACTAAATCAAGCCTAGGTCAGGGTGAGGGTACTTATAGTGATCTAATTTTGATTCAGTAGAACCACAGACAGAGAGTCCAGGACTTGCAGTCATAATACAGATATTATAAAAAATGGCCATATTATGGCAGCCTAAGGTCAGGGAAAGCTGTGGAGTGGCCATGCATCGTATAACATACTGGATAGTCAAATGAATGGCCAACCATGTAATGCATATACGGACCATATATCTTTGCTAGTGCCTCCCCACTCTGACGAAGACCAAGGGGTTCCTGAGTGGGGGACACATACATATGCGCCAATAGGTCTTTGGTAGAATGTACTTTTAATTGGTGCCCTGTACTAAGGTGTTTCTTATGGAGAATCTGATAGCTCTTGCTCAAGGGAATCTGTCAAGGTAACTGATTTCCTTAATATAAAATAGTGAAGACGCCTAAAATAAATCTTACTATGCACAACTTGGTTCTACTTTTTGAAGTATCTTCTACACGACCAGATCACTACTAAAAGGGATGGGATTATTCCTCCCTGGATGTATAAAGAATGATGTAATTTAGTAGCGTGGCTAGTGGGGGGCAGAGGGGGTGGTGGCCCCGGGCCCGCTGAGATGGTGGGCCTCTGGGCCGGTCCCCCAGCGGTGGTGGGTCCCGGCTTAACTGTATCTGGGTCCTCAGGACGCAGATCCATTTGAAACCAATGCTAGAGCAGGGAGCGGACGACTCCTTGCTCCAGCATTCACTGTGTAATTCCAGCTGTGAGCGGCTCGATGCCGACAGGCGCAATGTAGCAACGACATTGCGTCTGTCTGTGCAGAGCCACACACTGCACAGAGCAGAGGAGCAGATGGGTTTCCTCCACTTGACGTGGGAACGGGGATAGGTAAATATTTATTGTATTCGTTTTTTATTAGGCACTATGGGGCATTATACTCTGTGGTGGCAGCTAGGGGGCATTAAACTCGGTATGGGGGTGCTGTAATAGGGAAGTATACTGTATGGGGGCAGCTTTGGTGGCATTATACTGTATGGGGCAGCTATGGGGGCATTATACTATATGGGGCATTATACTCTGTGGGACAGCTATGGGGGCATTATACTATGTGGGGACAGCTATAAGGGCATTACACTGTGTGGGACAGCTATGAGGGAATTATACTGTGTTAAGGGCAGCTATGGAGGCATTATTCTGTGTGCGGAGGCACTATAGAGGCGTTATACTGTGTGGGGGCACTAAGAGGTCATTATACTATGTGGGGGCAGCTATGGGAGCATTATTGTGTGGGGGCAACCATAGGGGCATCATCCTGTGTGGAGGCGGCTATAAGGGTATTATACTATGTGGAGCACACTAAGGGGTAATTATACTGTGTGGGGGGCCTACTCAGATGTGTTTCACCCCCCCCCTTGCTAAATCCCCAGCTACGCCTCTGATGTTACTCCATGTTAGCTAACATTATAGTACTTGTGAATAAGAGACCCACTGTCTGAACAGGCGCATGGTCTATATCTATGACATGTATTGCCCTAGACTTTTGGAGCGCGTATACTTCATAGAACTTAAAAGAAGTACAAATGTCTCTCCTGCCTTATATATAAAGTTATTTCTTTTTAGAAAACGGATATTTCATTTTTTATGTCATAGCTTAGAGGCAATTATCTGAGACTGTGCAGCTGAAGATCCGGTTACGGTTTGTACATGGGCATTGGAAATGCTGCCAGGCAGAAGTGGGGCAGCATACATTGTGTTAAAAATCTCCGCATGAGTTTTGTCACTGCCACAATGTCCAGAACAGGGAGCTATGAGACATTATCTAGTACATTTAGTGATGAAGGGATGAATATTTCAAGTCTGGTAGAGCACTGATGGTTGTAGGCTTTTAGTTGTTTTTTAAAAAAAAAAAATAATAATTAACCACCATATATTACAATAGAGACAACTGCTGCATCTGTGATGGGGCCCTATGGTTAGGTTGGCCCTTTACTACTTCCACACAAGTTTCTGTGTTACAAAGTGGCAAACTAAGGAACATTATGCCAGACTTTCCTCCTATAAGGGTTGAGGAAAGCACCACTGCCCCCCAAAGGGAGGGTGGGAGGAGGATTTGTAGTTTAATGCTATGAACTAGCACCAGGAGGGACATTACCCTCTTTATACACCCTTGTCTATTATACCTCACTACAGCAAAGTCTTAAGAAATAAGATTCTATTTTTATTCTGCATGGAATATAAATCCAACTAACACCAACATATTGCAGTTGGTGTAAAATAATGTTAGCGTTTGTCATAGACTGGGAATTTCACATTTTAATATTCCTCTAATGTATTCCAGTCATTCTGAAGAAATGAAAACTGTAGCTTGATATCTTGCTGCAATAATGCTGAAGTAGTAAAGTGTCCAGGATCTGTACCAGGGAATGGTATAGTGCGTGCCATCGCCGATACATTTCAATGATTTTACAGCAGCGCCCCCTGGCTGCTCTTTCAAAAATGTACAAGCAGAAGTTGTGCGCTCCTGAGTGACACAGAGGCCGGCGTGCATGGGGCTAATGCGGTGATGTGAAGCATCGTACACATATAGCAGCAAAGCCGGAGCAGCCAGCCGCAAGGACAATACTGAGCACAGCAGGGAGAAGCTCAGTGTTGCAGCAATGCTGATCCTACAACAGCAGTAATATTGCATCAAGGAGAGAACTTGGGCCGTCACATATAGAGGGACAGATGTGAGAGGACCAAGTGCAGCAGAATCAGCACTCTCAGAGGCTGGGAGACTCGTTCACAGTCAGCAGTCGGGAAGCAGCTGCTCCGAGCGCTCAAAATCCTGGACGATTGCGGTATCCGAGCACTGGTGTCAACCGGGACCAGCAGCGCAGTCAGCACCTTGGACAGCAGTGCCTGGGATAACAGGAGTGCTGCAGGCTGGGACATTAGAGTGCTTCAGTTATTTGGACAGTAGAGACTGGGATAACAAGAGTGCTGCAGGCTGGGACATTAGAGTGTTTCAGCACATTGAACAGCAGAGCCTGGTCACAGGAGTGCAGCATGCTGGGACATTATGTGATTTAGCACCTGAGACACTTGAAAGTCCTAGCCCCAGGATAAAGTCTTGAGTAGTAGACTTTGACATTATTTTGGACTAGCACCTGAGACAGCAGCACTAGCGATCAGTGTGTGGAGAGTAGCATTAGGGATCAGTATAAACGTGATGGCAGAATAAGGTGTCCAAAATAAGTCAGGATCAGCTCCTGGGATAGCAGCACTAGTGATCAGTATAAGTGAGAATCAGCTTCTGGGATAGCAGCACTTGTGTTCAGTATAAGTGTGACATTAGTGGGGATAGCATCACTAGTGGTCAGTATAAGTGTGGATCAGCTCCTGGGATAGCAGAACTAGTAATCAGTATAAGTGAGGATCAGCTTCTGGGATAGTAGCACTTGTGTTCAGTATAAGTGTGACATTAGTGGGGATAGCATCACTAGTGGTCAGTATAAGTGTGGATCAGCACCTGGGATAGCATCACTAGTGATCAGTATAAGTGTGAATCAGCACCTGGGATAGCAGCACTAGTGATCAGTATAAGTGTGGGTCAGCAACTGGGATAGCAGCACTAGTGATCAGTATAAGTGTGACATTAGTGGGGATAGCATCACTAGTGATCAGTATAAGTGTGGATCAGCACCTGGGATAGCAGCACTAGTGATTAGTATAAGTGTGGGTCAGCACCTGGGATAGCAGCACTAGTGTTTAGTATAAGTGTGGGTCAGCACCTCAGAGAGCAGCAGTAGTGATCAGTATAGGTGTGACATTACTGTGGATAGCAGCACTAGTGATCAGTAGAAGTGTGGATCAGCATTGGGATCGATGTGAATATAAAGCAGTGCAGCAGATGTGACAACAACATTGGACAGCAGCACTAGAGGCACTTACAAGTGTGAGCACTGCTGGTTCAGCACCTTGGAGAGCGCAAGCACTTGCTATCAGAGAGGAGTCACACATTTCAGTGCAGCATTATTGAGGCACTGGCTTGCATCACGATACAGTAATATTTTAGTATCTTGCAGCACAAGTATTAGCCAGGACCCTGGGTAGTACCTGGAACTATCCCATAAAAGCCTTACAACCAGAGACTAAAGCAGACAGAACTCTGTGAGACCAATCTCATCCAACACATTACGACCAAACCCTTCAATCTTTATGGATGTCAAAGCAGCCCCCAACGGTGTGGCGACAATAGAAGACCGGATCTTAAGGATCACTGGATATTATGGGTATTACCCAGGTTATTCCAGCCAGAAACGTAAGATTAACCAAATTCCTTAATGTGTGTAACATCCATGTTGAGCTATTGTTGTTCATTGTAATGCATGTAAAAAGCAAATATATTCTCTTTATGTATATATTGTGTATAGGTGATCTATTAATAGTCATACTGTGGCATTCAGGATGAGTATATGCGCTGCATGACACATGCTTGTATTTGGCAGATGATTAATGCAGGCAAAATGTGATGTTTGGGTTTGTAAGAGGAATTGTTAGACCTCCTAATGTGTATGTGGTTGGATGTTTATTGCATGTGGTACTAGCACCAACACAACATTGGAATTTAGATTGTGAAATGAATAATGTAGGCAGGGGAGGAATGCAGCATATCTTTGGGAAAAGGTCAGTGACTGGTCTTTATCTGTTAGGACCTGAGTAGATGTCCTTGCACATGTTAAACAGCTTCCTGACAAATAGCATCTACAAGGATAGCTCATACCTAATGTCGGAAAGATATTATTGGACCTGTAGTTCCATAGTAGAGGGCAGGTCCAGATAACCCAAGCCCCTAATGTATTACTATTGGTTTTATTTACTAAATATTGCAGGATCATATGACAGCAAATCTATCTATCTATCTATCTATCTATCTATCTATCTATCTATCTATCTATCTATCTATCTATCTATCTATCTATCTATCTATCTATCTATCTATCTATCCATCCACATAGTACAATAGTGTTGTGAAAACCTATTAATAAAAAATTATGCAAATTTTCTGTTTACATTGTATTTAACATTTTCACCATTTTACAAAAAAATGCCGCTTGCTGTCAATGAACAGAAACCTTCCTGTTTGCATCCAAAGGCTTAAAATCAGTACAGACCTAATACTTCTCTGTTTGCTACACTTGTATGTAGTCTAAGCAATAAATTATGAGCTAACCAGCTTGACCTCATGGCTGATACATTGATCTACAATGTAGAAGACAGAATAGGGGAGTGAATTGAGCTGCTGAAATTGTTATCTCAAAAATTAGCTAAACTGGAAATACCTGTAATTGTGGCAAACTATCAGCTGTAAGAAGTGTTGAGACCTCATTAGTGTTCTTTTCTGGAGACTTTGCTAACAAAAACATGTCAATAAGATCATTCATAGATAGGCAACATAAATGGTGCAAGGTATGGGCCATACAACATAGGAAAGACCCATGGATAGGTGATAAATGTTATTGGCTAGTAAACAAATAACTTTGTAATAATACAAATGCACTTTATTTAGATAATATTGGCAAATACCTTATTAATAATAATAATCATAACCATAATAATGAAAAAAATCATAATAATAATAATGTTCAATCTTTAAAAGTCTTATAATACAAAATAACAACATTCGGAGGATTTTATGTGTATTTTATGTTTACTATTTAAATGTTTCATTGAAGCTATATATGTAAAACAAGTGGTTCACTAATTTATGTTCAGTAAACACTTTAAACTGTCCCGACCTCGCAATTGTGTGCACCGAGGCTGTATGGAGGCACACAAAGATATTCCTGAATTCAATGTTTTTTTTTCTGTCTAATTCATACGGAATCCAACCGAAAAAGCCCTGTATGAAATCAGATGCACCCAGAGGTACAGTATGGTCATATAGAAGTCGATGGATGTTGTATTATGGCTCTCTACATCCCGAGGTTTACAAAGCCGTAAAACAGACTGTGTATGAGGCCTTAGGCCTCATGCACACTTCTGTCGGCTGTTGAACGGCCGCTAATGACGGTTCCATGAATCACAGACCGCACACGGATGGCTTCTGCGTGCAGTCCGTTGTTTCACGGACCAAATCAATGCAAAGGCCGAGACTGTTCCGTCAAAAATGGGCAGGAGTAGAACCAGCCCTATTTTTGACGGAATGGCCGAACGGTTCCGTTAAAACAACGGAAGTGTGCATGGCCCTATTCAAATGAATGTGTCAGGGTGCTATCAGTTAAAACAACGGATAGTACCCATATGAAAAAAACTGAAGTGGGCAGTGCTTTAGTCCCAGATAAAGCTACTTTGTTCCTTTAGCAAGTTGTCCAACCAATAACTATGACGGTTGAATAACTTTGCTTGACAGTGGTAAAGAGCGTTTTACTCCGAACACTGTCAAGTTTATGCTGATAATGGATTATCCCTTTAAATCTAAATTAAAAGAACACTCCAAGGAAAACTGATACATTACACAAGTCTAGGATATTATCTTATGGGGACATTAGCATTCTCTTTTTGGAAGTCAGACAATGTACGGAGTTTCTAGTCACAAGTTTTTATTGCAGTCTCTTCCAGAGAGCACATCCTACTTTACTTTAGCTAATGGAGATGAAAATTGTATGCCCAACTGAACAAACTGTCTTGGCATATTTGAAGTATATTTAATTAATTATGGCTTCTGGATAATTGGTAATTCACATAATTAAACATTCGGTGCAGGTGTTAATTACCGTTTATAATTATTGTTATCAGCGTGCATGGAGTATGAGCTTTACATAGTGAAGGTCAATCTAAAGGTATAAAGATTCTTACTTTGATAATTAAAAAAACATGACATAAAATCTAATTAGTTTGTTGCCTAATTGGCAACTAAATACAGTTCAAGTTTGCATGTAAATATTATAACACCATCATATAAACAACACTTAATATGACTAAACATCCACGATTTCTTAAACTTTAAAGGTCTTGTTTCATAAAGGGCGACCCCTTATTAAACAGAAGTTGGCTGAGTAATCAGCTGAACGCCATGGCTTCTCTAAAGCTGTGTCTTCCCATGGGAAATGTAGTATTCCATAGCAGCCTGCCAAATGACTGGCCGAGTATATTCTTTATGGATGAACCAGGTCCGCCAAAATAGCTCTCCATTTTGACTCATAGAGGAGAGTCTGAGTGGGGTATCCCATACTCTATGACATTCATATGCCCTAACAGGACATACAGAAAGGGGTTGTGTGACAACCCCATTAAGGTGTAGTGTAAAACAGAAGAGGAATATTCTGAGCCAACTTATTTATCATTTATCGCTATGGCACTTTGCCATCAAGAAAGTTACTGAAGACATTGGGGGAGATTTTTCCATACGCCAGTCTTAATAAACTAATTTTTGGACTCCGATGCAACACATTTATTAAGAGGCGAACACCTCTTAATAAATGTGTCGCATCCTTCAGCTGGCCCTGTGTCACAATTGTGGCGCAACGACCACAGCTGTGTGCCATCCATTCCTCCTTCCCATCGGACATAAAATAAAAAAATAAGTATTCTCACCTCCCCGCTTCTTCCCTCCGGGTCCCCTCAGCATGCCGCGGCTCATACTAGGTCCTGATGCCAAGCAGCGTCAATGCCTTATATGCGATGCAGCACTTAATGTCCTGAGTGCTGCTTCATATACAATGTCATGGCGCTGCTCAGAGTCTGTACATTGTATGAGTAGCAGCATGTGGAGGGAGCCTGAGGGGACCTGGCGGGGAGAAGAGGAGTGGTGAGGTGAGTATACTTTTCTTTTTTTAATTGTCCTATGGTAATAGGGAAGGGGGAGGGTAATCTGCTCTGGGGGAGCGGGGCCCGGCACGGGCCTCTACCTTGCTACACCCCACAGTGTAAAATCTGGCGTAAATTAGAATAAATTTGATCGCCGTGGCGCTCGGATGAGCACTGCGGCCTTTTCATTGCTTACCAGGCCCAGCTCCGTACATTTGATAGTGGCTAGGTCTGAAACTGCAGCTATATGGGTACTTGGAAATCACTTGTGATCACCTGCTCTCTAGTTTTAGGACTCTGTCAAACAGTTCCCCCTATCTCCGCTTTCTTGCTCCATGTGAGTGTTATGGGGGAGCAGGATATAAAGTTTAACAGTCGTCACACCTCAATTTACAGGTGTTATAGAAAAATGTAACATATAAATACAGGACTCAATGTCATGCTGGTCTCCATTTCTCATAATTTATATTAGTGGTTGGGTAATATGCTGTGCAGTAATGTAATGTTCTCACTTATTAGAAATCAATGCTATAAGGAGTTATAGTATCAGCTTGGGTGCTCCCTGACAATAAAAGGTCAGAATGTTGATTTATGGGTAGCATTGAATGAATGAACCAAAGCTTCATTTATTGCATCCATATACTATTTAGCCCTAAAATCAAAACTGCTACATCTGCATTTTATTATTTTACTTTGCCATTATTTAGAATATTATGTGAATTCCCCAGAATGGTTTCTTAATGTATTCAGAAGGAAACTTACATCTAACTCATATTAGGAAAGCAGAACACAACTAGAGTTCATAGGGCTCCACTGCAAAGTTAGGAATAGCCCCCACCACCTTGTTAACAGTAAGCTAGAGTTGTCATATATCAGATCAGAGGCATAATTTTCCCAATGCAATACTGTAAGGACCCCAACCTACCATGTGCCATTTATAATACTAGTGTTTTCTTATTTAGCAGAGGAGCCTTCGGGCACCCTCCGGCATCAGGGCCCGGGTGCAACTGCTACCTCTGCCCCCCCTACAGTTAGGACCTTACATCAGATCTTCTGCAAACAGGAAAACCTACATAGTAGCGATAGAAAACAAAAAGGATTAACATTTCTGCACCTAAGTTAGCCCTCTCAGCCTCTTAGCCCCACATCAGCTGCTATGGCTATAGTTATGCCCAAGCACCAGATGAACAGATTCTAAACATGTATGACGTGCATTTATAGGGTGTCACGGTTCGTGGGTATATGGACCCACAAGGACGCACCGCCGTAGTGGGGAGGCAACTGGCCAAACAACAGAGCACCCCTGTAATACAAAGTCCCGCAATAGGGTACCTGGGTAGTCCAGACAGTGGCCGCAGCTCTGGCATGGATGGAGGTGTGTGCAGCAGGTTACGCCAGATGTGGCGGATGACAGCAGGTGCCGCAGGTTGCGCCACACGTGGCAGATGACGCAGGATGTGGCAGATGACACAGGACGTGGCAAACGACAGCAGGTGCAGTGGACATGATTCCAACACTAGTAGGCACAGGAACAAGATGCAGCACGGGATACAGGAACAGGTAACAGGGCACGGGTAACAGCTGGAACGGGAAAACACTAAGAGAAACACTAACAATGCTCAGGCAAGGATCACAAGGGCCGGGACCTTCTTATAGTCCAGGAAATCATGTGAGTTGATGATGATGATTGTTTTCATTGCGCACTGGCCCTTTAAAAGCGGGCTCGAGCGCTCGCGCGCACCCTACGGGACAAAGCAGTACGGAGCGGAAGTGAGTGCTGGCGTCTCCTAAGAAGGAGATGGGGGCCAGCGCTCAGAGATCCATGGCTGCGGGCGTCGGGAGGTGAGTAGGTGGACGCTACAGTATCCCCCCTCTTCCGCCCCTCTTCTTGGGGCCAGAGCGAGAGAGGAATTTCTTAATTAGAGCATGGGCACTGAGGATCTCTTCCGGCTCCTGGGATCTCTCCTTAGGACCAAACCCTCTCCAGTCCACCAAATAGAAAGTCCTTCCTCCTACCCTTTTGCAGTCCAGGATCTCCCTCACCTCGAACACATCAGAAGAACCGCAGGGAGCAACTTTGGAACTGGAAGTCTTGCTGTAGCGGTTCAGGACCACTGGTTTCAGGAGGGACACATGGAAGGAGTTAGGGATTCCGAGGGTAGGAGGCAGCCGCAGCTTATAGGAGACAGGGTTTATCTGTTGCAGAATCTCAAAAGGACCGAGGAACCTGGGAGCAAACTTGTATGAAGGCACCTTCAAATGAATGTTCCGAGAGGACAGCCAGACTTTGGTACCTGGAAGATACTGAGGCGGCTCGCTTCTTTTTGTATCCGCTTTTCACTTCATGCGATCGACTGCCAGCAAAATAGAGGACCGGGTCTGTTGCCAGGTTTGCAGAAAGTTCCCAAATGCAGAGTCAGCAGCTGAGATGTAGTCGACACAGGAATAGGGACTCTAGGATGTTGACTGTACACAATGTGAAATGGAGTGGAAGTGGTGGACTCACTTGTGTGGTTGTTGTATGAGAACTCGGCCCATGGAAGAAGCTGTACCCAGTTATCATGCTGTAAAGAGATGAAGTGGGGGAGATTATTCTCCATGATCTGGTTGATCCTCTCGACTTGCCCATTGGACCGGTGGTGATAGGCTGAGGGAAAGTCCAATCTCACATCCAGGAGTTTACAGAGGGCTCTCCAGAACTTTGAGGTAAATTGAACCCCCTGATCTTACACAATGTGAAAGGGCAAGCCATACAAGCGGAAGATATGCTGAAAGAAGAGACTCGCCAGTCGGGGAGCAGAAGGTAGGTCGGTCAGCAGGATAAAATGTGCCATCTTTGAGAACCGGTCCACCACCACCTAGACAGTGTTGCATCCCGCTGAGGGAGGAAGGTCTGTGACAAAGTTCATCATAATGTGCTGCCAGGGGGCATTGGGTACAGGCAGAGGTTGAAGCAGGCTGTCAGGCTTGGAGTGAGTAACTTTGTTAGAAGCACACACCGTGCAAGAAGAGACAAAGTCCACAAACATCTTTGGGTAGCGTGGGCCACCAGAAGTGACGAGTAATCAGGTCTCGTGTTTTGCGAACACCAGCGTGCCCAGCCAGTTTAGAACTGTGTCCCCAGCGGAGAATTCTTCTCCTGTCTGCCAACCGAACAAAAGTCCTCCCGGGAGGGATGTCTCTAACCTGCAAAGGATTGGCAGTGACAATGCAGGACGGGTCTGTGATACTTTGAAGGGACTCCACCGTGTCATCCGTCTCAAATTACCTGGACAGGGCATCGGCCCTCACATTCTTGTCAGCGGGATGTTAGTGGAGCACAAATTGGAAACGGGTGAAGAACAGTGACCACCTGGTTTGACGGGGATTTAGTCATTGAGCGGACTGAAGATAGGTAAGGTTCTTGTGGTCGGTGTAGATAAAGGATGGGGTGAGCTGCGCACTCTAGAAGATGTCTCCACTCCTCCAGAGCCAATTTGATGGCCAGTAGCTCCCGATCCCCAATAGAGTAATTGCGCTCTGCAGAAGGAAAAAAGTCTCTAGTAATAGCCACATACTACTACCTTTCCTTTGGAGCTCCTCTGGAACAGAAGTGTACATGCACCAACAGAAGAAGCGTTCACCTCCAATGAAAATTGCCGAGATACGCCAGGATGATGGAGGATCGAAGCTGAAGTGAAGGCTTTTTTGAGGCTAATAAATGCGAACTCTGCCTCTGGAGTCCACACCTTGGTATTCACACCCTTCTTGGTAAGGGTAGAGATGGGAGCTGTCAGTGATGAGAAGTTTTGGATAAACTGCCGGTAGAAATAGGCGAATCCCAGGAAACGCTGTATGGACCTCAGGCCTTGAGGGCGTGGCCACTCCAGGACAGCTCTCACTTTCTCAGGATCCATCTTGAGACCTTGATCCGAGAAGATGTAGCCCAGGAAGGGCAAAGAACTCCTCTCAAAGACGCACTTCTCCAGCTTGGCATATAAACGATTCTCCCTTAACCGTAGTAGAACTTGACGGACATGCCTCCGATGAGTCGTTGGATCTGGGGAGAAAATCAAAATATCATCGAGATAAACTACAACACAGACATAGAGGAGATCTCGAAAGATATCATTAACAAATTTCTGGAAGACCGCGGGAGCGTTACACATTCCGAATGGCATCACCAGGTATTCGTAGTGCCCATCTCGGGTGTTGAACGCAGTTTTCCACTCGTCCCCTTGACGGATTCGGATCAAATTATAAGCCCCACCCAAGTCTAGTTTCTAAAAAATTCAGGCTCCCCGTATATGGTCAAATAGTCCAGATATAAGTGGCAACGGGTATTTGTTCTTGAACGTGATCTGCTTGAGACCACGGTAGTCCATGTAGGGTTGAAGGGATCAGTCTTTCTTTTTAACGAAGAAGAACCCAGCCCCGGCCGGGGAAGAAGACTTTCGTATGAAACCCCTCTCCAAATTCTCCTTGATATATGCCGACATGGATAGAGACTCTGGCAAGGAGAGAGGATATACCCATCCATGGGGGAGAGAGGCATTAGGAACCAGTTCAATGGGGCAGTCATAAGTCCGATGAGTAGGCAGCGTCTCAGCCTCCCTCTTGCTAAAGACATCTGCAAACTGAGCGAATTGGGGGGGCAGTCCCGCCAATGACTGAGGCAGAGGAGGCTGGACAGGATGGATTTGTAACAGACCATGACCGAGGCACTTGGAGCCCCATTGGAGAACCTCTCCAGAATTCCAGGACTGGGGCATGCAGTCGAAGCCAAGGCAGGCCCAGCCGAACAGGATTGATGCCTTGGGCAAAACAAGGAAAGAAATTAGTTCAGAACGAAGGGCTCCTACCTGGAGCTTCAACGGCTTGGTTTTAGAAACGATCGGGTCGGGCAGAGGCAGTCCATTCACTGAGGCAACAGCCAAAGATGTCTCCTGGGGAACTGTGGGCAACTGAAGATAATCCACTAGCCTTTTGGATGAAGTTTGCCGCGGTCCCGGAGTCTAGATAGGCAGAAACCCGATGCGTCCTCTTGCGGGATACTAAAGTCACAGGACTAGTCAACTTGGAACAGAATGCTTTATTTGGTACCGTTCCACCTAGGGTTGTCTCTCCAACCAATACTAGGCAATGGGGTCTCTCTGGCCTCTGGGGACACAAACGCACAATATGGCCTCCGAGGCCGCAATACAGACAAAGTCCAGAAGTGCGCCTGTGTTGTCTCTCCTGGGTAGACAATTTGAC
The DNA here is from genome assembly GCF_050947455.1 of Rhinoderma darwinii. Taxonomy (NCBI): domain Eukaryota; kingdom Metazoa; phylum Chordata; class Amphibia; order Anura; family Rhinodermatidae; genus Rhinoderma; species Rhinoderma darwinii. The sequence goes on along the minus strand of NC_134698.1, from coordinate 64,229,994 downwards.
ACGGTTCATCTGCATAGGATCCTCTGGTAGGACGACTGAGGAGGATAGTAAGGATTGCTGGAAAGTAGAATCTAGCCTGGGAAATCCTCTCTCCCGTAGAACCTCTTGGTAATGCTCCCGGATCCTCATGTCAACCCGGGTGGCAAGTAGGATGAGATCGTCCAGGGTAGATAGCAGATCACGAGTGACCAGCTTGTCCTTAATCCCAGAAGACAGTCCCTGCCAGAATGTGGCCACCAAAGCCTCGTTGTTCCAGGTTAATTCAGCAGCCAGGGTACGGAACTGAATGGCATACTCGCCCACGGAGTGGTCTCCCTGGTGTAGGGTCAGCAGACATGCTGCAGCCGAAGAAACTCTCCCAGGTTCCTCAAAAATCGAGCGGAAAGTCCATAAGAAGCACTGCAAGTCACGGGTCTCTGGTCCCTGATGTTCCCACAGAGGATTTGCCCACGCCAGGGCTTTGCCAGTAAGGAGAGAGATGATGAAGGCGATCCTGACGTCATCAGAACAGAAGGCCTGGCATGTAGTCTGAAGTGGATCTGGCACTGATTCAGAAATCCCCTGCAGGTCCTCGTGTCTCCGTCATACCGAGGAGGTAGCGACAAGAAGCACAGGGGATCGGCACTGGTACAGACAGGAAGTGTAGCAAGAGGAACAGCAGGAATGGGTGCGGTGACGACTGTGGTTGGAGCAACCAGCCGATGGGCAATGGCGCTCACTGACAGGAGGAGTTGGTCTTGCCATGACTGGAGGTCTTGTATCTCGGCCAGCATGGCTTGTGTCGTCAAGGTCTCAGGTTGACCAGCGGGGTCCATGGCCTGAGCGTACTGTCACGGTTTGTGGGTATGTGGGCCACTAGGCCGCACCGCCGTAGTGGGGAGGCAGCTGGCCAAACAGAGCACCCCAGTAATACAAAGTCCCGCACTAGGGTACATGGATAGTCCAGACAGTGGCCGTAGCTCTGGCATTGATAGAGGTGGGTGCAGCAGGTTACGCCAGACGTGGTGGATCACACTGGATGTGGAAGATGACACTGTACGTGGCGGATGACACAGGACGTGGCAAACGACAGCAGGTGCAGTGGACGCGACTCAAACACTAGTAGGCACAGGAACAAGAACACAGCACGGGATACAGGAACAGGTAACAGCTGGAATGGGAAAACACTAAGGGACCATTTGCAAGACAGACTTGGGAAACACTAACAACGCTCAGGCAAGGATCAGAAGGTCAGGGACTTTCTTATAGTCCAGGAAATCATGTGAGTTGATGACAATGATTGTTTTCATGTGAGCGCACTAGCCCTTTAAAAGTGGGCACAAGCGTGCGCACGCACCCTACGTGACGCAGCGGACCGGAGCGGAAGTGAGCGCTGGCGTCTCCTAGGAAGGAGATGGGGGCCAGCGCTCACAGAACCATGGCTGCGGGCGGTCATCGGGAGGTGAGTAAACCCGACGGCCCACGGCCATGGATGCTACATAGGGTGAGTTCCATAGAAGGTATTTACACCCAGATCTGGAAGCAGAGTTAAAGGAGTTTTCTCATTATGATAATTTATAACCCGTCCTTGGCAGTCCCATATCAAGGGAATGAAGCGATGGCTGAGCGGTCGGACACCCACCGATCTGACATTAATCACCTATCCTATGAATTGGTGATAGATTATCATAATGAGAAAACTCCTTTAATGAGCTTATTTTACAATGTTTTTTCACGGCTTTAGGATAATACAGATATTAAAATTCCCACTCCCTGTTTTCAATCATTTATATCTGATACAATATAATTTTATTTTGTGTATTGCTTCATGGATATTGCAGTAGGTTGTAATTCAGTTATCATTTTTACATTGGCAATGTTTCTTCCATGCTCATTGCCATTCTAGTTTTTTTTTCCAGCAGAATACAGAATTACCCTTAGAGTTGTCTGTTATTGTGGGAAAGGCTGCTGTGTATTTGCTTATTGTCATACAAACTTTTACTGGATGCCCATTGAAATCAATAAATGTCCAAAATGTTCAACTAGAAGTCTTAAAGGGCTGAGAGGCGAGCCGAAGTGATGCAATAAATGAGAAGATCCCAATAAGGAGACAGCTTGGCATGCCCTAGAGGAGGGGTGCACACCTTTTTGCCTCGAGGGCCAAATTGTCAGATTGTACTACTTCCAAGGGCTGTAATACTACTTATAGGGGTATTCACATCTGAGACATCAACAATATATACAGTACATGCCATGAATTTCTGATAGGTGGGTTCCAGTTCTGGGACTTTTACTGATTCGGAGAATGGGGATCCCCTGCTTCCCCATGTGGCACTCCAGAGAAAGAGTCAAGTTGAGCTTGCATAAGCACAGTCATTTCCATTGTAGTTTATGGCTGTTACTCCCATAAACTACAATTGGGAGAGATCTATTCATGCAGAGCCACGTCTCCACCTCATCTCTCCTTCTCTGTCCCCAAACATGGGGAGATGGCTGGGAACTGCACAGAACGGCATTGTGAGCCGCATGTGGCCCCCCGATGCGCAAGGTGTGCATAATTGCCCTCGGGCCTCATTCAGATAGCTGTATTGTCCCCATATGTAACTGTCTGCAATCTGGATATATCACCTGGACTCCCTGCAGCTTTACTGAACCAAATTTACAGCACGGGTACTTGGTTACAATATGCTTGCATGAGGCCTTATAGGGCATGTTGGAAGGGGATGTCCAAAGCATTATGTTATAGCCCATTTCAATCGTGGAATCTTCCAAAAATCTTTTGTCTATGGGGACTGGAATACAGTCTCCCACTAGTAGACACAGATTGGACATGTTGAATTTTTACCTTCCCTGGGATAAATGGCAGAAAAGGTGTCCGTGAGCCATTCTTTTACTTAACTTACTATCGCTAATACAAATTATATTTTTTTCATATATATATATATATATATATATATATATATATATATAACAGTATTTAAAGCCCGGCTTCATAAAAGTACAGAGCAATCATTGTTATTAGGTGAGGCCTGAGACCTTGTTATACTCATGGGATGTTGCTTCTGTATCATTGATGATAAACTATTCTTCCACTTTATGGCGCAGGATGTCATGAAAAGCCTTGCAGGCAAAAAAAACTGCTCGACCATCTTCAAGTTAGAAGGATAAAACTTGATCAGTAATAACCCACAGACTTGTAATGTTGTAGTGTAACTGATATACTGTACTTGTAAACATCCCATTAAAAAGTGCTATCTAGAGTATTACATTTATCACTGGGGCCATTATTACTCTGCAAGGTTAAAATTGCATATAGCCTTGTCATCCCCGCCTTATCAGTCATTTTTGGATATGTATGAAGAATATTAGTTAGGGGCCGTTCACATATGTCAGTTGTCCCTTTCAGTTTCCCTCTGGCGTGTTGCAGAAAAGCCGGAGGGAAACTGATGCTAGAACGGATCCCATAGCTTTCTATGGGATCTGTTCCGGCACATAAGTTGGGGCGCTGTACCGCGCTGGACCTGTGCAGGAGTTCTGCTCACTGTTAGCGAGATGAACACAGGGTGCTGCCGCATCCACCTTATGGTTTTTTCACATATGGTTGAAAAAAGAAAAAACAAACAAACATCAATTTCAAACAGGAAAGAAGAAAAGAAGGGGATAACGTAGGGGGTGGGAGTACATAGAGAACTTTTACCCCTATTGATCCAATGAATGCAAAAAATAAAACCCATAAAGAATGGGCCACAGAGGGGAAAAAAATCCTTCCATACCCCACATGCCCATCAGATTGGATGAACATTTAATCAAGGACAATTACATAACCATTGGTGTTATTTTGTTTCAAGAAGGGATCAATATGTTCTGCTAAAACCACCTATGGTGGTTTCCACTGTATTTCTGGTACGACCCATTTATATATTTGTACAAATTTATCATGTCCCCGCTTAGACATCTCTTCTTAAGACTAAATACATTTAACTATTTGAATATTTGCTCATAACTAAGATTTTCCCTGATCATTCTGAGTTTTGTTGCTCTTTGTACCTTTCCCTACACCTAAGCTTCTTTTCTATGCTTTGTAAAGTGGTAATATTATGTTCATGCCTCTTTTCATACACGACAGTATCCTGCTGGCTTTAGAAGCAGCTGATTGACATTGCACGCTGTCATTTTGTCTATGATCTACAAGTACAGCCAGATTCTTTGAGATGTGCTGTCCACGTGATGTATGGTGATGAACAATTGTAGTAACGATCGCTCATCCCCATACATAACCGATCATTGCTCCTTGTGAAAGGAGCAAACGAGCACTGATCGACGAGCTGTCTCATCGATCGGTGCTCATTTTCACAGTCCAAGCCGTGTAACTGGACCCTTAACACATGCTTCCTTTTCTTTATTATCTGTACAACTGAAAACCTCAACAATCTACCCTTTGTTCTATAGTCTATGACCATTAAAAAGAAATGCAATAGTATTTCTTTAACAAAGCTAGTCAAATGTCTGCAATTATAAAGGACAACGCATATCCAGATGTCTTCCTCCAGGCATAGCCAGCCTGAGGCTTGAGGAACAGAGTCATGGTTCTCTAGAGCACTGCAAATTAACAGAAAGACATTAAAGTGGCAATGGGATCCTCTTTAACAGCTATATCTGAATACCGTATCATTGCTGATTTGTCTTTTTCAGGTTTTATTAAGTATGTACTGAGGGGGATAGATGAATAATTGTACAGGGAGTATCTGTATTATATCTGGTAACTTAGGCTAGTCATGCCGGAACAGATTTAGTAGTATATTCAACTAGTTCAACTAAATGATTATTTAAAAAAAGAAAAAATCTGGAATGTGAAGTTGGGCTATTACTATGAGGCCATCATTTTGTTGTCAAAGACCTGGCATGTCAGTGCATTTCAGAAATGGGCGCTGTGTAATACATCATTTCTCCAGCGGAGGAGCTGCAGGAAAATTGAATAATTTCTGCCAGGTTCCCAACAGATTACAGCTGATCGCTGTGGTTCCCAGCTGCAGGACACTCTGTGATCAGCTTATTATTGGGGAACCCATCTAACAAAAAAGGATTGTCCTAAGTGGACAACTCCTTTAAATTGATTTATAATGTTAGTTGAAATAAGGAATAATTCTATGAAGCCCCACTTTCTATCAAATTATTAAATTATGGAGTAAAATAATAAATGATAAGGACACCATGCTTATATAACAGATTGCTCAAAGCAGTGACGTCTTACAGCCACTGCCCATCTCATTTAAGTTGCTAGAAATTACATACTTTTTATCTATGCATTTAGAAGGACTAGTGCAGGCTAAACTAAAATACAAATATTAAAAGATCCCTTGGTCTTCATTGTTAAATGACTACAATAGGATGCAATGTCCGTTGCATGTAAAATTCAATATCAAGTCAATAATCAATGTACTAGGTATCTTCTCCTCATAGAAGTCAATGACCTGCAGAATATAAGTTTTCACTGCTTCATGGTTATGCACCGCAGCCAGGAAAATAGGATGGCTGTACACGTTAAACACTAGTGTTTATACAGTATGCCCTTATAACAGTGCCAGAGAACTTAGAGAGATGCTCTGTGTAGCCACCTCACTCCAGCTAATTAATCGAGGTACTGAACACCCCCTTTAATGGTAACATAAAATAAAAATGTATGGTGTTGGGAATAACCCTTTAAGCCTTAGCACACGACACACAAAGTTGTCATCTATAATAATGCCCAGTACCAGGGTAAAGTCAGGTCTAATCGTGTAAAAGAAATGACATGTTTTCCTGTCAGTGGGAAGTTTAGCAATAACCCGTGTGTTTGCAGCCTATTAATCGTCACAGACTATTCTCCTAATTGCTATACATATAGAGAGGATATCAGTCTCTTCGCTTTCACATATCACTGATTTTCTAAATCTGGCTTCTAAATGAATGGCTGAAATGGAATGCAATTTTCACTCCTAACTTCATTGATTTTTTTTTTGTCTTTTTTTTTTTAAATGTACGGTAGATTTTGAAGCAAATTTAAGCAATACTAATTTGTATCTGAAGCGGTGACTGCTTCTTGTTCCTTTGTTACTGCTATGTAAGATTGTAATTGATTTTTTACCTCGTTCGGAAATGGCTTCAGTAGATTATTTGTAAATATACAATAAACCAGTCAAGAGAATCTATCAGATGACTAATATAGTCAAGTGGTATTTGGTTAGCAGCTCTCGAGTAAATTCTAGAAAAACCAATGAAGTTTGAGACCTGATTAGAGAAGAGCGAGATAGGTCGTCTGTATAGTCAATGCCTCAAGAAATGTCTAGAGCGGGTTGGATCTAGCTCATGATTTATAGTACAGGCTGGACATTTCCTTCTAACATAGAAAAAAGCACCAGTAATTATAAATCCTTCAGTTCTCATCTTGTGTCAGGTTGTAAAAAATTCTGTTGAGCAGATCCTTAGTTATATGCTTTCCAGGGAAATCTAGGTAAGGCTGGGTTCACACGACCTATTTTCAGGCGTAAACGAGGCGTATTATGCCTCGTTTTACGTCTGAAAATAGGGCTACAATACGTCGGCAAACATCTGCCCATTCATTTGAATGGGTTTGCCGACATACTGTGCAGACAACCTGTCATTTACGCGTCGTCCTTTGGCAGCTGTCAAACGACGACGCGTAAATTGACTGCCTCGGCAAAGAAGTGCAGGACACTTATATACATTATATGCGAGACACTTATATACATTATATGCAGGACACTTATATACATTATATGCAGGACACTTCTTTGCAACGTAATTTGAGCCGTTCTTCATTGAAGTCAATGAAGAACAGCTCAAGATTTACGAGCGTCACAGACGCCTCGCATAATGCGAGGAGGAGCTTTTACATCTGAAACGAGGAAGCTGGTTTCTCCTGAAAACAGTCTGTCTTTTCAGACGTAAAAGCCTCCCATCGTGTGCACATACCCTAAGGGTATGTTCACACGGCCAAATTTCAGACGTATACGAGGCGTATTATGCCTCGTTTTACGTCTGAAAATACGGCTCCAATACGTCGGCAAACATCTGCCCATTCATTTGAATGGGTTTGCCGACGTACTGTGCAGACGACCTGTTATTTACGCGTCGTCGTTTGACAGCTGTCAAACGACGACGCGTAAAAATACAGCCTCGTCAAAAGAAGTGCAGGACACTTCTTTGGACGTTTTTGGAGCTGTTTTCTCATAGACTCCAATGAAAACAGCTCCAAAAACGGACGTAAAAAACGCTGCGAAAACGGCGCGAAAAACGCAGCGAAAAATGCGAGTTGGTCAAAAAACGTCTGAAAAGCAGGGTCTGTTTTCCCTTGAAAACAGCTCTGGATTTTCAGACGTTTTTGTTGACTACGTGTGAACATACCCTAAGGGTATGTTCACACGAGGGCGTCCGTTACGGCTGAAATTACGGGGATGTTTCAGCCTGAAAACATCCCCGTAATTTCAGCCGTACCGGCATGTGCAGGCGCTTGAACGCCGCTTCCATTACGGGCGTAATTAGCGCTGCTATTCATTGGAGTCAATGAATAACGGCTCCAATTACGGCCAAAGAAGTGACAGGTCACTTCTTTGACGCGGGCGTCTATTTACGCGCCGTCTTTTGACAGCGGCGCGTAAATATACGCCTCGTGTGAACAGACAAACGTCTGCCCATTGCTTTCAATGGGCAGATGTTTGTCAGCGCTATTGAGGCGCTATTTTCGGGCGTAATTCAGGGCAAAAACGCCCGATTTACGTCCGTAAATAGGCCGTGTGAACATACCCTTACAGTCAATGTGTCCACCATTACAGCTCCCCTAGGGGTTGCCATTCAGCTTTTCCAGACTCGGGAATGTTAAATCTGCCCAGTGATGGTGTGCAGTGTTTTTTCCCTCCAAACATAGTGTTGTATATTTGTTCAAAAAAGTTTCTATTTTTGTCTCATCTGTCCATAGAACATTTTGCCAGAAGCATTGTGGAACATCCAGATGGTCTCAGGCAAACTTGAGACGGCTGCAATATTTTTTTTGGACAGCAGCGAGTTCCTTCTTAGTTTCCTTCCATGAACACCATTCTTGTTCAGTGTTTTTTTTTTTTAATAGTGGACACATGAACAGAGGTTTTTGCAGTTTGTAGAGTCTTCATTAGGTCTTTTGCTGTTACCCTTGGGTTCTTTCTCACCACTTTCAGGATTGTCCGTTGTGCTCTTGGAGTGATCTAAACAGCAAATTCATCGTTAGGGAGAGCAGTGACAGTCCTGAATTTCCCATCACTTCATCATCATTGTGGTTCTGACCTGAGGAATTACACGTCAATCCCAAAAATAAAGGGGCATCTGTATATTCACTACTGAGTGACTTCAGTTTTATAAAAACTAAATCATTATGAATATTCAAAACCTTAAATTATGTGGAAGCTGTGAGATTATTTATACAAAAGTCAAAGGCTCAATAAAAAATGTTCATAACATTCTGCTTATAGTCAGAGATGTCATATGTATTGCACACTGTCCAACACTTTCAGCAATTTAGTCCCCATGACAACGATGACGCTCACGTTGGATACCACAGACTATACGTCCTGTAATGTTTTCTAAGCAAAAAAAATAATAATTTTTGTATTATATGACCATTGTTTTAAAATTTATATATGTAGCTTTATACTCGTTCACTGCTATCTAACGTTTGTATTGATGTTGATAAGGTAATACGAACAAACCACTTCCACCATGAACTGTAACCAAGACCTTTGACCTAGAAGGACTTCCAGGTCAAACTGGACATTTAAGGAGGGAAATTTCTTCTTTCCCTCTCACTTTTTTCAAGCCTGAGGAAGACCCTGGTTCAGGGTCAAAACGCGTAGCTTTTATTCTGATTTTATGACATATATTGTCCTATCATGTATGTCTTTTAAAAATGTAAACATTTTTACTCCAATTTGATATCCTGTCCCAACTGGGACGTTAGTAGAATTTATTCCACAAGTGCAGGAGCGCCTTCCATCAGGAGTGATCAATTTTTCTTCTTCACAATTTGGACTGCATCCACATCAACTACCGCTGATCTCACAGCCGCCGGTGTTCACCCAGAGGGCTAGCAGACTGCTTACACACAGAGCACTGTGTCTCCATTGGTTTAATGATCGAGTTGTGCCGACCATCTAGCTCAACTCAATAAGGTGAGTGCAAAATCTCATATAAGGTACATTACTGTTGACCTCGCTGCAACTACAACAATACCCCAGAGGAGCGCTCTGTGTCTTCTTTTTTTTCTTCCCATATCATTGCCATGTATTGCACATTATAATGACATATGCTATGAGAGATAGTAAGTAAATTCTTCCAAAAATTTTTGGGATGAAACGCCAGTTTTAATAAATCTCCTTTATAGTTTTGGTTGTACAAATGTAGTAAATAAAAAGGTGAGCTTCTGGAATGAGCAGCTGCTGGCACCATGGAACCAACATCGGAGCCACAAGCGTGGGATTCTAGAATGTCCAAATGAAGTCTTGAGATCCCAGGATCCTATGATCCCCTCACTTGTGGCTCTATTGTTGGTTTCAAGTTGTCAGAGAGGCTGCCCATTCCAGAATATCACCTAGTACATACAAATATTCATTAGAGTTCTGCCTAACCTAAGCACAACCCTATTAGGTTGGTTTACTATCTTACACATTTTGCATTTTTTCAGTGTCTTGTTTATACCCAGATGGCACTGTCTTGGAGAGCATCAGTTTCCTTGTTGTTTCGCCAGATTCCAGGTAGGGACTAATGGATAGGGGGCGATGCATGTGTGCAGCTCTCTCCATTCTATTGTATAGGAGTTATGGAAACAGCCGTGCAACGCTTGCTTGGTTGTTTCTGTAACTCCCATTGAACAGAATGGAGAGAGCCAGAGTCTCATGCATGTGTGCTCTCTCCACTAGTCCCTGCCTGGAATTAACCTATTGATTTAAATGAGAACTGTATAATACTTAATTTTCCCTCTGGTGGCGAAGTAGGGGAATTGAACACTTGCTTCATGGTCATCACAGTTTATACCTTCGTGATGGGTGTCCCAGTAGCAGGACACACTGTGATCAACTTACTGTCACTGGAATCCAAAGCGGACATCTTCTTAATGACTTAATAATTTCACATTTTCTCATAAAATGTTAAGTTATTTATATATATATATATATATATATATATATATATATATATACATATATATATATATATATATACACATATATACATATATATATACATACATATATGTCCCTTTAAATAAAATAAATATATGTGTGTATGTGTATATATATATATATGTGTGTGTGTGTATATATATATATATATATATATATATATATATATATTAGCATAGAAATGTGCCTATATTTTCAAATATATTTTCGTCTTTGGGCTATTTATCGCCTTGTCACCCCACAAGATATGTAGATGTGTGTTATGAGGATGATTGGACTAGTAGCATCTTTCTTCACTGCAGATCTTTGTATCTGCCAAGTTTCATTATGTCAGCAATAAATTTCCATTTATGAAACGAATGGCGCTGACAGAAAACATAATGTTATCACATGACTGTTGCGCAAAATTCAGCCGTGTGTTTCCAACTCACTTACATAGTTTTAAAGAAATAAAGCTTAAAGATTGTGTAATGAAAAGTTATGCAACTTTCTAATATACTTGTAGGGAAATGTATAAAAAATAATGCAATTAAGAACTGTAGTCGTTGACAACAAATCCGATTTCACCAGCAATTTCTCAAACACCTTTTTTAAAATGACATAAATAATCTGATAGGTAACTAACTAGTCTACTTTCCTCTTGGACAGGTTTTTTTTAAAATTCCATCCAGTCCTATACCGTTTTTAAAGCTTTGCTTGCTATCAGTGATAGCTTCGTTGAACGCTGATCCAGATAATATTGATCATATCTAAGTTCACTGAAGCCGTCAGTCCTGCAGACCTGACAAATTCAGCTTTGACCACAAGATACAGCTTCTATGTATTCAGGATACATAGACACTGTATCTCAAAAAGTTTAAAAAAATGTAAATAAAAAAGCATTTAAAAAGTTGTTTAAAATTAAATAAAACATTGATTTATTTAAAAAAAAAAAAATCTTCCAAAGTGTACACAGCCTTTAAACAAAAAGAATCCCAACCCCCCCCCCCCATCTCCCGCATTGTAGCATGACATTTCTTCCCTACACTGATACATTGTTAAAAGACCATCAGCTATTTGAGCAGGACTAAGTCAGTGCAAGTTTTCAGCCTAAACAATGAATATATCCATTCACTGATAGAGTAGAGAAATCTTGCAAATTATGTAGAATTGAACGGTATATTATTATTATTATTATTCTACAATGATTACGCTTTATTTACCTGACCAATTAGCTGCTTTTATGGGCCTATGGTCTAAGGCCTCATGCACATGGCCATATTATGGCTCCACACTTCTGAGTTGTACAAAGGCTTAATAGCGCACCCATAGACTTCTACCGGGCCCTAGAGTACCTCTGTATGAATCAGATTTAATACAGAGGTATAGAAATTTCTTCTTTCGAATTCCATATAAAAATCGTGCAATATTCCATCGGATTCTGTATTACAGAGGTATTCCCCACTAGAAGCATATCTCCATAATACACTTCTTCTACGGCAGAATATACAGAGTACAGAGCCACAGGGGACTCCGTGTGCGGTTATAGAGCCTCCAGCACACGTCTCTGCCATGTACATGAGGTCTAAAGCATCGGTAGGGAACCATTGGTTTTGAATAGATCACTGGTGTTTTAGTTCAGCAATGAGGGGTTAGGACTTTTTGGTACACAGTGCTAAGCCGCAAAATTCATCAGAGTGGAGTTCTACCTCATGCACACAGCAGAGCGGTTAGGCGCTGTATGTCGGGGATATTATCCTCTAAAAGCAATTGTAGGGGAGATTAACTCCGTAACATGGCATCAGGCGGAGGATGTTTTGAGAATTCGGAGGCATATTAAGGCATGGTGTTAAATCAAAGGCATAGTAGAGCCACATGAACCAGTATGGGTGCTTTATTACAGCTCCCTACAAATCTTTCCAAAGCAACAGACTGCTGTCTTCCCTAATAAAAAGTCATGATTAATGTAAATGTCGTATGTATGCTCCTCCTTACATATCGCTCAGAAGACGTAGCAATGAAACCAGAGATTTGTTCAAAATAATATCTTACTCAGTGACTTGAAACGAGATGTTGCCTTATTTAAAGGGATTAAGAAAAGATCTGACAAACAGAGATGACTAAAACCAAGGCCTTATGTGCATGACCGTATTATGGCTTCATGCAACCTGAGTTACGGCACCCATAGAGGTGTATGGGCTCTATTGTACCTCTGTATGCCCCTGATTTTATATTTAGGGTATGTTCACACGCAGTTGCAAAATACGTCTGAAATGACGGAGCTGTTTTCGCTTGAAAACCGCTCCTGATTTTCAGACGTTTTTTTTACCAACTTACGTTTTTTGCGGTGTATTTTACGGACGTTATAGGAGCTGTTTTTCAATGGAGTCAATGAAAAACTGCTCCAAAAACGTCCCAAGAAGTGACATGCACTTCTTTGACACGGGCGTCTTTTTACGCGCCGTCTTTTGACAGCGACGCGTAAAATTACACCTCGTGGGAACAGAACATCGTAAAACCCATTGAAAGCAATGGGCAGATGTTTGTAGGCGTAATGGAGTAGTTTTTTCAGGCGTAATTCGAGGCGTAAAACGCCTGATTTACGTCTGAAAACAGTGCGTGTGAACATACCCTTATACTATAGTAGCAAATCTACTTTTCAGCTCTTCACATTATTATTTTTTTTTTATATACATTCTATAATTCTAATATGGTTAGTAAATGCATTTTGATATTTTTGGGAGAAAACGACTTCATTGGTCATTGAATGTTCTGTAAATCAGATTCTGAGTAACAAGCTGTTTATTCCAACAGGATTCAATATATGATTTTCTACCCTGTGTACCAGTTCTGACTGTTATTTAAAATAGCAATAGGTCCGTTCAAAGAACATTTCCACCCCCTCAAACATTTCCAAGAGGGTTATTGTGGTCTGGCAACTATGAGGTAAAGGGACTTTGGCCCCCATACTAAATCACCACATGTATCATCAATGTAGTTAGCTTTTCCATTGCAAAAAAATGCTGAGAAGTAAAGTGGAAAGTGCACAGTGGGCCATCCCATATTTTGCGCTGTTTTCATTTATAGAGTTAACCCATTTTATGCAATATTGTATTAGATTTCTCCTATTTGGATGACGTTGTAACAGAAAGACTGGGATATTTTTGATGAGAAAAAGTAAAAATCCGTTTCAAACAACTTAGGTACTGCTTTGAGCACCATTTTTCAGTTTACAAATAAATATCATATAATAAATTAGGTGATTTTGTAAATACATTTCATAACATATATGCCCACATAATACTGCTACACAGTCCATGTGCCATGCATGGTCAGAATCCCATGCCATTCCATGCTGAAATATTGAACCCATGTAGTGCCCACAAAATGCCGACATTTATTTTCAAATAAAACCACCATACAGTGTCCCACAGTATAGCAAATAATAAAATTGGGGTCTAAATTATGACCTCATGATGTGCAAACACACAATCCTGCCATACTATGAAAAAAAATCATAGAATCAATAATATCAGTACCCATAAAAAGATCCAGCCATATCAATGTCCATACAATGAAATCACCCATAGTGCCCATAGAGAAGTGCCAGTCATAGTGCCCATACAACATAAACATGTTTGTTCTTATAATAGCCTACATATAATAGTGCCATTTGCAGTTTATTCATAAAAGTACCAAAGACAGTCTACCTAGTATAATGCCAGCTACAGGGGCCTTCTAATAGTGTTAGCCAGTGTACCCCTGTAGTAGTGCCAACCTTAGTAAATTAAATAGCGAGTTAGGAGTTACAAATGAGCGGTCTATAGAAGACCACTTGCTCTTATCTTCCTCTTTCTGCAATGATCTCTACAGTTATAGATCAGTGAACATAAAAAAACTAGTATAATTGGAATAGGGTGGTCTGGTTTATACATTTTCTTTCAATCAGGGGCAGATCATGGTCTTTGGGCAAACATGTGGGGGTATCCCATGACTTTTTATTTTCAGGGGAGAAAGGAAAGGAATAATGTCCCAAAATAGCACAATAATACCACTATACAGTGCCCATATAATACTGCCATATAGTGCATATATAATAGCGCCATACAATAAACACACAACAGCATCATATAAACATTGCCATATAGTGCTCAAATACTAACGCTATAAGTTTGAAAATGAATACCAGAGTTGGAGTCATGATGCAAGTTTAGGCCATGGTAGGTGCAAGGTGGTGGGGCCCCCTAACTAATGGAGGCCCTTGGATAATTGCCTGGGTCGATGGTACTGCAAGATGTTATTACATTCTGTGAAAAGCAAGAAAAATTCATAAACTGCATAGTAAAAATCCATTATTTTTACCAACTGTATTTTATTTCTTTTCATTTGTCTCAGTTGAGCTTTATTTTCTGTATTACTTTCGCTCGGCTGACATTATTTCATACATACAGGCAGTGGGAATCTTTTGTTAGACTAACGGCATGGAAAGAATTTTAAATCCTCGAAATTGAGATGTTAAAAAAATGTCAAAATGTTGACAGATCTGGGAGAGATTTTATAGAAAGGAACGTGAAACGTTTCAGCGCCTTAGACTGCTGTTCCTGAGATGGCACATTGGCTCAGAAACACAAAGAAAATCTATTGCTTCTAAGTGCCAATATACAGTGAAAATATTTCCTGGAAGCTTGAGTCTGACTTCATAGACTTGATGAGTAGATGGTTTCTCACCATTAATCTTGATTGTGCTGTGTTACAATCCTGTCCGGCTGGTTTAAGGGATAGTGTGTGGTTGGAACATAAGTAATCCTTGAGGGCATTGTATGAGAATGGGATAATGGGTATGCTTCTTTTTTTTCCAGAAACAGCGCCACTCTTGTGCATGGGCTGAGTCTGGTATTGCAGCTTAGCTCTATTTATGGGGCTGAACTGCAATACCAGACAGAGCCCATGCACCAGAATAGCACTGTTTCCCGAAAAAAGCATTCCCTTTTTCTATGCTCATATAACCCCAGTCTCCTCTAACAATCAGCTTGTGACCCCCCCCCCCCTGGTCTTGATTTGTGACGGTAGCTGCTATTATAGCCACTATAGGCATTATGAAGGATAGGACTGTAAAATAATTTTATGATATATTATCTGTTATTAATAAGTCATATGTTAACCACATAATTCATGGTTGAGTGGTAAGAACAGGGGCCATGGGTAACATATCTTACCCCACTGGAGGACCGGAGTGCAGGGAAAGACATCCTGTGAACTGGATATGTCTGTACGATAGATAGATAGATAGATAGATAGATAGATAGATAGATAGATAGATAGATAGATAGATAGATAGATGTATACCATTTAATTAAGTTATCAATCAAAGTAAGGACATCCGAAGCAAAGTTTTTTTTTTTTTTTTTCTCTTCATTTAAACAGTGTATATAAGATAAAGGTGAAATAACTAGAACAAAAAAGAAACAACAACAAGTTGACTTTGTAATCATTTCTTAAACAAAAAATAAAAATCACAGATTTGCCAATTCCTCCTATGTAAAAGGTAAGTACACCCTTTTCTCTAATACCTAGTATCGCCCTCTATGGCAGAAACAACCTCCAGCAAACAATTCTTATAACGGTTTACCAATCTCTGACATTGGCTGGGAGAATTTTTTTTGCCAATTCTCCAGTTTCTGATGTTTGAGGGGTATCTCACATGTACGGACCATTTCACATCTCCCCACAGCATCTTGATGGGATTTAGATCCGGGGTTTGAATTCCAGAACCCTTTGTTTCTTATTTTTCAGCCTTTCCTTGGTGGATTTACCGGTGGGTTTAGGATCATTGTCATATTACAAGATCGACTTTCAGCTGAGCGTCAATCTTCTGACCGATAGTCTATCCTCAAGCATCTACTGGTACAATGAGGAACTCATAGTGTATTCTATGATGGTGAGCTGCCCAGACCAGAAACCTGGCAAGTAATACGACCATGTCAGACTGTGCAATTTTTACAAGTTCGTAAACTTTCCCATAGAGAAACATTAAAGTCATATTAAGATGATGTTTCGATTCAACCCTGAATCATGGGCAACTTTAATGTCCCAGTGGAGACGTAGTCTAAATAAGATAGGTTCCTCCAAGATCGTCTCTAATGATTTTCTAATCATTTGCGCCTAATTTGGTTCTTATGTTTAGATCTTTAAGGTAGGTGTACTTACTTTTCACATTGGATAAATTGGAGCCGGAGCACTATAAGGAAGCATTTCTCTGTAAAATATATTGCTTTCAAAGTAGCTAGGTGTGTGTGGGATTATATAGCGGATACAAGCCGTTAATCAGGGTGAATGACACAACAATTTGCTACTTAACTTTCAAGACCCAGTCCATATATAATTCATTCTTCCATATATTCTAATAATAGCGTTCTTATTACTTCCAAGTGCTTGTCCTCTGTTCTTTTCTGCAAATTAGTTTTCATGTATTATCAGTCCACACATCAATGTGATTTATTAACAATCTGTGTATAGTTCATAGAGGTTTTTTTTAGCTCTACAATATTCACTCAGTGCAAGCTGGCATCTTCAGTGAAAACATATATATGCGATATTACAAATGTACCAATCCTTATTATCTTGACTGATAACTTTCTGCAGCGTAATAACTTATCACTTAAGGCTCTAGTCACATGATGGTCTGGGTGTCTGCCGTTTTGGTCTGTTTTTCTTAGCTTTTTTTGCATCCGTTCATTTTCCGTTCAGTGCCTTGTTTCCGTTTTTAACGGTCGATTGTGACCCGTTTTGCATCCGTTTTTTACTGTCCGTTATAAAAATAGATACATTTGTTTTGCCAGGAAGGTCACATGATCGCCCAGTCACAATTTTTTCTTGCTTTCAGAGTATAGAAGCCTTATCTGTGTGCAATGTTTATACTCGGCAGCAACCCACCTCGTGGATAGGAGGCGTGTGAGTGGCTGTTTTATCAGTATCTGCTGCACCTGTGCGATCTCCCTCTATATAGCACTTGTGGCCTGTCTGTATCCTGCTTGGAGGTGGTGTTTTATCCTGCTCCTGTTTCAGTAAGTGGCCATGCTTTTTGTGTGCCTTTCAGAGTATAGAGAGCTTTGTCTGATCCCTCAGCTTCTTTGCATTGGTTTCTGGCTTTTTCTCTGCTATTTTTTACTTGCTACCATGTCCTCCCAACCATTGAACCATGTACTACAGCTTTGGCTGATTTCTCGGCGATTCGGACAGCAATCGCAGATGTTGATACCCTCTGTAGATAGTACCACAGTGCCCCTTGTAGATAGTGCCACACAGCCTCCTTGTAGTTAGTGCCACGCAGGCCCCTTGTAGTTGGTGCCACACAGCCCCCTTGTGGATAGTGCCACAAAGCCCCCTGAAGGTAGTGTCGCACAGCCCCCTGTAGGTAGTGCCGCACAGCCCCCTTATAGGTAGTGCCACAGCCCCCTTGTAGATAGCACCCCCCCATAGATGGCACCCCGCCCTGTAGATAGCGCCACTGTGGCTACCTGTAGGAGAGGAATCCCTCTGACCAGGAGTTGCCCCTGATGTCACTGTCCATATATTGGTAGTGACGTCAGGGACTTCTCCTGGAGCAGAATCCCCGGCCAAAGCGTCGGCAACGTTGTGGCTGGGGATTCCGCTTCAGGAGTTGCCCCTGATGTCATTGTCCATATATGGATAGTGACATCAGGTGCTCCATCTAGGAACGGAATCCCCAGCCAGAGGGATTCCGCTTCTACAAGGAGATACAGTGGCGCTATCAACAGGGGGGTTGCAATCTACGGGGGGGGGGGTGCTAGCTACAAGGGGGTGTGGCACTATCTACAGGAAAAAAATCTCCTCCTCCTCACATGCACTTCACACTGTGAGGAGTAGAAAGCGAGCTGCAGAAAGCACGGCCCCATGGAATTCTATGGGAGTAGTGCGGCCGAGAGAACGGACCAAAAAAAAAGAGCATGTTCCATTTTTGATGGCCCGTCAGAAAAACGGCTGTGTGAATAGCCCCATTCGTGGTCTATTGTTTTTACTGCTGGCCGTGTGACGGACGTTAAATAAACGACCGTCATATGGCCAACTATCCCTGTCATATGAATAGGGCCTAGGTAATTGAAAACTTGTATTTAATGCGTTAAAATACTGCTACATCTGTATAGTGAAATGTATATACTATTTGTAGCATATGAGTTTGTGGGATTGTCCAGGAATCCTTAGTCACAAATATCATAACAAGTATAGCTCTAAGTTTACATATCTATATGCGTACATACTCACCTACACTGCATAGAGCAGAGCCAGGATATACAAAAAAGTTCATATTTCTATATATTAAATTAACAATTTGCCCCATTTTAACTGAAAACCCCTTTAAAGGGGGCATCTGGTTTGGACAACCATGGCTCACCTTTTGGTTACCCAGGAGCTAAGTTGATCTTGGGGAGTCCTACTAATGTATGGCATGATGTCCAGCGAAATCAAGCTGTTCTCTTGGCTTTAGCATATAAGAAACCAGACAATTTCTTTAATATTTCCGTCACCTACAAAGATGGAAGCCACATGGTTAAAGGGGTTTTCCCATCTTGGACATTTATGCATATCCACAGACTATGCCACAAATGCCCGATAGATGCGGGTTCCACCTCTGGGACCCGCGCCTATCTCTACGGAGCCCCCTAACCCAAGTTCTACCATGTCATAAATATCCAAGATGTGAAAACCCCTTTAATATATAATTCTGCCATGTTATAAACATCTGACCAAAAAGCCCAATGGCCCAAGTTTTTGTACAACCAACAGCCAATATGTGTATATGTAGCTTCCTTGTAAATAGATTGCATTCATTGCATAATTGGTTAACAGTAGTTCTAACTTGTCTGCCTAACCTCTTGTATTCCTATGAGAGCAGGTATTGATGTTGTATGTTTTTTTCTGTTTTTAATCGTTAGGGGAGAAAGTGCTCAGCTTTGTAGTTATAGACAAAAATGTCAGCAAATTGCCGGGCCAGCTCAGCTATGCAGCCAGTAAATCACTCTGATGTTTTTCATTGTCAGGGCTGAAGTTCTACCATGGGAGCCTTAATATACAGTGGTTTAAAACACTTTACATGAAGGCAATATATCAATTTCAGTTAAATAGATGGATTAACGACGCTGTGTAAGTATGCTCAGCAGGGCTGCCTTGCTTTATAGGGAGCCTTATATTTAATATTAAGTAGCGGGCTCAGTGTTACATGGGGATCAGATACCAGAAGAAGAGTAAAATAATAGCATAAAGCTTTCTGTTGTCTAAGGACATGCAGCG
Source organism: Rhinoderma darwinii (assembly GCF_050947455.1). Lineage (NCBI taxonomy): Eukaryota > Metazoa > Chordata > Amphibia > Anura > Rhinodermatidae > Rhinoderma > Rhinoderma darwinii. Next base: position 64,210,522 of record NC_134698.1, on the reverse strand, counting down.
TCAGAGTGACGTAACAAAAAAGAAAAAAAAAAGAAAATAACCTGTGAGCAAATTTTAAGACCCCCTGCAAAAAATTGCATATTCGCTGTAGAATTTGAGTCCACATTTTTTGGGTCAAAATTCCACAGCTTTTTTGCAACATCAAATTACATGCTGCAGATTCAGAATCCACACCGCAGGTCATTTTCCGCATGTCTTTTCTGCAGATTTTTCCCGCAGTGTGTGGATGAGAATTCTTCAAGTTTCATTCACTTTGCTACTACTGTAATATACTGCAGAATTTCCAAACAGGAAATGTAGACAGAAATTCTGCAGCAAATACACAACGTGTGCAGGAGGCCAAAGTCTATTGAATATTTCTACTGTTCTGTGCTCTGGTGTGATGACTTAGTCGCATTATTAATGCATCCATAGGAATGTCGCATCACATGGCAGCTACATCAAATAGCTGCCTTGGGATGTTACAGCAAACTAGGATGGTATGCAAAGAAGAATTTTATTACAGACTATGCCTGACGAAGACCTTCGTACAAGGTAGAAATGCGTTGCATGTTTTATACTAGTAAATAAAGTGATTTGAAGCAAAATCCCTTGCTTATAAGCTCACGCCGTTTTTAGTTGACAATGGCGAGTTTCGTATCGCAACGGAGTCCTTTTTTCTCCACCTCGACCAAACTGTCTTGGACAACCGAAGAAGCTTTGTTGAGCCGATACCCGGTGCCTACTCCTAGGCTTGCAGAGTCAGAGAACCCGCATGCATCAAAGTTGAGTTGTGCCAATGAACCCGCACAACTCAAAAAGGTGAGCGCTAAAAATCTGTACACTCAGTGTCAAAGTTTGCAATATCCTGACGTTTTTACCTTAGAGGAGCGCCCCCCCCCCCATTTCCTTCGCATTACAAGCTATGGGACAAATTTACCTAGACTGGCGTTTCGTCTAGTGCCAAATTTATTAACCCCTTCCCATCATAGACATTTTCTGGATTTAAATTTTTGCCTCCCCACCTTCCAAAAGCCATTAAATTTTTTATTTTTCCGTCAATAAAGCCATATGAGGGATTGTTTTTTGCGGAACAAGCTGTAGTTTGTATTGGTAACATTTTTGGCTACATGAGAATTTTTGATCAGTTGTAACTTTTCACTGCACCATTTATTGTACAATTTAATGTATTGGGAACCTGGAAAAAAAATCTTTGTGGGGTAGAATAGGAAAAAAACAGCGATTATTAAATCTTTTCAGGGGTTTCATTTTTACGGCTTTCATCAGTCAATACAATTCTGGTGATACCAAATTTCTATAGTTTTTTTTATGTTTTTCTACTTTTACAAGGAAGAAACTAATTGTTAAAAATAAAATTTGTTTTGTTACCACATTCTGAGGTTCATAACTTTTTTTTATTTTTGTGGCGATTGAGCGGTATTAGGGCTTATTTTTTGCAGGGCGAGCTGTAGTTTCTATTGGTACAATTTTTTCGTGGGATATGAAGTTACCAAAAAACAGCGATTCTGGCGGTTTAATTTTTTTATTTCTCACGGCATTCCCAGTGCGATCGCTGTCCCTGCCCGTTAGTCCTGGGTGTCAGCTGTAAAACACAGCTGCAGTAGCTGTGGGAGGGGCAGGGTGGAGGTGGCCTTGGGCTCACTGAGATGGTGGGACCCACCGCGATCGCCCGTGCCATGACTGGCGCTCCCGCTGCCCCGCCGTGGCCACGCCACACAGAGCGGCCTGCTGCTTGTCTGAGCGTGCGGCGGCGCAACTGAAACCGCCACCCCCTCCCTTCACTAATTGTGCCTGCGTCTATATGGCACAGCTACAATTACATGCAAATGCGCTGAATGGCCGACTATTCTGCGCTTTAAAAATTATGCTGATTGGCAGTGCAGAATGACTTGCCCAGCCAATCAGTGCATTTCACCGATGCTAGCGCTTCCGTTGTTGAAAGGCGCTGATTGACTGGGCAAGGTCATTCTGCCCTGCCTATCAGCGCCCTTCAATGACACAAGCGTCGTTCAGTCCCAAAAGACCTGCTCAGAAGACGCAGGACGGTGCGGGGACGGAATCAAGTTGAGTATGTAAAGTTTTTCTTGTTCTTTTTCACTTAAAAGTGTGAGTGGCGCAATCTACAGGGGAAGCTATATGTGGGACACTATCTACAGAGGGGGTATGTAGGGCACGATCTACAGAGAGGCTATATGTGGGGTACTATATACAGGGGGTGCTATATATGGGGCACTATCTACAGGGGCGGCTATACGTACAGCGCTATCTACAGAGTGGGGGCTATATGTAGAGCACAATCTACAGGTGGGCTATATGTGGGACACTATCTACATGGGGGAGCTAAATGTAGGGCAAGATCTACAGGGGGATATATGTGGGGCACTATCTACAGGGGGGCTATATGTGGGGCACTATCTACAGGGGCTGTATGTGGGTACTATCTACAGGGGGATCTATGGGGTGCACTATCTACAGGGAGCACTGTGTGTGGGACACTGTATGGTGCTATTATAAACAGGGACACAGTGTATGGCACTATTAAATTTAGGTGCCTAGTGTGTGGCATCATGTGAATCTTATCTTCGTTTATAGGTGCAGAAATGTTTGAAAAGTGGGAAGCTGAAGACATCTGAGTGGAAAACTGCAGAAATGGGCTGTGGCCGGGAGAAGTTATCATAGAGGTCTGGACCGGATGGAGAAGAAAAGAGAAAAAGAACAACTAGATACTAATAGTCACCAGTGAGTCACTTAATGTAAATGTTTATTCTAGCCTCTAATCAGATGATGGGTGGTATGATTTTTTTTATTTTTTTTTTGAACAGCAACTTCTAGCATATCCTTACCATTGTTCGGTCATGCTGGGAACAGTAGTTTTACACCATACAAACCTATACGGCAGGGGTAGCCTGGCTGGTATATTCAGGGATGATGGGGTTTATATACAGGAATGATGGTTGTTATATACAGGGATTATAGCTGTTATATACAGGGATTATGTTTGTTATATACTGGGATGATGGTTGCTATATACAGGGATGATGGGTTGTCCAGCCATCATCCCTGCATTAACCCCCATCATCCCAGTGTATACCAGCCATCATCCCCATATATAACCCCCATCATCCATGTATATACCAGCCATCATCCCTGTTTATAACCCCCATCTTATCTGTATATACTAGCCAGGCTGGTATATACAGAGATGATAGGGGTTATATACAGGGATGATGACTGGTATATACAGGGATGATGGGGCTTATATACAGAGATGGTGGCTGGTATATTTAGGGATGATGGGGGTTATATACAGCGATGATGGCTGGTATATACAGGGATGATGGCTGGTATATTCAGGGATGATGGGGGTTATATACAGGGATGATGGGGTTATATAACTAGAATGCGCCTCTTCAGTTGTAAACATGTGTTAGGGTGGGGCCCACTCAGATATGTTTTGCCCTCCCTGTGCTAAACCCCTTGCTACTCCTCTGCACAGCTAACACCCACTGCGTACAGAGTGGGCTCAGCGGGTGAGCCCGCTCCAAACATCACCTCCCTCACCGCAATGCAATATTGCGTCGTGGTGCAGGAACAGGTTAAAAGGCACAACTCAGTGCTGGATTCACAGCTACACTGCTCATTACTGCTACAATGTCCTCCATGCTGCTGCAGCTTCTATATACAGTATGTGATAGATAGAGATAGGACAGCAGGATTCTCCTCTTCTCTCTGTGCAGTGTATAGAAGACATGATAGAGTTATGCTCTGCCCACTAGCTCAGAGAAAAGTGAGAATTAGTGAGAGAGCCTGCAGAGGGGAGAACTGCTAAAAAAAACATGCCAAAAATAAGTCATATATTGGCCAGCAATAGTATTATTCCTAATGTACACACATATGACAGCTTATTCTTAAAGTCATCTGAAAATTTAGGTACGCTTTAAATAATATCCCTCTCAGACATGTTTAACTATTTCCTGCATTGAGCGAGTTTACAGGGTGAAGCCCTCTTAGTACCTTTACTTGATGTACAGTGGATGTGCTATATGTATACGGGTAGCACTGATTTAATCACAATCAGCACCTTAAGGGCCCATGCAAATGATCTCTACTAGTTTACCTTTTATTTTTTAAACATGTCTCCATTAGAAATACAAAATATAGCAATAGTGAAATAAGAACAGTAGCATTGTGCTTGATATCTTATGAATAAAAAGCAGATATACTGTATATCTAACCTGGCTCCTGTGAGGACTCCTGTAAATGGGTTCCTCTTCTGTATATCAAGTGGTGATTACTACAAGGTCTATTGCTAGAAGAGTGCATTGTTCCAGAAGTTCTAAATTTCTCCTGTTGTGGCGCTGCAGGAAAATTGAACACTTGCTGCCAGATTCCTCCCAGATTACAGCTGATTGCTGGGGTTCTTGTGATCAATTTATTGTTGGGTGACCCTGATAAAAAAAAGGATTGTCCAAAGCATGAAAACCCAATAATGTGGAGGCACCATAACTTTTTATATAGGATTGTGACAATTTTTTTCCATTGAAAGATTAAATATTTGGCTGGTGTCTCATGCCTATTGAATACTTCTTAACATGGTCAATCATTTCTCTCCGTCTCGTATTACGCTGTTAAGCATAATTTCCAGAGCAGACAATCTCTTTTCAAATATATAATCTTGTCTATTTGATTATAGAGTACATTACAATTGCTCCAGCTTTACTACCAGTCTTATTATCCCAGCTGATATTGAAAATGAACAGTCTCATATCTAGATGATTGCCTGTGATATACAGCAGCTTATATCTTGTGAGCTTCAATCATGTTTTGTTAAACGGACTGCAGTGTGTTACAAACCATTGATCTCACCAAGGTGTATTTTATTTCATAGTAAATTGCTCAAAATAAAAGGACACCAATGAAAATTAGAGTTTAAAGTCTATATTTTTTTCAGTTCAGTAGAACCCCACGAAGTCCAGGTGTTACATCTGGTATATGGACAGTCAAATACGAGAACAGTTCGCCCACCTCAATGAGGCCTTACACAGACAGCCTATTGATTTAAATGTAAATGGTATAAAACTTAATTTCCCCTGTGGTGGTACGTTAGGAAAATTGAACACTTGCCGACAGTTTCCCGCACAGATTAAGGCCTCATGCAAACAGTCATATTACGACTTTGTTTTGTAATGAGCCGTAATAGGATGTCCATAGAGGCACATTGGGCCTTATTGTACCACTGTATGCCTCCGATTTCTGTCTAAATCAGACTGAAAACATGTGGCATAGTCCATTGGTGGCGTACAACTCTTAATAAATTTGGCGCAACTTGGGCACTCCTAAAGGCAGAAAATTAAATCTACATTCCCTATGAGCCGGTATGTATTTGTGCTACAATTTGGGCCATTTTATGTTTTAGAAATCATAAATCTGTTGGAAATTTGCTGGCCTCACTCAACCCTGCCCACTTTTCTAGCCACTTTTCAAACGTGGCGAGAGGAGGGAAAAGTCTCTAATTGTTGCGCAAATATGGTGTGTGCCATAATTTGCAACTTTTTACTCGAGAAAAGTGGTGTAAACCTGTTACTAAATTCCCCCCCTGTTCGTAATAAGGTATTCTCCCCTAGACAAATTGCTTCTAGGGGAGAATAGCTCCATACTATCTCTGTACATTCGCCCCCTCGGCATTGTACGGCGGCACATGGAGTCCCTATGTCTGCGGAGTGCTGTGTGCATGAGGCCCAAAGCTGATCAAGGGTCCAAGCCGCAGGACACATCTTATTGTGGAAGGAGCCCTTCTTAAAAAAAGCCATTGCCCAAAGTCGACAGCCCCTTTAGGATTAGCATAGCAACTTTTCCCAGTTTTCTTTTATAATGAAATATTTAGATAATTTATTTATTACGTAAAAATTACTGTGACAGGGAAAGGTAATGCTATAAAACTTTTGGTCAAAACTTCATAGGTATTATGTTAAACTCTGGGGGAAGATATAAAAGTGATTAATAGATGCAGAATACATTACATATGAATATTAACATTTATTTAATCAATCTTTGGGCCCGCTAGGAGGCCACCTATGTGTCATGCTCTACTGCAGATGACTGAGTACATTGCAGAGCTGGCAGTTACATAAGAATGAGATATACATATGTGGTCCCATATGGGAATGGGGCAGTACTGTTCTATCTTACTACAAGTAACTGATTTCTATGTTATAATGAGCTACACATCTCTCCTGTATTACATTACATGCACGACTCGGCCCACCATGCCTTAAAGAAGCACTCCGGCAAAAAAAAAACAAAAAAAAAAACTTCTGCACACATAATGCTAGCTCACCAGCAATATTCTAGCAGTGTCATTTATTTTCTTCCTAGCTTAGTTGCATCCATGCAATTTGAACCCTCTCATTGTGGGCAGCTGTGTCATGTGATCTAAGGGTATGTGCACACGATGAGAGGCTTTTACGGCTGAAATGAGAGACTGTTTTCAGGAGAAAACAGCTGCCTCGTTTCAGCCGTAAAAGCTCCTCCTCATATTATGCGAGGCGCCTTTGACGCTCGTAAATCTTGAGCTGCTCTTCATTGAGTTCAATGAAGAACGGCTCAAATCACGTTGCAAAGAAGTGCCCTGCACTTCTTTGCCGAGGCAGTCAATTTACGCGTCGTCGTTTGAAAGCTGTCAAACGACGACGCGTAAATGACAGGTCGTCTGCACAATACGTCGGCAAACCCATTCAAATGAATGGGCAGATGTTTGCCGACGTATTGTAGCCCTATTTTCAGGCGTAAAACGAGGCATAATACACCTCGTTTTACGCCTGAAAATAGGTCGTGTGAACCCAGCCTAACTCTGACCACCAGAATAGACCATGCTCTCATGTGTAGACAGGAGGTCATATTTGCCTGTGTGACTGACTTCCTGACAACTACAAGATTACATCATCACAAATAAAATTCCTTGTGGCACCCCTGAGACCGCTCCCCACCCAGCTCCCCCATGACTTGGTCGAATTTACTAAGGGTCTGTTCACATCAGCGTCCGGTTCCGTCTGGGGTTTCCGTTCATCTATTCCGTCAGAGGAACAGATAAACGGAAAGCTGAACAGAAACTATAGCTTCCGTTTGCATTACCATTGATTTCAATAGTAATGCTTCCACTTCAGTTGGTTTCTGTTTATTTCCTATCCGTAAAGTTTCCGTTTTTTAAACGGAAACAAAAGTACTGTGGACTGCGCTATTGTCTCCGTGAAAAAAAAAAAAGAAACTTTACAGAACGGAACGGAAACCCACTGAAACGGAAAGGAACTTCCTGCAAAAAGTGATATGTGATAGACTGCTCCTGCAGGAAAAGATAAGCAGAGTCTATGTAGCGCTTCTCATCTCTGTATTATCGTCTGGTTCTGACATCACATGCAAATATTATTTACAGATCTCCACGATTGACGTGTATTATACAAGGTTTGCATCCCACTATAATCGAATTTGTTCATGTTCGCTTAAATATAGTTTGATCCAAGCAGCTTCTTCTAAAAATTTCTTATAATACATTAAAAAATTATCTCAGCCTCAACGTTTTCTCTAACTTTTTGCTTAGTAGTAAAAATGAGAAAATGTACTTTGCACTTAAGAAATCAAAATGGCCACACGCCAAAGACATTGGAGTGGAAACATCATAAATCATTCTTTGAGGACAAATAGTCTCCAAACGAAGAACAATGATACAGAAGAAAATGGGGCGTAAAAGATGCTTACGTGGACGCTTGTTTCATTAGCAGGAGGACGTAAAATAAAGATTAGACACAAATTTTTAGCTGCATTTCTTACAACTCAAACTTCCGAGAGCATGAAGATGCTCATAGATGTGCCAACAATTGAGCCGATCCGGACATCAGTGACTTCTCTAGGCAATACTTGGCGATATAGACAATGGAAATATTTCTTACTGCTCTGAAAACGTATTGGATCTGCTTGATAGTGGTGTAGCAATCACATCTGGGCTCCAAAGCGAAGAGCTATTTCTGCGTAAAAGCAAACTATTTTTGTCTAATCCTGTACACCCCTTTAAGAAATGTTCTCACTACGGGGTCAAGGGCCCATTCTGGTTATAGGTCATTGGGCACTGCTCTCGCTCCCTCCCTCATCTATATTGATGTTTCCATTTCATTGTGTGATACTTCCATAACTTCTGAGCAATACGCCCGCTGTCCTGGGGTGATTTTAGATGTTTTCTTTACTCCTTAGGGTATGTTCACACGGCCGTAAACGCCCAAAAAACGGCCGAAAAATCGGAAGCAGAGCGCCTCCAAACATCTGCCCATTGATTTAAAAAAACTGCATTCTGTTCCGACGGGCCGTTTTTTTTTATGCAGCCGTTTTGAAAAACGGCCGCGTAAATAAAACGGCCGCGAAAAAGAAGTGCATGTCACTTCTTGGGACGTTTTTGGAGCCGTTTTTCATAGACTCTATAGAAAACAGCTCCAAAAACGGCGGTGAAAAACACAGCGAAAATCACGAATGGCTTAAAAAAGGTCTGAAAATCAGGAGCTGTTTTCCCTTAAACACAGCTCCGTATTTTCAGAAGTTTTTGAGTTTGCGTGTGAACACACCCTTATATTCAATCACTTGCACACTCATGTCACCTGCACCTCAAAAACATCTCCAGAATCCGACCTTTTCTTACTGTGGTAACAGCCAACACTATTATTGTTGCTCTGATTCACTATCTATCTGTAAATGAAATATGCAACCTGTGCAGCCACTGGGGCCGAGCAGGTAAGAGGGGCACTGCTAGTTTTAAACCCCGCTAGCAGAATCCTACTGTCTATTTGATTGCTAGCTCACAATTACTGGTGGACTGTTGAAGAGACATAAGGGGGATACTTATGACTTGAGAGCAAAGTGTCCATAAACTTTACGTGCACCGGGCCCTCTGCATCTTTTCTCCGCCTATCTATCTATCTATCTATCTATCTATCTATCTATCTATCTATCTATCTATCTATCTATCTATCTATCTATCTATCTATCTATCTGTCTGTCTGTCTGTCTGTCTGTCTGTCTGTCTGTCTGTCTATCTATCTATCTATCTGTCTGTCTGTCTGTCTGTCTGTCTATCTATCTATCTATCTATCTGTCTGTCTGTCTATCTGTCTGTCTGTCTGTCTATCTATCTATCTATCTATCTATCTATCTGTCTGTCTGTCTGTCTGTCTATCTATCTATCTATCCATGGCCGTCGTTAGCACCCAGCGAACCCGGGCCAGTGACGGAGCTTGAGAAAGGCTCCAGTGCACGGGCAATAAAGTACCCACTTTTTTCACCCTCAATATTGGAGTTGCTGCTCATTCTTTGGATTCCTGTGTATTTGGGACTTGGTCTGTCCCTCTGAGCTTGCACCCACACGCTGCTGGTGCTGCTGGACTTTGTATATATCTATCTATCTATCCATGGCCGACGTCCGCACCCAGCGAACCCGGGCCAGTGACGGGGCCCACTACCGTTGGGTGGGGAACACTGCCATCATCACGGCATCACTGTTCATATATGGACAGTGATGTCAGGACAAGAGAAGGAGTCCCAGGCACAGTGCTAGCGGCTCTACTCCGGGACTCCATCTCTGGGGAAGCCCCTGACATCACTGTCCATATATGAACAGTGATGTCAGAGGGAGCGAAGGAGTCCCAGGCAGAGCGCTAGCGGCTCTACTCCGGGACTCAGTCTGTGGGGAAGCCTCTGACGTCACTGTACATATATGGACAGTGTTGTAAGGAGCAGAGCAGTGTCCCAGGCAAAGTGCTAGTAGCGCCAAAAGGCGCTACCTACTGGGAGGAAGGCTGTGTGGTACTACCTGTGAGGGTGGCTGTGTGGCACTACCAGTGAGGGTGGCTGTGTGGCACTACCAGGGAGGGGGGGATGTGGCATTATCTGAGAGGAGGGGGCAGTGTGGCACTACCTGGGAGGTGGGGGCTGTGTGGCACTACCTGGGAGGTGGGGGCTGTGTGGCACTACCTGGGAGATGGGGGCTGTTTGGCACTACCTAGGAGGAGGGGGCTGTGTGACACTATTTGGAAGGGGGGCTGTGTGGCACTACCAGGGAGGGGGGCTGTGTGGCATCACCTGGGATGGAGGCTGTGTGCCACTATCTACAGAGGGCACTACATTTATGGGGGTATAGACTGGGGGCCTAACTTCTATATGGGGGCATAAAGTGACTATTTTTTTTGTATATCTCTATTTATACTGCAAGACTCATCTATTACCCAACAACTCCAATTGATTGATGAAGTAGAGATGGAACTGTGCAAGCAGTAAGAGCTTGGACTGAGCATGATATTTCATTGTATATATTGTATATTTCCTCCCAGTTCCAGCCAAGTTTTTCTTGGAGAAAACAAACATAAAACATGTTGTTCCAAACAAAAATAGAATAGTTATGACATACACAAATCTTATTTTATGCTGCATTGCGATAGCAAGATCATAAATCTATTGTAGCAGAGGAGCTATAGATGCAGAATTTAGTATCTAGAAGTGTATGATGGACTATTGATGTAAACCCAATAGGCAGAAGGGGTAATATCCGTCTTCTTTGTGTTAGATTTATCAGCTCAGTACTTTTTACCTTCTATTTAGCACTCCAGGTATAAGTAGCTTTCATCTTTATAAGCAGCACAATAAGATGCAATACCACAAGCTTAGCTGACGCCTTTCAGGTTACACTGACCCTTATTAATAATAATAATAATAATAATAATAATAGCAACTATGTAACTCACTGTATACAGATGAAATGCAAAAGTTTCTATCTCAGCTGTTGTGCTGCAAAAAGTCTGTGTGTAGCCGCAGCAACCTCTGAGTGTGTGTCCAAATTTTAACACTATGGGGGGGGAATTTATCATCCTTTCTACGCCAGTTTTTCAGACGTAGAAAAGTCGCAAAAGGGCCCAAAAGCCTTGTGGGTCTTTTGCACCGCCTTCAAGACAATTTTTCTAAAGAGGGTGTGGCTTACAAAATTGGGCGGAGTCACCACACCCCGACAAATTTATTATAATTTACATTAGAAGACTGTCGTAAATTAGAACGGAAATCTACGCCTGCTCCTAGCTGGATTGGACTAGCCCCCCCTGTCAGAATACTTCCCCATTGGATGATAAAAAAAAATATGTACACTTATCTGGTCACCTCAAGCTCTCACTACCGGCTGTGGCTAATAATAAAACGCTATGAGACAGATTTACTAAGTCTGGTGTTTCTTATGCTAGTCTTAGGCCTTGTTCACACCGTGCAGATTTGCCGCAGATTCTGCCTGCATTTTTTAAGCCAAAACCAGAATTGGATCCAGGATAGCAGACCTATAAGTCCTTCCATTATATATTTCTTGTGTTTATGTTCTCTTCCTGTTTTTTTACTTAAAAAATGAATGCAAATTATGCAGTAAATCTGCACTGTGTGAACGAGGCCTTAGGATATATTCACACGACTGGGTGTCAAATCAGTGTTTTTCATGGCCGATTTGCACCCATGCGGGACCCGCATTCACGGATGCCTCATAGACTTGAGTCTATTTAGGCATCTGGTAAAACGGGCAAAAATAAGACATGACCTATTTTTTTCCAGCCCATTCACACAGTCCGTTAAAAAAACGACCATGTGAGTAGACCTATAGACATGCATGAAATGTAATGCAGCCGAGTGACGGACGTTTTCTTTAACAGCCGTCACACGGCAGATTTTCCCTGTTGTCTGAATAAGCCCTTAGGCTGGGTTCACACAGAGTTTTTTGCTGGAGGAAAATCTACCTCAAAATTTAGTTTGGAATTTTGAGGTAGATTTTCCTCTGCCTGCACGCCGATTTTCTCGCCGTTTTTCGCCCACAGCCATTGAGCGCCGCAGTCAAAAACTCAGCGAAATACGCTTTCTCTGCCTCCCATTGATATCAATGGGAGGTCAGAGGCGTAAACGCCCGAAGATAGGGCATGTCCCTTCTTCTTCCCGCGAGACAGTTGTTCCGATCGCGGGAAAAAAAAACGCCTCCGCCTCCCATTGAAATCAATGGGAGCCATTTTTTGCAGTTTTTTGCCACGTTTTCCGACTCGGTTTCCGCATCAAAAAACTTGTCATAAAACTCCATGTGAACTCCCCCTTTAGACTGAAGCCTGCATGAGTGAGATGCATTAAATTTATTAAGAGGTGCGTGGTTCTTAATAAATTTGTCGCATCTTGTGCTGTCCGTGCATCACAAAGTGAAATCTAGATTCTAGATCTCCGCTATAATGAATTCCAATTTCTGGCATACATTATAATACATTTGTTTTTGCTGCTATTGGCCCTACCCCCTTTTGTTTTTGCGTAAAATGACAAAAAGTTTCAAATTATTGTTTCTTTTTAATGCCAGAAAAAGTCATGAAATTCCCCCCTAAGTCTATGTAGGAGATCTGGAGCTCTGTATGAGGAAAAAAAGAGCTCTTCACACGATAAAGATAAACTAAGAAATGAAATATATATATATATATATATATATATATATATATATATAATGTTTATACAGTGTTGAAGATGAGCATAGTTCTAAGTTAAATCAAAAGCTGAAATGTTCTAAAAAAGCGACACATCTCATAACTTGGCGGCCGCCAATGTGCCATGTTGCCATGAAATGCAGAAGCTGGAAGTTCCAGGAACCTGGAGTGAGTAATTACTGAGGTTCGCTTCATTAATCCCAGCATACTGATTGGACATCGATATGTTGCATAGGGGAGGGTCTTGGAAGAACTCATGGCTGCCATTCAGGGACATGGATGAGCTGCCAGGGGTCGGGCAGCTGCAGGAAAATACATTTATTTTTTCCTCTAGAATTGTAGTTTTGGTTTAATTGGTCCAGTGCATTGCCAGGAGTCAGGACTATACCATAGCAACACAGAATAATGCACAATACAATGCTAATTTTGAATGCAGCTACTGTAAAGTCCTGTAATGTAATAAAACCTATACTGAATTATTTTTGTGCTGTAATGTTTCAATATGAAGCAATACAAACACTAAGCAGTCATAGGGTTAAAATCGACGCAGCACTGAAAATACTCAGACTTTGCAGTATGTACTCAGTAACTTGAGCGCTGATCTTGAGGATATTGGTCGGGGAAATAGGGGGCATTGTTTGGTTTCATACATTCATCCTTACAGACTGCTATCGACTGATCTCTGTGTAAGAATTGCCTCCTTGTAGCAGCCTATAAATACATGAATGGAGACAATGTCCCCTCCCCCACCACCCAGAAATGTCACAAAAATAGCTTATATTGACCCAGCAGCGACAGTCAAATCTGGTCAATCAACAACAAAAAAAACAAAAAATCTGTTTTTTTTTCTTCCAACAAACAGCGCCACATATGAGCTGTGTTTGGTATTTCAGTTCGGCCCTATTCACTTCAATGCTAATGAGCTGCAATACTAGACATGGCCCATGGACAAGAGTGGTGCTGTTTCTGGAAAAAAAAACTGTTGCCGCTGTTCACAAGTATAAATAAACTTTTAAATACTACCTGTAATAAAGTATATATCTTCACAAGAAGTATCTATACTTCATATAATGTTACCACAATGTTAAGTCCCCCGATGCCGCGATCACATGTGTCACCAAGGCGAACACTTCATGTGTAAATGGTCCCGCAGTGCCAGGGGAATCAAATGTTGGTTTCTCAGTCATGCAACTCGCATGACCGAGACCAGAGGTAACGTTACAACGTTCTTCCCTTCCCCTATGTCCCCCCGTCAGCAGTTTTGAGGCCTCAAACCTGCTGACAGATTCACTTTAACATGATTTTGTTCCCCTAGAAGATAAGCGCTTATTCTTCTTGTATCATATTTTAGTCTAAACTAGAGCAGGAAACATGTAGACTCGGATAGTTCTCAGCTGAACAATCTTAAGTATATGGCGGCTTAATACTTTTTTCAATAAAGGCAACAGAAAGATGATACAACGTCCCGAAAAACGGCTGAAAAATCAGAAGCAGAACGCCTCCAAACATCTGCCTATTGATTTCAATGGGAAAAACGGCGTTCTGTTCCAACACTTCTTCAGCCGTTTTTGGAGCCGTTTTTCAGAGTCTATAGAAAAACAGCTCCAAAAACGGCCGTAAAAAACGCAGCGAAAAACGTTGCGGAAATCGCAAATGGCTTAAAAAACGTCTGAAAATCAGGAGCTGTTTTCCCTTGAAAACAGCTCCGTATTTTCAGATGTTTTTATTTTTGTGTGTGCACATACCCTAAATATCATATTTAAAGAGGTTGTCTGCTTTTTGTTTTATTTATTTAATGAATAGGAAATTATACAGTTTTTTGATATACTTGTATTTAAAGAGGCTCTGTCACCAGATTTTCAAACCCCTATCTCGTATTGCAGCAGATCGGCGCTGCAATGTAGATAACAGTAACGTTTTGTTTTTTTCAAAAACGAGCATTTCTGGCCAAGTTATGACCATTTTTATATTTATGCAAATGAGCCTTTCTTAAGTACAACTGGGCGTGTTTAAAGTTAAGTACAACTGGGCGTGTATTGTGTGTGTAACATCTGGGCGTGTTTACTTGTTTTACTAGCTGGGCGTTATGAATAGAAGTGTATGATGCTGACGAATCAGCATCATCCACTTCTCTTCAGAACGCCCAGCTTCTGGCAGTGCAGACACAGCCGTGTTCTCGAGAGATCACGCTGTGACGTCACTCACTTCCTCCCACAGGAACTTCATTGCGTCGGACGAGCGAGGACACGCTGTGTGTCTGAACTGCCAGAAGCTGGGTGGTAACGAAGCGAAGTGGATGATGCTGATTCGTCAGCATCATACACTTCCATTCACAACGCCCAGCTAGTAAAACAAGTAAACACGCCCAGATGTACACACACAATACACGCCCACTTGGACTTAACTTTAAACACGCCCAGTTGTACTTAAGAAAGGCTCATTTGCATAAATATAAAAATGGTCATAACTTGGCCAAAAATGCTCGTTTTTGAAAAAAACAAAACGTTACTGTAATCTACATTGCAGCGCCGATCTGCTGCAATACGAGATAGGGGTTGCAAAATCTGGTGACAGAGCCTCTTTAAATTCTTCTCCCTTATAAAGCCTCTGTCCAATAAAAAAAAAAAAAAATGATATAGTCCATGAGCTAACTGATTGGACTAAACATGGCATCGGTCATGTGACCTTCCCACACATCATGTGACCCCTGGCATTCAGGTAACACTGCCCAGGTATATAACAGGTGATTAATAGGTTACTGAGGAGCAGAAGGTATAAAATATTTCTACCTACAACAGCATCTCATCATCATGTCTGTCATGTCATTCTTCCCACTGTCTCCTCTGTGTGTTTTTTTTTTAACAGTTAACTTTAGTCACAACATGACAACATTATATTGAGACAGGCAGCCTTTTTATACATCATCTATAGACAGGCAGCCATGTTATACAAGTAAATACATGCACAGTGACGCAGTTGTTCATTCTACCCCAGCACTAGTCCTGTTCACTTAGCCCTGAAACGTTGTTGCTAACTAAATGCTAGGAGTCACATGAAGGGGAATAGTAATCAGAAGTGAATGGGGATAGAGAGTAAAGGAGCATAAAGAGTTAAATGAAGGAGGACGCCAGCATGTAGGGGAAAGGAGAGCGACGGCGGCGCTGCTGGGAAAGGTATAATGTAAATGAATTGATAGTTGTGATAGTAATATGATTAGGGGGATGTGAAACGCGCAGGAGATCATAAATGGAAAAAATATGAGAAGGGAATTCAATTGAACGATAGTGACAGACTGCAGACATCAACTACAACAGTAAATAATCACAGGAATGAGACGCCTCAAGACCCATAAAGAAACAGGACACCCATAGGGTGACCAGGACTGGAACGGATTCCACGGCACTAAAATGTGTTGTCCTTTCCAAATGTAGCCCCCCGTTCACACAGCTGTTCGCTGGGGGAAACTGCTGGCTCCTGTACATTTGCCCTGCAAATTGTAGTGTAAGGCATCATTTACACGAGCGTAATATACGCGCGTGCGACTCGCGTGCTTTTCACGCGTGTCGTACTCACCTATATTAGGCTATGGGGCAGCGCAGACAGTGCGTGAATTTTGCGCAGCGCGAGTGCGTTGCGTAAAACTCACGACATGTCCTTTCTTTGTGCGCTGTTGGCGCATCACGCACCCATTGAAGTCAATGGGTGCGTGAAAACCACGCATGCCGCACGGAAGCACTTCCGTGCGAACTGCGTGATTCGCGCAACAGCTGTCAAACTCTGAATGTAAACAGAAAAGCACCACGTGCTTTTCTGTCGTGGTGCTTTTCTGTTTACAAACATCCAAACTGAGTGTCAAAATAATGGCGGCTGCGCAAAAATCACGGAGCCGCGCATCATACACTGATGACACACGCAGCTGTTAAGTGCCTTTTGCCCACGCAAAACGCTGCGTTTTTTGCGTGCGCAAAACGCACACGCTCGTGTAAATCAGGCCTTAGACGGAGCACATCCCCCTCTTTGCAGCAGCTCTCTGCTCTGGCTTATAGGAGGGGGTCCTAAATAGGACCTTTCTCTATGATGTTAATATTCCCTATTAGAGGTTGTCCTGACAAAAAAAAAAGTCCTGCTTCTTCCTTTGCACATAATAATACAGCTGTCTTCCCCTTATATGACATGAATTTATCACCATCTGAATGTCATCAATGCATGAGGGAGACAACACGGCAACGTCACCGGCTTCTGCTTGTTTAGGCTGGCGCTACATGGCAACTTTGGCTGCGACACAGCTCGCCGTGTGCGTCGCATGTAATGAAAGTCAATGTGGACGCGTTGCATACTGTAGGCTGCTGCCGCCGTGACTAGACAGTCGCAAAAAAATCCAAACCTGCTGGATTTCTTGTGACTGTCAGTTTGTGATTGCAACAACCCGCAGGTCGTAATGCGGCCATATTGACTTTCATTACGTGAGATGCCCGCAAGCAATTTTTGGCCGGTGGCCTGTGTCGCGACTAAAGTCGTTGTGTAGCCCTAGCCAGGTACATACATGAGAAAGGTGGGGAGATAGTTACACGTGTCATATAGCAGATCTTATGCACAAATGAGAACCCACATAAAAGTGCTCGATACTGCAGCTACATCTTCTTTTCCCCTCTCAATATTCTTGCACCTGACTGGGCCCCTCATCCTCTGGGCCCCATATCCGCTCCATGATGCAATGGGCCAGATCTACTATTCAAACTGAGCCAGAATGGTGGTCGACTGCACTATTGGTTCCGTCAAGAACAACGGTGACAGACGGAAACCATTAGCTAGGTTTCCGTCACCATCGAGTTCAATGGTGAGGGAAAGGGAAGCCGAGGTTTCCATTTGCTTCTCCGTTGAGGGCTTAAGCCGACAGAAACATCCGACGGAACCCCCTCAACGGAAGGGCAACGCCGCAACAGTGATGTGAACAGGCCCTTAACAGTATTAAATCTGCCCCACCATTGTGTTCTCACCTAGAAGCTTTACCTCACGAATGTATATAAAATCAGAGGCACACAGAGGTACATAGCAGGCTACGTGCACCATGTGCATTAGGCCAAAATATAGCTATGTCTTACCTGAGGAGGCACAAAGGCCCCTCTGCCACATACGAAGATGCCTGTATTATAAATGGTACATGGTAGGTGGTGGCCCTATCACAGACTTTGCACTGGGGCCCAGAAGCTTCAGTTGCTCCTCTGCTTTACCGTCCATCTTCCTTGTTGACTTGCATGTTACCTCATGGCTTTGTCTTTTTTTTTTTTTGTGCTGCAATCCTGTCAGATTTATCACCTTTACTCCCAGAGCTAAAAATTAAATATAATTTCAGAAAATAGTGGATAAACTGTCTTCTTACTGAATAGGATCGTCACGATAAGTCACCGCTGGTCGGAACGTTCTGTAGCCATGGAATCAATTAACCCCTTATCCTCTCGCTGGTCTTCAAATCTTTTCTCCAAAAATTGCTGCACATTGTGACTGGCATTCTGATTTGATTTTCAGTCAGAGGATGGAGAGCCACCTAGTGGTCACTGTGTGAGATTTTCTTCATATTCTTTACAAATGTGGTAGTATTTCAACAAAAAACGGATAAATTTACTCCTAATGACCAGGCCTGAAACGGCCTTAATGACCAGCTAAATGTTTTAGTTTTTTCCTCTATACCTTTCAGCAGCCATAACTGTTTTATGTTTTCATTTTTGTGGCTATATGATTTTTTTCTTCCTGTGCAGTGTGGGGGCAAAATTACAGTGTCATTTATGTAATTTATTTTTGCAGCGTTAATATAGAAAAAAGTGATCCCAGCTGTATTCAGCATGCTGCTCTGGAGCTGTAAGTTACAGCTCCTGTTTAGAGTATGAGTGCTCATAACCTTTTTCTACAGCGATGTCAAAATACAGTGGGTGGTCGGGAGTGGGTTAAAAGTTAAAAAAGAAAAAAACAACAATATATTTTATTAAACTTCAAGGAAATGGTATAATGTAACTCGATCAGTCTTACACCTTCTTTTCACAGACACCTTGAAGCCGTATTGGTTGCTGAACATGGCACCAGTTTAGTTAATTTTATCACAGTTCGTTCAGAGTTGTAGCTAGACTTTGCTTCACCTGGGTCAACGGATCAGTACACTGCCCTATCCTTGCATCTACATACCCTAGCCAAGGCACAGTGGCATGTTGATGCCCACTCAGCACCCATGACCTACGCTCCACCAGTGCCGCTTCATAGCTATGCCCCTGGTAAAGTTTAGTTTTAATGCACAGAAAGATGTTAACACTAAGCCCCAGTGATAGTGTAATGTGTATTAGCAAACACAAAACTTCACATAAAATTACGCATTGGTCTACAAACTGAGTTTCAATTTTCTATATAGATTATACTGTATATGTTTTTTGCTGGACTACTCAAGGAGCTTAGACAAATGTCTAGAACCACATACTCTGGGCTTAGACCAGAACTAGTTATATATGTCATGTTTTATTTGTCATGCAGGAATAACCTTGTTACCATGTGGTATAGAATTCTTCGGGTATGTTCACACGGCAGCCTCAGGAGAAAACAGCTCCGGAATTTCAGACGTAATGCCAAGTGCAGGCGCTTTTCGCTGCGTCCATTACGGACGTAATTGGAGCTGTTTTTCCATGGTGTCAATGGAAAACGGCTCCAATTATGTCTCAAGAAGTGACAGGCACAGAACATCATAAAGCCCATTCAAATGAATGGGCAGATGCTTGCCGACGCTTTGGTGCCATATTTTCGGACGTAATTCGAGGTTAAAATGCCTGAATTACGTCCGGAAATAGGGTGTGTGAACCCAGCCTTTATGCACAGTTGGTTTTGATAAAATATTTGTATGGCCCTTGTTATTTTTTCAAAAACACTGGGGTTACAAAAATGCTGCTATAGATCAGATTGGATAGATTGTAAGCCCTCACTGGCAGGGTCGTCTTTTCTTCTGTACCAGTTTGTCATTCATGAAATGCTATGTACAACTTTGAATGGTATTTTTTTGATTATTATTTAATCAATGTGTTTTGTGTTTTAAATAACTTTTCTTTTTGACTTTTATTACATTTTTGTTGTCGTTTTTACGATACAGCTTCTATGTATCCTGTATACATAGAAGCTGTATCGTTTTCTTTTAGCCGATTCCGTCAGTTCAGCTAAACTGACGGCATGGCTGAGAGCGGGTCCTGCATGTCTCTGAAACACAGGATCCAGCTAATATCGATCACATCTAAGTTCATAACTTAGCACCCTGTAATTAACGGAGCTTTAAAATATATAATAATAATACTCATGGCGGGGGGCAGAAAACGGAAATTCTTCCTCGAGGCCCATTTGATTTACATGAAGCAGTGCAGTTCAATGCGTTATCAATCACTTTATGAGATAAGAACACCCCTTTAATTTTTTATTCTCGTAGGTCTCGTTTGATGGTTTCTACAATATATTGTTGTCGGTGCGCTAATTTGCCTCTAGTCAAAATAGTGCTAGTGTTCTGCTATAAATGCGAATTAATATAATATTTTTGCCATGTTTCCTGCGCAATAGCAGTTTCATCATAATCCTTCTTCAGGCTAGCACATCTTAACCACAATGATACATTGTAGAAAACTGTCAGGACAGGATAGGGATTTGTGCAGCTGCTTAGTTCACAGAGGATTGTCTAGGCTAAATACAATTGTTGCAGCTGTATTAGGTCTGTAGGAGTTTACATCCTCTAGATACAAACAAGGCTGTTCCCATTCATTGACAGCAAATAGAGATGTTAAAAATGGTGAGAAATTGACAAGAAGATTTGGTCATGACCCTTCTGTCACCTACTTTTTGCATTTGGTAGGTTAGCCAGAAGTATGGAAGGGAGAATAATTGCAGGATCAGGCAACGCAAAGTTTGTTTGTAGTCTGTTACCATGGAGACACATCGGTCTGCAATAGAGCTGTAGGTACAAAATGGTAGGACTTTTTGAATTAAAACTATTTGCAAAGGTAGGCATATCCTCTAAGCAGATTGGATTTATTTTCCAGTAGATACATATGAGGAAATACTAATTGTTTTGTAACCATGGACACGCTGATTATCACTTTCCCCAATCTGTGGTTCTCCAGCTGTTGCAAAACTACAACTCTCATTATGTGCCCATTATGATGGAAATGGTAGTTTTGCAACAGCTGGAAAGAAACAAGCAAAGGTTGAAACATAAGAGAAGGAAATAACACATTTAGGACATTCTGTACGCTGCATTTTACCAAACAATTATGAGCAATAGACAAGACAGACAGGATATGCCATGTAACGCCAGTAAATGCACAACCACATGACAGCACAGTTTGCTGCCTGCCTTCACTTTGAAAAAGAAAACTATCATTTGTCTATCACCCGTGCTCTCGGTGGATCTTTTTGCTTGCTATGAACCGGGATCAGTTTACCTCCGGGCAATCGGCTCTATAGTCTTCACTTTGGAAGGGCAGTTCAGGCAGAATGCTTCATCTACCACTAAGATCCAGCGTCATGGCCTCCCCAGGTCTCCTCAAATCCTTTCTTACTTCTTCTCAACAAAAGACTTTTGATCTCTAAAAAGAGTCGTCTTTTACAGGTTTACTTGCTGTTATATGGATGTAGCAAAGCTGAGTTTGACACTTGAATCAACTGCGGTTTTCCATAGGATTGCAAGTAAGGGTATGTTCACACGGCCTATTTACGGACGTAATTCGGGCGTTTTTGCCCCGAATTACGTCTGAAAATAGCGCCTCAATAGCGCTGACAAACATCTGCCCATTGAAAGCAATGGGCAGACGTTTGTCTGTTCACATGAGGCGTAAATTTACGCGCCGCTGTCAAATGATGGCGCGTAAATAGACGCCCGCGTCAAAGAAGTGACCTGTCACTTCTTTGGCCGTAATTGGAGCCGTTATTCATTGACTCCAATGAATAGCAGCGCTAATTACGCCCGTAATGGACGCGGCGTTCAAGCGCCTGCACATGCCGTTACGGCTGAAATTACGGGGATGTTTTCAGGCTGAAACATCCCCGTAATTTCAGCCGTAACGGACGCCCTCGTGTGAACATACCCTAAGGCTGGGTTCACACGACCTATTTTCAGGCGTAAAAGAGGCGTATTATGCCTCGATTTACGCCTGAAAATACGGCTCCAATACGTCGGCAAACATCTGCCCATTCATTTGAATGGGTTTGCCGACGTACTGTGCAGACGACCTGTAATTTACGCGTCGTCGTTTGACAGCTGTCAAAAGACGACACGTAAAATTACAGCCTCGTCAAAAGAAGTGCAGGACACTTCTTTGGACGTTTTTGGAGCTGTTTTCTCATAGACTCCAATGAAAACAGCTCCAAAAAACGGACGTAAAAAACGCCGCGAAAACGGCGCGAAAAACGCATCGAAAAATGCGAGTTGCTCAAAAAACGTCTGAAAATCAGAGGCTGTTTTCTCTTGAAAACAGCTCTGTATTTTCAGACGTTTTTGGTCACTACGTGTGCACATACCCTAAACCTACTGAGCTATCTGAGGGTATGTTCACACGGCCAAATTTCAGACGTATACGAGGCGTATTATGCCTCGTTTTACGTCTGAAAATACGGCTCCAATACGTCGGCAAACATCTGCCCATTCATTTGAATGGGTTTGCCGACGTACTGTGCAGACGACCTGTTATTTACGCGTCGTCGTTTGACAGCTGTCAAACGACGACGCGTAAAAATACAGCCTCGTCAAAAGAAGTGCAGGACACTTCTTTGGACGTTTTTGGAGCTGTTTTCTCATAGACTCCAATGAAAACAGCTCCAAAAACGGACATAAAAAACGCCGCGAAAAATGCGAGTTGGTAAAAAAACGTCTGAAAAGCAGGGTCTGTTTTCCCTTGAAAACAGCTCTGGATTTTCAGACGTTTTTGTTGACTACGTGTGAACATACCCTTAGGGTATGTGCACACGTAGTGACCTTAGGTTTTTAATATAAATATTCGTAAAATGTATGTGTAAAGGAATAATTTGCCGTTATTGCGTTCTTATGTGATTACAGAATGAGTAGTCTTATCGGTTCAAAAAGTTTATCCTTTTAAAAAAGCTTTATTATAAGTAAGTGATCGTTTTGTTATGAGCTAAACACAAGAAATGGTTATAAACCATACCTAATAGAAATCCCAAAATATGCAATCCATATATAGCACGGTGCCGTTTCGGAGAGCAACAATTCAAAAAGAAAAAAACAAAAAATATTTTCCAAAACATACCAGGCACTCTTTGGGATAAGAATAATTTTATATAAATTTTTATTAAATTCCATATAAAAATATATTTTAAAGATTTTTCATATATAAATATATCTCTTTCCTCTTTTATCCATAATACAAAGATTTTTTATAGGAAAAGAAAAGGGTTTGAGAAAACACATTTGTTTCAAACTAGATGTACATAATTTTAAAAAAAAAAAAAAAAAAAAAATGTCTCCTGGCCAGGATACCAACACAGACTTTTATAACATTACTGCCATTAATTTATCCCCCTCTAAACACAATGACATGTCATGATGAGATATCTAGGTAATAGGTGTTCTATACATAAGCCAAAATCAGACCCATATAAGAGATTAGCTATAAGAACCGGTTCTGAAGATTTTTTTTTTGATTTTTTTTTTATATATTTTTTTTTTTTATTTTTTTTTGATTTTTTTTATCCAGACACCATTGGTCTCCGTTCACACTTGCGCTTTTTTCTTTTTACTCCTTTTCTAATTTTGGTCCGAAACCAACAGAAACAGTTCCTCTTGTGTGATAGCAATGCAATTGTATATAAGGAGTTAAATATTCATCTTTAAATCTTCCTATACTCGGGGGCAGCCGAGATTTCACCCAAAGGTGAGCAAATTTAAGCAATGGAGCACGCTCCTACATTTAAGAGTCGGAATCCTGCTATGCTGGTATCCACGTTAAATTTTTATTCAGACACCAAAAAAATAAAAATAAAAATAAAAAAATCTTCAGAACCGGTTCTTATAGCTAATCTCTTATATGGGTCTGATTTTGGCTTATGTATAGAACACCTATTACCTAGATATCTCATCATGACATGTCATTGTGTTTAGAGGGGGATAAATTAATGGCAGTAATGTTATAAAAGTCTGTGTTGGTATCCTGGCCAGGAGACATTTTTATTTTTTTTTATTTTTTTTAAATTATGTACATCTAGTTTGAAACAAATGTGTTTTCTCAAACCCTTTTCTTTTCCTATAAAAAATCTTTGTATTATGGATAAAAGAGGAAAGAGATATATTTATATATGAAAAATCTTTAAAATATATTTTTATATGGAATTTAATAAAAATTTATATAAAATTATTCTTATCCCAAAGAGTGCCTGGTATGTTTTGGAAAATATTTTTTGTTTTTTTCTTTTTGAATCGTTTTGTTCTAATTAAATGACTGTCTCCATTTTTTCATTTAGTCCTTCTGGAACTAATGTTTTTAATTTATAGATCCAGAAGTTCACACGGCAAGGGTATGTTCACACGGCAACGCCAATTACGTCTGAAATTACGGAGCTGTTTTCAGGTGAAAACAGAACCTGAATTTCAGACGTTTTGACAAGTGCACGTGTTTTTCGCGGTGTCTTTTACGGACGTAATTGGAGCTGGTTTTCATTGGAGTCAATGAAAAACGGCTCCAATTACGTCCCAAGAAGTGACATACACTTCTTTGAGGCGGGCGTCTTTTTACGCGCCGTCTTTTGACAGCAATAGGGAATGGATGGAAAAAAAAGGAATTTCCCTCTGGCGCATCCTCCAGTGAAGAATATTTTCATTCGAGAGAGGTGTTTCAGTAGAAAACTGACTTTATTCAGGTTACAAATACAACAAAAAAGTTTCGAGATCGTACTGATCTCTTCCTCAGGTAGTGTACGAGTGTTTAACAATGGAAGACAGTCTCTGTTTTATAACACAGACGAGGAGTTAACAAGGAGACAACTACCGGGTCAGATTGACAGGTCAAACAATAGCATAAAAGAAAGGTATGTATAACCAATTGTTTTTTATGTTAAAATTCAATATTAGTATATTAAAATAATATGTTTAAACATTATGTATTATAGTAAAGTTATTTTGGTCATCTATTTGACCATAGGTTTGAATATACAAATATAACAATGGTAAAAACGGTGTCAATATTTAAAAGGGACAGAACAACCTGTCATATCAGAGAGAGTACTATAAATATGATATAAGATTAAATAAACAGCTAAAATGAATTAAAATAGGAGAAATGTAATTGTAATACCGGCTAAAATATGCTAAAATATTAAATGTGCAAGAAAAATATAGTAATTCATTTTTATTGTGGTTAACCAACTTTATAATGAATGAATATTTGCTGTTTTCTATAATCATATAATGATACTGTCTTATTAGTGTCATAATTCGTTAACAATAAGGAACCATGAGGCTGGATTCACACGAGCGTGGCGTTTTTGCGGACGCAAAAACACGGCGTTTTGCGCGCGCAAAAACCACTTGACAGCTCCGTGTGTCATCCGTGTATGGAGATGAGGCTAGTCGACGTAAATAGTCACTGTCCAGGGTGCTGAAAGAGTTAACTGATCGGCAGTAACTCTTTCAGCACCCTCGACAGTGAATTCCGATCACAATATCGAGCAACCTGTTAAAAAAAAAAATAGATGTTCGTACTTACCGAGAACTTTCCTCCCGTCCGTTGCCTTGGTGACACGTCCCTGTCTTGACATCCGGCCCCACCTCCCTGGATGACGCGGCAGTCCATGTGACCGCTGCAGCCTGTGATTGGCTGGAGCTGTCACTTGGACTGAATCGTCATCCCGGGAGGTCAGACTGGAGGAAGAAGCCGGGAGTTATCGGTAAGTCAGAACTTCTTTTTTTTTTTTTTACAGGTTTTTACATGTATATTGTGATCGGAAGTCACTGTCCAGGGTGCTGAAACAGTTTAACTCTTTCAGCACCCTGGACAGTGACTATCTCTTGACGTCGCGTACTGGAATTTTTTTTGTCGGGTTCGGTCAACGAGTTCGGCCGAAACCGGTGAAGTTCGGTTCGGTTGTCCAGGCTCGCTCATCTCAAAGACACTCCGTTTGGATGTTTGTAAACAGAAAAGCATGTGGTGCTTTTCTGTTTACATTCATCCTTTTGACAGCTCTTGCGCGAATCACGCAGTTCGCACGGAAGTGCTTCCGTGCGGCATGCGTGGTTTTCAATGGGTGCGTGATGCGCAAAAAACGCCGAAAGAACGGACATGTCGTGACTTTTTTTCAGCGGACTCACGCTGCGGAAAAATCACGGACATGTCAGCACGGCCCCATAGACAAATATAGGTCCGTGCAACGCGCGTGCAAATCACGCTCGTTTCACGGACGTTTTTCCCATTCGTCTGAATAAAGCCTTAGGTTTTTAATATAAATATTCGTAAAATGTATGTGTAAAGGAATAATTTGCCGTTATTGCGTTCTTATGTGATTATAGAATGAGTAGTCTTATCGGTTCAAAAAGTTTATCCTTTTAAAAAAGCTTTATTATAAGTAAGTGATCGTTTTGTTATAATTAAATGACTGTCTCCATTTTTTCATTTAGTCCTTCTGGAACTAATGTTTTTAATTTATAGATCCAGAAGTTCTCTCTGTTGCATAAAGTCGCAAATCTGTTGGTATTAGATGCCGTGATTTGTTCAATGGGAGTAATTTTAAAACAATCAAAATTATTATTGTGTGACAACATACAGTGTCTGGAGACACTATGTAGGATAAATTTGTTCTTGCAGTTTGACCTATGTTTATTTACACGGCAGTGTAATTGTTGTGTAGTTCTGCCCACATATTGTAAGCCACATTGGCAATTTATCAAATAGATGACATATTGTGACTGACAATTTAGATGTTTATCAATTTTATGTGTATTTTTTGTTTGATTTGATGTGAAAGTATCAGTTTCAGTGATCATGTTACAACATAGGCATCTTGTTTTCCCACATTTCGAACTGCCTTTTTTGTTTTGTTTGACAATAGTAGTTACTTCGGTTTCATTTTTGTAATCAGGAAAAATTACTCAGCTAGGTGCTAATATATTTTTAATGGTTTTCGCTCTCCTGAAAGTAATTAATGGCTTCAATGGTAAATTATGTTTCAAAAATGGGTCTCTTTGCAAGATGTGCCAATGTTTGCACATGATGTTCCTAATTTTTCTGTGTACACTATTATATTTTGTAATAAAATTAAATGAAAATTTGTTGGTTTTTACTTAATACTGCTTTTTTTTGGCTCAACTGTTTTCACACAATCCAGTTGTTTTAAGTCTTTTGTTTTTTTGTAGGCATCAGATAGAAGGGTGCAGGGATAATTTTTCTCTTTAAACCGTTTATAAATGATACGGCTTTGTATGTTAAAATCTGTATTTGATGTGCAGTTTTTCCTGATGCGCATGTATTGGCTGTAAGGTATGTTCTGAAGCCATTTTCGATAGTGGCCGCTTTTGTAGTCTAGGTAACTATTACTGTCCACTTGTTTAAAGTGGGTCCGTGTAATAAAATTTTCTTTCGATTTTGTAATTACTAAATCTAAAAATTGAATTTGTTTTTCTTGAATGTTAAAAGCGGCGCGTAAAAAAAAAGCCTGTCTGCACAGAACACCGTAAACCCATTGAATTCAATGGGCAGATGTTTGCAGACGGTTTGGAGCCGTTTTTCCAGGTGTAGTTCGAGGCGTAAAACGCCTGAATTACGTCCATAAATAGGGCGTGTGAACATACCCTTACAATGAAGCTCCCTCCTCTAAACCCCAGCAATCAACTGTTGTTGCAGCGGCCACTACAGGGGAGATTAAGAACTACACAGCACTCATTCCAATAAATTGGCCAGTAAGTAATCCATGGTCACATTGAATCCACCGGGGTGGCAGCCTCTCCTTGCAGTGGCCCTCTGCTCTGCCTAATTGCGGGGAACGCAATGGTGGGGGGCTGGGGCCCACTCTATGATGTCTAAATACCCTAATAGGGCATATAGACGGGCTTTTCTGAGGGGGCAACCACTATAACAGTGCATTTATTGATGTGACAGTGATATTTTGGCAGGAATGAATTAAAGGGTGGTATCCGTCTGTGATATCAATTCAAAGGAAGCTCGATTGTTTTCCTTTTGTTTATAGGGAAGCGTTGTTGCATGAATGATGGGCAATGAGTGGCAGGTTCTGTTGACAAGGAACAACTAAACAGGTTTCCTCTGCACAGATAAGCTTGTTGCTGCCATATGCTCCTCTTTGCATCTGTTTCTGTGTGAATTGTATGCCACTCAAGCATCTGTCCCTTCCTAGTAGATTAACTGTCATTCTAAAATGAAATAGAATGGTTGTGAGCAATTCTGCATCTGGAGATTAGTATAGATAGAAGTGCTTGCTCGCTTTACACAATGCCTTTTTGTTACAAGAGTACCCCATCAATAAGATGATCATAAAGTGCACCACTGCTGGGACCTTCTGCAACCAGCTAAAATCTGTGGAGAAACCGGGCAGTAAGTGTTAAATATCCCTGCAGCACCACCACTGGGAAAATTAGGCATTACACATTAGTCCAGACCTGCCAAGTCTTCCGAAGAAAGAGGCTATTATTGTAGCCACTTTCCACCCTGGTTAATATATGAGGGTCATGAATGGGGGACCTCTTTATTAACTGAGAAATACCTAATAGGGTGTTTAAAATGTTTTTTTTCTAAATGAGACAACCTCTGTAATGATAAGACCGCTCCAATAATGAGTAGATACAAACTATCCCTAACATCCAGTGCAAGTAATTGAAAATATATTTCTGCTTTCGGAATTGATAAATGTTATATTGTTATTATTTTGCACAACTTAGACACAATTCCTGAAATGTAGCCCCACTCAGTAGCAGAAAAGGCTCTCTTAGTGTCCAAGGCAGAGAGAGTCAGAATGCACCCACACCCAAACTTCATCCCTGAAGTTCTACATGATAGCTGCCCCCCACCCCACATTCCCTCCAATAACTAGTGTTCTAATTTAAAACAGACTCCCCATTTCCCCCCACCCCCTTCCCCTACAAACATGTATAGTTCTCATTGCAGGGTGAGCTGCCAGTATGCATCTATAGGAGGGCGCCCACTCAAACTTACCTTAGGTTGCTGCCTACTCCAGCTATGCCTCATCTTAGCCCTGACCCCACTTTCTTAAATATTAACTGATTCACTTAAAAGACAAAAATGGCACACAGTGGCGCAACATAGGGCATCATTCCACGACAAATTAAAACGGTGTCAAATTAATTAGTTACGCTCACCTGGCGATGTCGTGCTGGGAGCATGACATCCTAGTTGACTTTGTAGTGTGATGGTGAAGTTTTGGGGAGCTGCAGGCCATTGGTCTATCTGAGTAGGAGGAACATTTCCCGGCTGGTACAATGGTGGTATAAAACCAAATAGCACAGATAAACTCCGATTGCAAGTTGGCACTGCTCCCTTATTCTTATCTTACTTCAGGTGTTACCCTAGCAGGCATGTTGACCTAATGAACTAGCACATTCAACTCTGACCTACACACCATTTTTTCCCTTTTTTTTTTGTTAGCTTAAAAAGTGGCATTTTGCCATTTTCTTTTATTATGTGATATTGCCTGAAGTAGTAGCTGGTCTGGCTCCGAAACACGTTTTTTTTCTCACTGTACTTCTAATATGGACCACTAGCTGTTATACCCGGCATTGCTCGGGAGGTTGACTTACGGTATAGATAGTGTTTCTGCCCGTCCGTCCCGGGGAGGCTGTTGTGGGTGACAGTAGTCGGTCGGGCCCGGGGGTCTCACACCGGATGGCGGAGAAGCCGGGTAAGCGAGGCGGCCCACCATCTCGGTGTCTTGTTGTCGGGAACATTCCGCCATGTTGGGAAGGTCAGTATGGGAGTGGTGTGGCCTAGGCCTGCCATACAGCACACGTAACCTCACGTAGCTTGCTCTCCACAGCACCCTCAAAGTACAGACCCGGCTCCCTCCGCCAACGATACTCACCATCACGGCCGTGTCTGCTCGTCCATCCCGGGGAGGTTGTGAGCAGACAAAGAGCCAGCGCCCGACACTGCGCTCCGTGTATCCTCTGACCTAGTGCCATTTTGTGTGTGGCGTTCCAATGACGCCAAGGCGTGGCTACGCTGTGGAGGATGGAGCGTGACGTCACTTCATTTTAAACCAATGAAAAATCGGGCTTCAAACAAACTTTCAAAAATATATAATAGATGTCCCAATGAATTCAGCTTAGATCACCTAGATCATTATAGAACTATATGGTGATGTGCTGTAAGTTCAGTTTAATAGAACCGTGAGGGTCCAGGTATCACAGCCATAGTGCATACCCTAAAATGCAACCATATTAAGGCCATGTGAAACCGGTCTAATTTCCAACGAAAGGCTAAAGACTTTATTTTCTATCAAAGCATGGGAGGTATGTAGGATGTGTATTTAGGAAGAATTAGTGCAGAAAACCTGCTCTAATTCTTGTCTCTGTAGTACTCACTTGAGCCAAACTTAATCTCCTCTAATCACATACTCTTGTATGTTCTTCAGTAATACGAGTTCAGGGCTTTGCAGGTGTAATATCACCGGTAACACCAAATGACACTTGGCAAATGATCTATTACACATTTAAAGTGTCAATTTTATTTGAATTTTTATTAAGTGCTTTTATTTTCATGTTTCTAATATACATGAATTTAATACATTCACCCCCCCCCCCCCAACATCAAATTGGCATATATTATGTTATGCCTTGCACTTCAACAGTACATTGATTTCATTTATCAACACTCTTGGCTTTACATAGAAAAACTTTTCATTACCTATCTAGAACTGTTCCTGAGTTACAGCTTTTATAATAGTCCAGAGCTGCATGCTTCAGAGATGAAATCTCCCAGTATTCATGACTTACTATAGTGGTTTGTATTTTGGGAAAGTGAATTTTAAAGATAATGTGTGGCAGAAATCTGCAGCTGAAAGTCGTATTTCTGCATCGCATTAGCTTGCGGATTTGCACGTGGATTCGATTAATTGTAATTTAATTGAGCTAATTCGTGGCCTTTCAATGCGGAATTCGCGTCTATAATGGACAGGAACAGAATAAGAAATATGCACCTAAATCCTGAAACAATCCACATCATGTGAACTTGGCCTGAGTGTTTCCGATGACAACCAGCAGAATTATGAATGCAGCTCTGGAATATAATCCAAGCTGTTACGCAGGATCAGTACAAAATGAGTAAAGCAAATTGTTAAAAATGCTTGAATGTAAACATGCCCTTTTAGTTGTCAAAAAGTTTGCTAATATAGCCAGACATTAGCTTATGATTTGAGAGAAATATCTTTCTGAGAACTCTTATTTTTACTGTCTTAGTCATTATGACTGTGTTGGTTAATACAGTATATATTTCATTATAATATTGTGATAAATAGCCATCGGTGACATTCAAACATAGACATACAACTAAGGCTTCGTTCACATCTGCGTCGGGACTCCGATCATGGGTTCTGTCTGAGCTTTCCGTCAGGGGTACCCATGAACGGAATCCAAACTGAAATAAATGGAAACCATAGGTTTCCGTTTGCATTACCATTGATTTCGATGGTGACGGATCCAGTGTAAATGGTTTCCGTTTGTCACCGTTGTGTAAGGGTTCCGTTGTTTTGACGCAATCAATACTGTAGTCGACTGCGCCATTCATTCCGTCAAAATAACGGAACCCTTGCACAACGGTGACAAACGGAAATCATTTGCACTATATCTGTCACCATTGAAATCAATGGTGATGCAAACGGAAACCTATGGTTATTTCAGTTTGGATTCCGTTCATGGGTCCCCCTGACGGAAAGGTCAGACAGAACACATGAATGGAGTCCCGACGCAGATGTGAACGAAGCCTTATACAAGTCATCATTAGTTAATTAATTAGTAAATTTGTATTTGTACCATATAAAATGATTGGTAAAAACTAGTCATTAAAGTAAAAGGGGAAAACAAATATCTAATATATATTAGTATGTGGTCTAACTCTAAATTGTGCATATATTTTTTTATATATTATGGAATTCTGAGTTAATAAGGGGGTCCCCGTTCAGGACCCTCATCTGTTAGCCAGCACAGAGAACGGCTTCAAAAGTCATCTCTTGCTCTGAAGGACATGGCAAATCTGTGCATTATATGGACATCCCTTTGTCTTCAATGGGAACTACGTAATGCTTCATTTCCCCTGTGGTGGCGCTGCAGGAAAATTGAACACTTGCTGCTGAACTCCCCCGCATATTACAGCTGATCATTGAGGGTACAAACAGCACACCCTGTGTTCAGCTTATAGTTGCGGAACAAAAAGAGATTATCCAAAAAACATGCCCAGTTTGCCCATATGATAGTGTATTAGGAGTAATTGATCTAATAATAAAATGATCAAAAATGATTAATACAGTGGATAGCTCTAACATATTACATTGGCTGTTACATATTTTTATTTCTTCATTCCTTTTAAGATGAAATAGAATTTAAAGTCTACAAGTAATATTTATCAAGTATTGGAGGAATCATTTTATTGAGAGTGAATGTCTAAATAAGAGTTTTCCAACTGTATAGTCACAATTTCTTGTTAAATATTACTTTACAACCGTATAGTCATTACAATGGCCAGTGAACCAAGACCATAAGAGTCTAAATAGAATGAAGGCTTCTTCCTCTTGAGACTCCGCTCTAGTCTTTTGAAAAAGTTTGTAATGTTTGGATGCTCTGTCAGTTGAGTACATCCAAACAATGCTTAATAAAACATAGACAAGCATCTTTATCTGCCGGCCAGACTAGTTATTTTATGTAGGCTCTTGCATTTAAATCCACATAACTATTTGTCAGGGTATGTTCACACGCAAACGTAAAATACGTCTGAAATTACGGAGCTGTTTTCAGGCGAAAACAGCTCCTGAATTTTAGACGTAATTGCTCGTACTCGCGTTTTTTGCGGCGTCCATTACGGACGTAATTGGAGCTGTTTTTCAATGGAGTCAATGAAAAACGGCTCCAATTACGTCCCAAGAAGTGACATGCACTTCTTTGAGGCGGCCGTATTTTTACGTGCCGTCTTTTGATAGCGGCGTGTAAAAAAAAAAGCCCGTCTGCACAGAACACCGTAAGACCCATTGAATTCAATGGGCAGATGTTTTCCGGCGCTTTGGAGCCGTTTTTTCGGCCGTAATACCAGGCGTAAAACGCCTGAATTACGTCCGTAAATAGGGCGTGTGAACATACCCTCAGTGTATTTGCTTTGGATCATCTTGAATGGTCATTCTACTCCAGGTTCATTGACTCCTAACTTCTTATGATGACCAGCAACTAGGTTAAGTGCTTTAAAGTGTAACTAAACTTTTTAAAAACTTTTGACATGTCATAGTGACATGTCAGAATTTTGATCAGTGGGGGTCAAAGCACTGAGACCCCCACCGATCACTAAAACTAAGCGCCAGTAGCGCTCGGGTGAGAGCTGTGCCGCTTAGTTTCTGATCGGTTCTCCTCGGATAGCGGTGTTCGGATTTATTGACTTTCTATAGAGCCCATACACTGCTCCGAGGAAAGACGATCAGAAACAAAGCGACACAACGCTCACCCGAGCGCTTCTGCCACTTTGTTTTAGCGATCTGTGAAGGTCTTAGTGCTTGGACCCCCACCGATCAAAACTTCTGACATGTCACTATGAACTGTCAAAAGTTTTTTTTAAAGTTTAGTTACCCTTTAAATATTATATTGCTATAATTTGAAGACTTTTACAGGACATTCTTTTATACATACAGGGCATAACTACCAGTGTAGCAGGAATGGCAGCAGCTATTTTGCCCAACAACTTAGGGACCCATGTCTATTCTAGGTAAGGTGCAATCTGCCATAACTATAGATGATAGAAGGAGAAGTAAGATAATGAATGCAGATCACTTGGAGATCAAGAAAAGAACGAAAGGACACAGGGGAAAGAGTGGAAACCAAAATAATAATAATAAGCCTTTCATGTCCTGAAGTAGCGGGGACTATTGCAAGTACTCCAAGTGGGGCCCCATGGTAACTTGTTACAAACCAGCATATAGTTAAGGCATACATATACATTTAATGCAATGGTGGACTCGTATAGAAAACAGTAATCCTGATCTTGGTGTCACATTTACTAATTGCAGAACATATTTGTATTGGCAGTTTTTCTTTTATGAACTTACTGTCTTACTGAATTGAGAAAGTTTAGCAACGTGCAGTGAAATACGTACCTTCCACCAGTGAATATTGCAAAAGAAAAGGGCAACTGTGAGGATGATTAGATTTGGCTTTCCTAACCTAATTTTAATTCAATTCCTGAATTTGCTTTAATATTAATGAAATGCTTTGCAGCTCTGGAAACGACATTAGATGTAGATTCTCTTCTACTAACTGGCCGGCTATTTATTGAGTAAATA
The DNA here is from genome assembly GCF_050947455.1 of Rhinoderma darwinii. Taxonomy (NCBI): domain Eukaryota; kingdom Metazoa; phylum Chordata; class Amphibia; order Anura; family Rhinodermatidae; genus Rhinoderma; species Rhinoderma darwinii. Next base: position 64,176,491 of record NC_134698.1, on the reverse strand, counting down.
AAATAAATGAATCCATTTGTGGGAAGAGCAATTAGTTTAGTGGTTAAAATGAGCGTTATGGAGAACTGCCTGAGATACCTGACCTAAATTAATAGGGATGTCATTATTAAGGATTTTATATTACATACAAAGTAGGTTGTTTACCTGTTTTTTTCTTTTTAATGGCATAGAATCCAGGCTTGTATGGCTCTGTTCACACTGTCATTAGGGTCCATTATATCAGATCTCCATTGCTATCTCAGCTTAGTGTGCTGAGTTATTCTTTCCGGAGATAAAAATGGAAACCTGACCAACTTATTATAAGTCAATGGGATCCGTTACATAATGAATCTGTCATATGACTTCTGTAATAATGGAACCCATGGCACCCATGTGAACAGAGCCTAAGATAAATTCAAGTATTGACAAATGCTCAGAACAAAACAAGAATGAGCAAAAGAAGACATAATATAGGTCGAAGACCAAAGAGAGCAACATAAAAATAATATACATAGCCCTCAATTTGGCTAAAGTAATTTCCATTGGTATTCTGAAGCTGAAGCAAATGACCTTGTGATAGATTAGCAGCATAAGGCTGGGATTGGAGATTTAACAAAATTCCAGAAAAAATGCCATAACATAATCTTGTATATTTTAGCTAAAGGAGTTGTATGAGATTAGAACAATATTACTGCTTTCTTCCGAAACCATGCCACTCTTGTCCATGGGCTGTGTGTGGCATTGCAGCTGAACCCGTTCACTAGAATATCGACACAGCCTATAGACAATACTGGAGCTGTTTCTGAAAGCAGCCATGTTTGTTTTTTCACATCTCAAATATCTTCTTTAACAATTATCTTGCCAAAAAGAAATGGATAAACTGACTTGAACTTTTTACAAGGACTTGAGCTTTTCTTAAATGTGATAGAACTAAGGTTCAACAATTAGTCAGTGTTATTCCACTTGAGCCCAATGGGAAATACAAACTTGTGCTCCTTTTCTTGTAGACTGAAATATACTTTGGTTGGTATTTTTCAGCTCGATTTATTGTTCTCTGTTCATTCACTTTATGTTATTTGTTGCCACAGGAAACCACTATTTCTAAAAGTAGGAATTATGGAGCCTATGAGATAAATTTACAGGCACCCTCAAGACACTTAATACTTGAGAGAGCAAACAAAAGTAAGGGTCCTTTTACACTGGCTAATTTGGGCTGTAAAAACGAGCGTCGATCAACGAGACAGCTCGGTGATCGCCGCTCGTTTTCTTCTTTCACAAGGAGCTATGATCAGTAATGTGTGGGGATGGGCGATCATTACTATGATCGCTTGTCACCAGGAATTTCCATCATGTCGGCAGCCAATCCCCTGTTTACACAGGGAGATGTGTTGCTGACAACGATAGTATGTAGTGCTGCATGTAACGTCCGTGGTGGCTGACCACGAACTCCTTCCATCCAGTCGACGCCCTTCTCTCAAGAGATGTCTGCACATATGGCCGTCCTACTCCACAGTCACCACCAGGGTGCGCTCACGAGCTCAGTCCAGACTTGAGAAGCCAGAGCGCAAGCATGTTGGTGATTGAGCTAATTGGTCCAGAGCACCCTGGGCTATAAGAAGGTCCCAGCCCCATCCTCCCACGCCTGAGCTTTGTTGTTGTATTCCTAGTCTGTCTTGCAAATGGTCCCCTAGTGTTTCACGAACCCTACGTGACACTGCATAAACTATACGATCAGTCGATGAAGGAACATTTGCTCATTCATGGGCTAATGATTGCCCTGTTTACACAGGGCAATGATCGGGAACGAGTGTTCATATGAACAGGCCAATTTCCGAACATAGGCATTAACAACATAAATAAACAGGGACAAAAGACAGGTAGATAGGTAAAGAAAATATAGCAGTCCTTGCAAAAAACTAAGTAACTCAAACTAGAATCATGAACATCAGCTAGAATAAAACAGATTAACCTGCATCCTTTAGCGCACATTCAGGTCTTTATGTAGCCCTAGGGCTTGCTAGTAATCCAGTACACCTGGCACGTACGGGAGCAGTACACAGAGGCCATGGGAACATAACACAGGTAAACAGAGGGCGAGAACGCAACACCTGCTCCATGTCTGACAACCCAAAGAGTGTTCATATGACCATTAGTTCCAGCTTTATACAGCTACCAGTGATACGAGAACATGCTATACGCTTCAAGTAAAAAAGAGATACAAACATATACAGTACTTTTTTGAGCATATGTTTACATACTAACAAGGGTGTTGGTAGATTTTGAAAATACAACTGAATGTGGCTAATGCTGATGCCGGGAGACATGGTGCACCAGGTCCAGGACATGTGCCCCTGGTGCCCAGTGCTTGCAATGCCACATTATAGTAACATAGTTACTTTTTTTTTAATTATCTTCTTTTTCAGTCATTTGAAATACCATTTATACACTCTATTGCTATGTGAAAAGAAAAAAACAATAAAAATAATAGTGGCCAGGAGCATGAATGACGATGCTTCGGTAGCCGCATTAATGGTAAAATACCTCCCTTCCTTGCCTAATCTTTTGTTTCTCATAGCCTCACTGATGCTGCACTACTCAAAACTTCTCCCAATGTGCCCTACCTAAAAAACCCTGGTGATCAATGGACCCAGAATTTTTTTTTCTGTAACAGTTCTTCCCTTTTAGGGTTACCTGTAAAATAAGTGGTTGGCATCTATCTCTGTCTGTCTGTCTGTCTGTCTGTCTCTCTGTGGTGGGGATGGGGGCAGAGGGTGGCCACATTTGAAATCTCCATCTTTGGTGCCAAAAAAGCTTGTCTTGTTCCTGAAGGTATCCGTAGAAGAAGAACATGTTTGCCAATTGTAGTTCTTTACCAGGTATTAAAAATATGTGTGATTCCCGTTTGCCATTTATATACACTGGGCTATTGATATCAATCGATGAACACGACTATCTTAATAACAAAAAACAAAAACAACAAAAAGTATAGTATAGAATAATATAGTACAAAGTAGGCTAAAATTCACCAGCCCAGAAACATACTGAATTACCGCCAACTTATCAAACTAAAAGCGTTTTCTTGAAATCTATAACTAAATGAATGGAAGGGCACCTCACTGATATTTTTATGACCAATAACAAAATAACTCCATTATTGTAGGTAACTGTGGCAAACTACTTTTTGAGGGTATGGAAAGAGAAGAAACCCATCAGGAACCAGTGTCAGACTAGGAAGTGTAAGGCCCACAGGTAAATCTAATTATAAGAGTCCAGTGCTGAGTTGAAAATAATATATTTCATGTACCACACACATTTTCACCTGATAATTGGTTTTGATGCACAAGGGACACGTCTACAACTAGGTCAGGACAGATGAATTCTTCTGAAGTATATGGACGGGACCCATGTGTCACATGATCCATGTTGGTCTTTAGTTTCTTTGTTGCAGAGTAAATGTATGAACAGTTCTTCAAACACTGCGAATGTGACCATATTAGATATCCCAAGGACCAGGTTTGATCAATAATTTACATTGCAATTATTGTTATATTTATAACTATAGATATCATTTTCTTGCCTGTGTGATATGGTCATATTTCATGAGCACAGTTCTTTAAATGTCACAAAAAAATATTTTAGAAAGTTGGAAAAATCTCTTTTACAAGTCCCAATAGGGTTGTTACCAAGCTTTCTCAGACTCCTGAATTGCAAATTTGCCTAGTTATGCGGTGACACGAGGGCAGAGAATACATTGCTGTATAACTACGCAGATTTGTTATTCAGGACTATGAGAAACCTTGGCGACAATCCCTGTGAGAGCTGTAATGGTGACCCTTTCCTGTTATCACTAACTTAGAGAGAAGAAACATATAATGGGGATTCCATGCCCATTAACAAGCACCGATCCACAATAATGGCATCCATCGGAATATCCATCGGCACTTATTTGCTCCATTTACATGAAGCCGGTATGGGGACGAATGATCATTAATATGATTACATTTTGCATCTTGTTGGCCGAGCATCCCCTGTTTACACGGGAAGATGTGCTGCCAACTAACAATAATTTTTTGGGCCACACAAAAGATTTGATCAGCTGCCTGCTGATCCCTGCTATGTCTACAGATCGAAGAGACCAGGCCAGGAATCCGCTTTCCAGGCACAGACTTTCAGGACACAGTGTTGAAATGATGTTCTTTATTATACAAATAAAAAGTTTCCACATACAGCGCGTTTTTCGGGCTTCAGTACCCCTTTCTCAAGTACCTGAAACATTCCGGTCCCCTCAGATGCCATGGTCAATAGCAACCACGGCATATGAGTGGTTAGACAGAGGGGGGGTACTCCCTCTGTCACCTGATCACCCCCCTGCAATGAAATCGTGGAGTGCTGATTGGTTGCCATGACAGACAGAGATCTATTAGTGCCCTATTATTAGGCCTTGCAGTATATCATAGATAAAGGTAATACACTGCAATACATAGTAGAAAGTATTGCAGTGTATTGCATGAGCTAGGGGGTATAAAAAAACAAGTAAAAAAGTTTACATTTTTCAAAAATCGAAAAACAATAACTAAAAGTTAAAAAACACATCTTTTTCCCATTTAAAAAAAAATAAAATACATAAGTTATTTAAGCAACAAAAAAAGTACACATACTAGGTATCGCCGTGTCTAGAAAAACCTGAACTATTAAAATATCAGGGTATTTTAACCCACCGGGTTAATGGCAAAAAAATGTAGCATCACCGTAATCGTATTGACCTGCAGAATAAAGTTAACATATAATTTTTACCACACAGTGAATGCCCAATTCCACCCCTTTAAAATTATTTTTTTTAACTTTCTCAGTACAAACTAACGGGACCGATTGCCGGGGAACGCAGGCAGCTAACAGGGAAAGAAAACCAGTGCTGTACTTTTCAGCATTGTGAGAAACTAGACATGGACCGCCCAATCCACAGTATATACGTTGATCTGAGCCGCTAGGCATAATTTAGAAACATGAACATGAGGTTCTTTGTAAACATTTTGATCAAACTGTATAAGCCCACTTGCCACTTCACGGCGACCTCTTTAAAGTGGGTCCCTACTCTAGCTTTTGCAGCACCGCATGGCGGCTACCGCCACCGCAGCACCGCTCCTGCAGAGGGAGCAACCCAGGGGCCCAAAAGCACCCATGCTAACAGACCGTGCCAAGCCTCCTTGGCTCTGGGCCACTTCCCCCCACAAGTGCAGCACTACAGCAACCGACACCACCATACAGCACCACAACATGTGAACAGATGGAATGAGCTCACCTTGCCATGTGCCCCCAGTGGCCAACTGAGAGCACAAGCAAGAGCAGGAACACTTATGAGGTCATTCCTGAATTAAAATCAGCTGGGTATTTTTTCAAATGCGTGGAGTGCTGGTACCAAGTAAAACAAAGGAAATGAGGAGGATACACTATACAATATCAGCATTGTGAGAAACTAGACATGGACCGCACAATCCACAGTATATACGTTGATCTGAGCCGCTAGGCATAATTTGGAAACATGAACATGAGGTTCTTTGTAAACATTTTGATCAAACTGTATAAGCCCACTTGCCACTTCACGGCGACCTCTTTAAAGTGGGTCCCTACTCTAGCGGTTGCAGCACCGCATGGCGGCTACCGCCACCGCAGCACCGCTCCTGCAGAGGGAGCAACCCAGGGGCCCAAAAGCATGCCTTCAGACCGTGCCAAGCCTCCTTGGCTCTGGGCCACGTCCCCCCACAAGTGCAGCACTACAGCAACAGACACCACCATACAGCACCACAACATGTGAACAGATGGAATGAGCTCACCTTGCCATGCGCCCCCAGTGGCCAACTGAGTGCTGCACTTTTATATGTCAGAGGCTCTCTTCAGCACTATACTATCCATCGTGCCTCTTTGGCTTATTTGAAATTACAGCGTACCAGTATATTTACAAAGTAATCATATACATAAGACCAATAATGAGTGTATAAATTAGACATTAAGAAACAATCAATTCAAGGTAAATTTCCACCATGTTCAGTAGTGAGATGCTGCTGTGGAGTATGAACTTTCTGGAGATGGACATTTTCATTCCCGAAATTGGTATAGATGTTGTATCTGTGATAAGGGGGGGGGGGGTCAAGTATCAGCCTCTACTTATAATAGTATAAACTCAGTCAATTAAAAGGAAATTCGAATTGTGATAAGAATTGTGACCATTATTGCAAAAATACAGTGAAAATGTTCATTGGGTTATAAGATGATCTCCCCCAAAATTTTAAATTTAAGAAGTTTTTGTTTCACTATGTGCAGCTCTGCTGCATTTACGGCTCTCTATTTTCTCAATACTTTCTACAATCTATAGTGATGCCCAACTCGCGCTATTGCCCCAGGGGTAGCAGCTTCTGCTGACTGACCACTCTCTCCTCAGCGCTCCTTTGTACCAGACCATTCTTCTCACAGCCAAGACATTTTCTTCTGCACTCTTCTGTGTGCCAGATGACACCTTTCCAAACTTCTGTGTGATAGATAACATCTTACAAAACTCTTCAGTGTGACAGACCACAACTTCCCAAACTCTCCTGTGTGACAGACCACACCTTACCAAACTATCCTGTGCGCCAGACCACAACTTCCCAAACTCTCCTGTGTGACAGACCACACCTTCCCAAACTCTTCTGTGTGACAGACCACACCTTCCCAAACTCTCCTGTGTGACAGACCACACCTTCCCAAACTCTCCTGTGTGACAGACCACACCTTCCCAAACTCTCCTGTGTGACAGACCACACCTTCCCAAACTCTCCTGTGTGACAGACCAGACCTTCCCAAACTCTCCTGTGTGACAGACCACACCTTCCCAAACTCTCCTGTGTGACAGACCAGACCTTCCCAAACTCTCCTGTGTGACAGACCAGACCTTCCCAAACTCTTCTGTGTGACAGACCACACCTTCCCAAACTCTTCTGTGTGACAGACCACACCTTCCCAAACTCTCCTGTGTGACAGACCACACCTTCCCAAACTTTCCTGTGTGACAGACCACACCTTCCCAAACTTTCCTGTGTAACAGACCACACCTTCCCAAGCTCTCCTGTGTGACAGACCACACCTTCCCAAACTTTCCTGTGTAACAGACCACAACTTCCCAAACTCTTCTGTGTGACAGACCACACCTTCCCAAACTCTCCTGTGTGACAGACCACACCTTCCCAAGCTCTCCTGTGTGACAAACCACACCTTCCCAAACTCTTCTGTGTGACAGACCACACCTTCCCAAACTCTCCTGTGTGACAGACCACACCTTCCCAAACTTTCCTGTGTGACAGACCACACCTTCCCAAACTTTCCTGTGTAACAGACCACACCTTCCCAAGCTCTCCTGTGTGACAGACCACAACTTCCCAAACTCTTCTGTGTGACAGACCACACCTTCCCAAACTCTCCTGTGTGACAGACCACACCTTCTCAAGCTCTCCTGTGTGACAGACCACAACTTCCCAAACTCTCCTGTGTGACAGACCATACCTTCCAAAACTCTCTTGTGTATGATACCATACCTTCCTAAACTCCTCTGTGTGCCAGACCATTCCTTCCCCCACTGTATAAAATACCAGATCACTTATTTCCAGCACTCCTATGTGCCAGACCATTCCTTCCTCAACGCTCCTTTGTGCCAGGGTACTCTTTGCTGTGTACCAGATGATTATTTCCCTAGATCTTATACCGTATGTGCCAGACATCTTTTTCTCCAGCCCTGTAATGTGCCAGACCTCTCCCTATCCACCTCCCCATGCGTCATTCCACTCTTGACCCAACCCTGCCCTTTTGGAATATGTGTTGTCAAATCAAGTGAAGGTTTGACGTCTCTTTTCACACCTCTTCCTAATAATTTCGATCTGCTCCTTGCATAGAAAGCCTGCAAAACTAATTAAAGCAGTAGATTTATTTACTTTCCAACCCAAAAAAAAGCTCATAAAACCATAGCCAAAGTGTTCGGAAAAATATATTACCCAAGAAAATACTTTTTTAATATCTGCCTAGAGATTGACTCTAAGCAATAAGCGATGATAAACTAGGTAGGATTTTAACAAGAAAATGAAAAAAGTTTATTGATGGATGAACAACAATGCACAATACAGTTGCAAAATAATTCCCATTTGATGTTTGCAAAGGACAAAATTTACAGCAGTAATATCTGAACACTGTTAAAAATGCAGTTTTCTAAAATATGCATAGGGGTGTATCTATAGAGGGTGCAGAGGTAGCAGTTGCCCAGGGTCCTTCTGCCACATAAGGCGACAGTACTTTAAATGCCGCATGGTAGCTGGGGGGCCCTGTTACAGCTTTTACATGGGGGGCCCAAGTTTTTCTTCTGAATATACATCAATATAATCCTTCTCACCAATAAAAATCAAATGTACCATCTGCATTATAGGCTATAGCCCCTCCCCCCCTTATTGCATCTAATTATCACAGAGCAATTTGCTATAACTGCAATAGCCAAACAAATTAGGTGACGTGAAATTAAACTGAAATTAAATGGAAAGTGGAAAATCTCTGCTGGTTTTACAGAATGCCTGGGTATTGGCCTTGATGCACAATCTATCCAGGCGTAGGGGTTGGGAACTGATTCTGGAGTCAGTCTCTAATGCTGCGTATAAACTTGCGCTTACTGATCAGTCATTATGCTTTGATGGGAGCCGCACAAATGAATTGGTTCTGTAAAGGGGAATAATAGACAGCCGGCACTATCTCACACACCGCTGAGTGTATAGAGTTATTTTGCAGCTGCTGAATTCTAATTTGCTCTGTAGCAACATTTGTGACATTAGCATATTGGAGCCTATGACATGACAATAGAGCTTACTCCATTATTTAGAGTGCGGCACCACGTATCTCTTTTAATACCAACACGTTCTGCAGAGTATTGTGCGCCAATAGGCAGGAGGAAGACGAAAAGGGCCCAAGGTCATACAACGTGCACAGATGTTAAGCATTTGTCAAGGTAACAATTTGAAAGATCATCTGAACTAAAGAATAAAAGTTAAAAAAAATAAACTTTTTGAATCCTAGATGTTTTTCTTACATGTCCTCCCATAAAAAAAATATATATATATATATATCAGTAGCTGTTTAGCATTTTAAAGGGAATGTGTCACCTTTATTTTTATTTTATTTTTTTATAATTATCAGGCAGCCATCTTGCCTGAGCTGTGAACAGCTCTTCAAAAGATTTCCTTTACAGCAGCTAGATGGACAGCTCAGAAAATGAACATACGAGAGTGTTGTGAGCATGCTCTGTGACTGGTACAAATGTAAACCCATGAAAATTAATTTTTACAAGAGTTTTCAACCAGTTTAGGTCCAGGGTATTTTAGGTCTTCAGGAACTGACCCTGCTTAGTCCTTCTTAGTAAGCATTGATTTAACATCTATGACTTTTTTTATATGTTGAGCAAACAATGTGATTTTTGCAATGTTTTTTTTTGTAGTCCCCAATACAGATTTTTTTTAGCATTTTTTTATGCATAAATTTGGCTATTTACCATTTTTAGGCTTTCAATTTTAAAAAAATTTTTCGGTTATTTCTAGGTCATTTTATTGGTAATGATATAGCATTACCCTAAAATATTTTTTAAATTCATATTTGTCATTGTATATATTTAATTTTGATATATTCAATTTTCAATTTAGGGTAATTGGGTTGGGGCTAGTGATACGGCAATGATTGGTAGTGGGGAGTTTTTTTAGGAAGGTGTTTAAATTCGTTTTTTTGTTTTGTTTTGCTTAAATGTTTTTATTTCTATAGTCTGTCCTGCAAAGACCATTGGGGGACTATATTAGTTTATCTATCTTTTTTTTACACTATACTTTTCCACTGTAACTGGTGTATGTGAGAACAGAAGAGACCGAAGTGGGTAAAAACGCTTCTGTTTTCCCTCCAGGGTCCCCAGCAACTTTTGACTTTTGTGCACCCGGAATTTGGCTGCCCAATCGCTTGGGTAGCTGTCCTAAATCCGTGCTGTAAATATATACTGCCATGGGTTTAAAGGTCTTGTCCGGTTTCAGAAAGTTAATGTTATTTTATGTATGACTAAAAGCTATACAATTTTCCAATATATTTTCTGTATTAATTCCTCACAGTTTTCAAAATCTCTGCTTATTGTTATTCACTAGGAATATTCATTGTTTACTTTCAGTGGATAAAATTCTGTCCATGGTCACGTGATGGACACACAGGTGCTGGGATCATTAGAAGACACAGATCTGATACACATACTGTAACTGTAACGAGCCATGCACCTGTGTGTCCATCACATGACCATGGACAGAATTTTATTTACTGAAAGCAAACAATGAATGTTGCTACTGAATAGCAACAAGCAGAGATCTTGAAAACTGGGAGAAATTAATACAGAAAGTATATAGGAAAAGTCTAACTTTTAATAATTAAATAAATAACTAATTAATTTTCTGGAAGTGGACAACCCCTTTAAGGACCAGGACTGCCCGCCGTAGATTTACTGTGGGTCATCCTTAAAGGCTATGTAAACATTTGCAGGGCATTTTTTTTATTTTTTAATAAACAGGTCAGTCAGTATGTTTGGTGTAACTTTATAAATAGTTTTACTAAAAATTTATTTTACTTTTCGAGGTACAGCTGCTCTGTATTTTTTTTATAAAGAGCAGCTGTATCGTTCCCTATTACCTGAATCTGTCAGTCCCGCGGTCAGTGTCAGTGGGTGTCCTGCGCATCCACCTGTAATCTATTACATCTAAGTTCATAACTTAGATGTGATAGTATGGAGCCTGCGTTTTGGAGACACGCAGGACTTTCTGTCACTGAATCCATCAGTCCCATGGACCTGACGGGACCAGGATTTAGCCTTAGATACAGCTTCTCTGTATAGAGAATACAGAGCAGCTGTATCTCAAAAAGTAAAACAAATTTTTATTAAAAACTATTTATAAAATTACAAAGACATTGACTAACCTGTTCATTAAAAAAAATGGTCTGCAAAGGTTTACATAGCCTTTAAGTGGTTACTCCAAATATGCCTGGCCCTACATTTAAGGAATGGATAAAATATTCATTTTGGCTTTAATTAATTGTTTTATTTTTTGGTTACATTTCTAGTAATATATTGTGTATATACCTTGTACTATAGTTTAGAGATAAGATGTTTGTAACCAGTGTGCACAAGCAGAAGAAACTTTTGTGGTTGTCGCTTGTGGTTCGGGCAGGAAACATTTTGATACAAGTACAAGTTTCATAGTGGCCCATATTGAAATGTGTGGTACAAGGAGATCAAAGAGCAATAATATATAATAACAATAATAATAATAATAATATATCTATAGGGTTGGATTTCCCATTAGAGGCCAATGGAAATCCAGGTAAACCTGCACTATGATTGACTGGGGGTAAACAGGAGGCCCACTGATCACTGACCATTGACTATGGTTGGGTTGGAAACACAGTGTGGGATACACGGACACTTAACTCTTTTACAACTCTAGAAAGAAAGGATTTTTCCATTAACTTTTGAATTGCTCTAGACCACCAGTGATGTCTCCAATAACCCTTTCACTACAATTGGCCACATCTTTCCTTGGAAAAATCAGATGTTCACCAGAGGCTTTAGAAGCTTGACCCGGGATCAGCTGATCGTCACCTCGGCTCCCACATTAAAGAGATTGTCTGTGATAAGAGAGACCCTTAATCCCTTTAACACCCTAGATTAAAATGAATCCCAAAACGACCCATTTTTATGTAGGGGTGATTGGCAGTATTATTTGAGCAATGAATGGCAGTATAATGTGCCCACTATATGGTGCTATCATTTAGGTTTTTTATGGGAGTATTATTTGGATATACTGTGTATTAATTGGGCTATATATGGCCGTGTTATGTGGGAAATATATGGTCGAATTATTTGTGCACTATATGGCGTTATTATATGGTGGTTGCATATTAATATTTTCTTGACTGCATATGGCAGCACTGTTATGTCACTAAATGGGAGTATTATTTTCGCATTGTATGGCCGTATTATTTGAACATTGAATAGCAGTTTTGTATGGGCACTATATGGCATTATTATGCAGATACTGTACGGTAATATTATGTTTACACTGTATAGTAGTAGTAATACTGTGCAATATTTTATTTAGTCATAGTATGGCAGTATTATTTGAACATTGAATAGCAGTTTTGTATGGGCACTATATGGTATTATTATGCAAATACTGTACAGTAATATTACGTTTGTATCGTATATTAGAAGTAATACTTTGCAATGTATTATTTAGGCATAGTATGGCACTATTATTTGGGTACTGAATGGCATCAGTAAATGATCATTCAGGACACCTCAGAATAGAGTAGCTTCCCATTGGAGGTCTGTTCTTTGGGTCAGACATTGACTTACAGGGAAGCTACCTCCAATAAATGGCACTAGAGAGATGGTTTTCCTTCTGGGGACTGCTAATTTGAACTTACTTAGAAATGGATATATCTAAAAATAAACTACTGAATACAGTTTCTAACAGATTGAGGACAACTCACTCAAACTTACTGAAGAGTTTTTACTTTTATTCTTAGACGGAAGCACTGTCCCCACTGTAGGGATTTTTTAAATTATTATTAAGTGGCCTTTTTAGGCGTTGTAGACTACGCCCTGTATGGGTGTCTCATGCAGCCCTTGAGCGGATGTGTGGCTGTCTAATCACAGCTTAAATATTGATGTAAAAGCTAGGATCGGAGGAAGCTATGACCCCAGCCGGTGAACCGTTTTATCACCGCAGTTTATAGACTGTGGCATAACCAAATGGGTGTTCCCAATTTGATTGGGTCTCCAACCTTCCGGTGACACGATCAGGTACAGGAGAGTCCCCATACAGACACCTAGAAAGGACTCCAAGGCTGACCCTACACACATAGCTGGTTATTAGGGCACACCAAGTGGCTGCCATAATGTGGAGAGGCAAGAAAAAAAAATGTAGTGCATCATTAAGGGGTTAAATATTGATCTGTTCAAGATGTTCATAAAGGGTGTACGTACCATAGTGGCACATTTTAATGGGTGTTTAGAACCTGTTCAGGGATCCACTCTTCACAGGTCCTACAATGTTATCAAACAAAAGTGCGGGGAATTAACCCAAAAATCATGAAAACGAAATTTGGGCAAACATGCATCAAATCCTCCTGTGCAAGGTGGTTAGGTATGTGGTAGATTTAACCACCACCATAAGGGGGGCCCATATTTAATCTTTGGCTTGGAGCCCCTTTACCACCATGCACGCCACTGCTAGTGGGTATTATGTATTGCCGCTGTGCAGCAGACCCTACCAAACCATCAGTTCCAGCTGCATAGCGGGCGCACAAAAATCCCACTATGTTAACCCTTGATGGGCGTTTTGCAGATGCCCCTAATTAAAGTCCATCTGTCATACAGCAGGTGCACTTTAAGGACTTTTAAGAAAATACATAATGCATACAGAATTGTTATGCTTCTAGCCAGTGCATGTATAAATAAATAGCTGGTCTATGACATACGCCTCTCAGGTTAGTAAATAGATATGTCATATTAATGCAAAAAAAAAAAAAAGAATAAAACAAAAACTCAGTGGTCCAGCTCTAGCCGCCTCATATGATTGTGGGAAGGTGGGGTGGCACATTAACCGCTGAGCCTAACAATTGAAGGCTGCTAAGTGCTGCCATAGGTCAAGAATTGTTTGAAATGTTGCAAATGGTTTCCCTGGGTAACAGCAAATCAGGTTCTCCAGGCTCAGAGCTGCATCTCCAAAACGACAGCCAGGTATCGGCATCACAAGCAGCAGCCACAGCAGCCAGTGTATGACTGCAAGGACAGCGAGCAATGTCTGGACTGCAGGGACCAGGGACAGCCGGCAGCTGCCTGTAAACTTCACCCCTCCACCACCATGAAGAAGCACTCCGCTAAGGTGGCCCCTGTCTCATCCTTCAGTGTCTCCGAATTACATGCAGCTATCATAGACGGTAATGATCTCTATACTCTATCACTGATACAGTCTATGCAACTTCTCTGCTACTCAAGTTCATTGCTCAGTGCACTAGATAGGAATTCGCTGCTCATGGAAGGAGATGATTGTGGCTCCATTGCATGGGTTAATGTGAATGTTATTTTGCGGCTATTACATATATTGGAGACCGTGTAATGGAAAATGTTTATCGGTAGATATGTAGTATATTGCTAGTATATTGCTATGTGTGTGGATTGACATAGATATAGTGATGAATTTGTGAATTTATCATGTAACCATTTGGCTTTGTATCATCAATGCTTTATAATAATGTACTAGTTAAGATAACTTAGTAGTTGCACCTATGGCGTATAGTACAAATTCAGCTCTGCTATATTGATAAGTGTGATAGACACTCTACAGTATTTATACATAGTAAATTAGGTTTTGCTCTGTATAATGTTATGCCAGTAGAGTGCCACTTTATATTCGGAGACTACTTTGTTTAATTGTCAGATGCTGTTTAATGCAGTAACTTTAGGATGCTCCAAGTCTAACTCAACGTTTTCGTCATAGTAGCGCTGGTAACGCTCAGGTTGTATGTGGTTATGCGTTTGTAATGGATATGCAAGTTGTAGTATACAAGTCTCGTATTATGTGTATGTGTCTACAGACGTAGGAGAGATGAGTTTGTCATTTGGCGCAACTCATTATTGGTGGTAAATCTGCCACATTATCTTTATGACAGTGCACTCAAGAAATGGTTAAATGCCAAATTTTACAAACTACCTGCAACCTGCACCCCATCATCCTGAGACAATATGTATCATTGCCTGCCCCTGCAGTTACTATATTAACCCCAAATATTTTAGTCCTCTCAATTCTGCAGTCTCCTCTTCACCTTGAGACTCAAGATCAAACACAACCAACTAGTGATAGTTTGCAGGAATGGTAGGAGAGGGTAGCAGATCCTTTACCTGGACATGGTGTCTAATATAGGTTTTGGGTTTGATGGTCCCCACTTTTCCTCTACTCTGTGCCCTCCGATATATTATAATAACATTATAAAATCCTGCAGACTGTCAAAGCCTGGGATGAGGAGTCCTCATTAGAATGTCCGTTTAACCCTTTCCCGTCCACAATGCAGAGTTGGTTAGTTTGTGGATCTGCGCTATGTGCTCTGTGATGCGCTGATCCTGCTGCAGTCTTCATTCTCACAATATTCAAGTCTTGTCTGCGGTGACAACAAATCTGACGTCAGGTCTAATGCTCAAAAGAGAGAAGGGTGGGGGGGGGGGAAATAGCGACTGTTAAACTGTAGCAATAATAATCTATGTTGTCCAGATAACCTTGTCCGCGCATAAAAGGATGTGCAGGCTGAATGCAGTATATGTGTCGCATGGTATTTTATGACAACACTGCTGGATACTTTACATTCTGTCCTATTTTATTGTCACAGATTAATGGAATTAGAGGGCACAGAAGAAAGGGTTATAGTACGTGAGTTCAGGGCATGGAGTATACAGTGTGAATATACTATGGCAGATATTGGGCATTGGTTATTTCCGTATTGTTGCAAATGGCAATCTGTAGGCTAAGCTCTAGCTAATTTATATGGATGGGTGAGAGTGGACAGATACAAGTAGATGCTGGTATATATAGCACAGGCGAACCCATGTATCATTGGATTTTGGATTATTTCCTGTTAGTTCTATTGGATGAGAGTATCCAGCATCTTCATACAATTAAAACAAACTTGCAAATATAAGTCCTTGAATTTCCTCTTCTATCAAGTTGGTAAAAATGTTATTTGCATCTGGATTCTAGAGTCCTGAATGGAGAATCTGCCTTATGCAATGATACAGAACCAGGAAAATATCATTATATAATGGTCCGGGCAAACAGAAAACTCACACTGACCCTACACAGCTGCACACAGAGTCCCTACAGTTCTATATTATGGTCCCATATAGGCACTCTGTGTGCCACCATATGTGCCTCCAGAAGGCGTTGTATTCTCTTTTAGAAGTAATACTTCTAGGGGAGGATATCTCCATAATATGACATGCGATGAAACCTGCCATAATGTATTCTTCTTTATAGATTCTGTAAGAATAAATCCTTAAAAAAAAACCTCTGTGTGTCTCTGTATATAATTAGAAGCACAAAGAGGTACAGTATGTGCAGTCTAGGGGTTGTTCACACGTAACGGAATTGCTGCAGAAAATTTCTGCTGCAATTCTGCAGAAAATAGCAGAAATTCTGCTGCGGTTTTTACTGCAGAAAATGGTGCGGATTTTGCGGTGTTTTTCTCAGTGCTGGGGGATAGTGACATCGCCTCTGAAAAACGCAGCAATTCAGTCCACTTTCCGAAGCAGGAATTGACATACTGTGGTACAAAAAATACGCACCGCAGGCGAATTTCTGGTCGGAAATTTTACGCAGCGTGTGAATGAGATTTGTTAAGTCTCACACACATTGCAGCTACTGTATTCTGCTGCGTATTTTCCATCCGTAATTCCGGATGGAAAATATGCAGCAATTTCGCCACGTGTGGACAAGCCCTATAGGCGTGTATTATGGATCCATACATGATCCATAATGAGGCTATGTGAATAAGTCCTAACCAGATTGATTTTCCATTAAAGGCTTGTCTCCTAAAACAACCCCTTTCAGATTGAAGCCGGCCCAGTGATCATCAGATCACTGTGGGTGTGGCATCAGAACCCCCCTCCCCAGGGCATATGGAAAGGGGTTATCTTGATGAGACTCCCTTTTAAGAAGTCAAGGAAATCTAGGTGACAACTTCTAGTGGAGCTTTAATAGTGACCCTGTTAGTACTGTAGTGACCTGAATAATAAATGAATAAATTCACTATTGAGAACAAGGATGATTAGGACAAAATGGATCGGCATGTAGGAGTTCAACATGCCCATTCCTTTGTTCCCACGGGAGATAAGCCACTGCCAGAGGTATCTGGCAGCAACATATTCCCCTCTCATCTTGAAAAATATGGAGGCTCATCTGAGTTTATGGTAGAGTTGTGGCACCATTGCTGCCAGCCATCATTGCATATGGCCAGCTTTAGAATAGACCATTCATTTGTGATAGGTGGGAGTCTGACCCGCAGTACCCCTACAATTCAGCAGAAGAAAGTGGGCAGTCCTTTCACTGTAGGACCCCACACAGTGCCTTGGCGTCAGTGTCTCTATCTTTTGAGTACTGTGTGTATGACGTGGTAAGAGCGGAGAAAGGAAAGTGACAACTGCTGTGAGCAAATTCATGGCCGAGAGAAATGGTTGTCACCTCTCCAGCCCACTGTTTTTAAATGTAAACTTTTCTTCTACAAGAAAAGAGAAAAAATGTTTATATGTCATTGAGATTTCAACATTATCTGATCTCTGATGATCATTTCATAAGAAGTGCTCAATACTGCCCCCCTACACACAGCAGGTCGTACAAGAAAATGGATGGACATCATTGTGAATAATGTAAAGGTTCTTAGTATAAATTAGTAGACTGCATTTGGGATCATATAGTGTCATATTTTGATATTATGGTGCAGTTTTCAGGTGTTTTGAAGAGGTGTAAAAACGATTAGATTGCTGTAATTACAGGAATCCATAGCCCACTCCTGCCTCGGGGGTGTCATGAGTAGCGTTCATGCCTTGCTGTGCCACTAACAGCGGTGACTGGCTCATTTCAATTTCAAAGCCTTACTTAATAAAAGTGAGGCCAGATTCTTAAAATAACTGGTACTATTAGCTTGGTTGCATTTAAATATATGGAATATAACAAGTTGTATTTTGGGATAGGATCTCTGTGGTGTGTATCCGTCGCTTTAAAATCTATCCAATGTGTTACATTTACCTATTACTGTATTTTTCCTTGATATACCATTAAGGGCACCTGGGCATTGGTGCCCAAGGGAGTTCAAAGGCCCTCTGCGCTCTAAGAAGGCACTTGTATTATAAATGGTGCATGGTAGGAGTGAGTCCTTATTACAGATTTTGCATTGGGGCTCATGAGCTTTAATTTACATTTCTGTGTCCAGTTTATATGAATTTTTGGTGGGTTTTTGCTACACTGCAGCCAACCAAACTACTGTTTGTGAAAATGATGGAAACTTGCAGGTATTATTTCTGAGTATTGCTACTTTGTTCTTACCTTCATATAAGAAAAGTTTGTCTAGTTTTAAAAGTTATTTCTATATATAATCGATCAGTACATGGGCCCTAGAGAGTAACAGGTTTACTATGGATGGCATAATATATTGTCAATAGGTGACGACAAGTAGTAACGTGAACTTTTGCCTTTGCTGTCGCGGGGTCATGGTTTGGGAATTGCTGATATCATCTCTTTTAAAATTCTACTCCTAAACCTTCTTACTTTCCATAATTAAAGCATATGACACATTGCATTACAGTGGATAGAATTGGCCACAGTAATGTACAGTGCTGTAATGAGCAAATAAACCCTTGAAATGAACGTCCACTTTTTAACTTTTAGGTCTAACATTCTGTGTTGATTAATTTCTTAGTATATCTTTCTAATAGTCTGATACAGAGCCCCAAATCCCCTGCTTAGATATAGTTAAATAATAAAATTCTGCTTGTCTGAGGTCACCACTAGAGGGAGCTTAGGAGCTTACTGCATACTATTTATACATTTAACTAAATAATTAAAGTTATGCAGTACTTTCGTACTTTCTTGCACCTCGTCTATGAAATGAATTTTGGACCGGTTTAGATAAAAAATAAATAAATAAATATAAATAAATATATATATATATATATATATATATATATATATATATATATATATATATATATATATAATATACATATTCAAGAATGGACATTTACTTCAAACTAGGATTAAATCCTAAGGCCTTAGCTGAGTTAGGACACCACAGAAACGGTTGAATCGTTTGAACTACCTTCTAAGATACCTTCTAACTTAATGACAAGTGGATGTTAAGACTATACCATCGGTCAGCAATCTTTGGCACGCCAGCTGTTGTAAAACTATAACTTCCAGCATGCTCTGACAGCCAAAGGCTTGATTATTGCATCTAAATGCTGTCAGGGCATGCTGGGAATTGTAGTATTACAACAGCTGAAGTGCCGAAGGTTGCTAACCCCTGGACTAGACTGACTTCTGTATTTCACCTTTACACCAACCTTGAGAAACAGCCTCCACATTAATGAATTAAGACCTTGTTAAAATATCTTTACCTCATCTAAACCCAAAAAACTAAGAATTGTAAACCCAACTTAACTACTATGTTAATACTTTACTCCTATATATTTTGCCAAGAAGTCATTTGGCCTGCTCATCAACCTTGCCTAGCCTAACCTGTTTTAGAAGCCAAATCTGTTACTGTCTTCTTGCCTATCATACAAAATAATGGATCATGAGTTCATCTGATTTGCCATGTCTGGCGCAACCTGCGGCACCTGCTGTCAACTGCCAAGTCCTGTGTCATCTGCCACATCAATAGGGATTCGCCACGTCTGGAGCAACCTGCGGCACCTGCTGTCATCCACCCCGTCTGGCGTTACCTGCTGCACCCATCTCCATCCGTGCCAGAGCTGCGGCCATTGTCTGGACTATCCAGGTACCCTTGTGCGGGACTTTGTATTCCTGGGGTTCCTGTTGTTTGGCCAGCTGCCTCCCTGCTACGGCGGTGCGGCCTAGTGGGTCCACATACCCACATACCGTGACACATTATCAGTAGACTTCTTATACTGAAGAAACTATATAAAGTTTTATCACGTTCTGGGACTGGATAAGGATGTAATAGAGGAGAGTCCCCTGCTCATGTAGCCAGAGCGGAGAGTCGCAACAAAGAGGAACTGTTACTCTAGAGGAATCGACTGATCTGTGCATTTGGACAGTCCATTGATTTCAATGGATGGTGTATAATGCTTAATTTCCAATGCAGCATCACCTGTGGATTCTTCCAGTGATAAAATCTCATCGAACGTGCACAGCGGAGGTACCAGCAGCTAGGTAACTCGTAATAGGCTTATCATTCGGGGACCTGTTCTCTGGCAATGGGTTGTCCAAAGTGGACAATCCCTATAACCATGTTCTACCTAGCAGACCGCAACTGTGTTCTCATTAGGATTTTAATGTCGTATATGCTACCAGTATCAAAGCTTTTAGAAAATTCTAGATAGTATTTTCCGTATTACGCAATGACCACATAGTAATATAATTTTTCTTTGTTTAATTGTGGTAATAGTATTATACATCTTATCTACTCACGGTACTGCAGCCTTATAAAATCATTCCAAGTCTCTGCACAGATTAGACAGTCCACGTCCGATTGTCTTTCCCATCAAGATGCAGACTTCAGATTTACTGTTTCAAGATCTGCGAATGACATTCCCGAAGGCTTTCTAGCTTCATGAGTATCAAAGAACGTAGATGGATTACTGCACCGTATGCATCCTCTAGACGCCTCAATTTTTTGTTGGTGCCATGGGGGACTTCGTAAGAGCTCTAGAGTATTTAGCATTATGTAGCTGGTAAAACTGATAAAATTGGATAGTAACTCATATTGAATTAAGCAAAGCATACAATGTAACTGAGTGATTAAGCATCGTAAAAAAAAATATGCCAATTTGCATCGTAAAAAAAATATGACAATTTGCAATGCTGCATTTACAATGATGGAGCCTAGTATCTTGCATTTTTCATAAGCTGAAATGTTTCCAGCACTTCGCAACTGTCACGCGTTTTGTGTGATTTTCATAACTGTGTAAGAACACAAAAGACTAACATTTGATGGCATTTAAAGTCCATTTAGTCTCAAGGTTTAACATTCGCCTTCAAGGTCAAACTTGCTGACGAGAGAAAATAAATTCATTTATCTGTCTGCCGGAGCGATGGCTGAGTGAACCCATTATATTAGATTTGATGAGAATATAACTGAACGTATTAAACAAGCTTAATACATAAAAATATGACCGTATTCAGATGTCTTAGATGCAAATGTTTTTGACATTCAAATTTTTTGTGTGTGAGTTAGATAAGGATGTATCGCTCCTTTGTTCAGCTCCTTCTGACGTTGGTTTGGGACATCACAGTTGCTTCAGTTCTTCTCTTTACATTAAGGAATGGTTCAGCTTACAAGTGGTTCTGTCCCACAAGTGGACCGGTCCCTGCCTCCTGCAAGATCAGCACAATCCGCTTCTGCTGCCGTGAACATTCCAATTATCTTATTAGCTAAAGGAGGTTTTATACTGTCTGTTTCATACTACCCCTGCCCTTTGCAGTCAGTGGGAAGAAGGGGCGCAGTTGCATTCGGAACTGATGCTACAGGATATAGTCCTCAGTCAAAGATCTGAGGCAGAGTGGCTTGTTGGTACCACCCCTGGCACCCTACACCCGGTATACGTTCTCCACCAGCTCCGCCCCTGCTTAAGGGGGCCCAAGCAGGGGGTTTAGACTGTTATTGTGTCGACTGATAACTACACAATAATATCCTAACTGTAGACATACCTACGTTACACATAAATTCCTCACTTTTTTAATGTGTGTGTGTGTGTGTGTGTGTGTGTGTATGTATATATATATATATATATATATATATATACATACATACATATATATCTTTGCATACAATGGCATATTACAGTTAGGGTGTGGACCCGGATTCAGATCTAGCACCAGGGTCCAGGAGCTTCAAGTTACGCCTCTGCTTGCAACATTGTTCCCACTAATATAATCGCATAAGTTGGTATCTCACTACCCCCTTCCCTTTCAGTGGTCTGCTGCCATGATCTTTCTGATAATTTAATATAAGGTATTACAGGATGTTCAAGGTCACTTTCCTGAGTTACGGGCTGTATTAAAAGCCGGAGCTCCATTCGCAATTCTGCAGGCTTCAGAGCTGAAAGCTGCTTATTTTATTTTGTTAAATGTGATAGAGATTGGTGTGTGTGGTGATAGAGACGGAGTACTTATTTCTATGTGTTACATTACATGACTAGACATAATGGGTGACATGTTGCAAGGTAATGTGTGAATTATTGTGAATAACTCCATCACTTTTCTGTTAGGTCTTGGTGACAAAAGAATATATTATAAGCTGGGAAACAGCTCAGCCGCCTGATTTGCCAGTCAGGGTGACTAACCGTATTAGTCAGTCATTCCAAAGGGAGTAGGTGTTTGTTTGTGTTTAGTTTAACCTATTTCATTACAAAGGACCAAATAAAATATAAAGCTTTGAAATATATTTGCATTCGGCTTCAGGCATATAAATCTTGCTGTTAGTCATCACCGCAGAAGGAAAAGAATTTCAACATATCTACTGTCCGTTAATCCCCATTCCCCATTCCTTGCTTACCCTTCTTGATTTTCTATACGTTTTTGTGTAGTGCAGAGTCTAGCCCTCAGAAACCAGTGGTTAACTGCTGATCCAATGTTGTAGTGGCCACTGCCCAGACCATGACCCAGCATTGTTAAAGAGCTACTCATTGCACTACTACTTTCCCTGCTCCGTGGGATTACTATAGGTGGCGCCAATTCTGTCAGTGATAATATTAGTTATTGGTCTGCAATGCTTGTATGTAATCCAACCATTGTGGAGGCTGTAGTAGGTACACAACCTTGGAGCATAGGTCAGGTATTTTATTACGGGAAGAAAGTTGTATAGGTATATTCCTAGGAAGCTATACCAAAAAAGAAACCTTGGTGCGGTGCTGTTCCCTACTCGTGAAAATGCTTTGAGTGGTACCCAGTAATGAATATCCAAAAGTAACGTTGAGGTTGTGCAAATAAAGGATTGTAATTGTGATTATGAAAGCAACGCGTTTTGGAGCCGTACTGGCTCCTTCATCAGGCACTATCACAGAGACATTTTATTAGGCACACAGACATTGTTGTTCTAAGTTATGATAGGGGAACTGCACTTGGGTATATCTGGCAGGACTGCCATTAGGGTAGTACAGTAGGTACCAGAGCTGTAGCTAGGCTTTCCTTCACCCAGAGCAAAGATTCAGGACTTCAGGACTTAAATAAATGAGTCTCCTCTCCCATAAAAATGTAAAGTAAGACCCCAAACTAGATCCCACAATAAATTTAGACCCCAGACCAGAACCCAAAATGAATTCAGACCCCTACATTATTTCAGATCACAGACCAGACCCCATAATTAATTCCAGACAGCAGACCTCTAAATTAATGCAAACCCCAGACATGACTCCTATATTAATTCAGACCTCTAAATCAGACAAAAAAAACTCAGATCCCCGATCAGACCTCTAAATTAATTTCAGACCCCAGACCAGATTCCGTAAATATATACAGACCCCTATAATAATATCAGACCCTAGAATAGACCCCTATATTAATATCAGACTTTTATATCAATATCAGATCCTAGATCAGACCCTCTAATTATATTCAGACCCAGACCTCCACTATTAATTTCAGTTCCCAGGCTCCCTAACTTAATTCAGACCCCAGTTCAGGCAAAACAAATATTCAAACCCATGACTATGTACTTACTCTTCTTGTTCAGCTCCAGGCACTGCTACTCTAGGTTCTGGCATTGGAAGCGAGAGGTGAACGTATACAGGATTAATTCAACAAATAATTACTTTTAATTATGTAAAAGGGGGCCCATGCTGTGTCCCCTATGCATTCTGTGACCCGGTAGCCCTCCCTAGTTCATCTTCGTACTGCGCTTATTCTGCTACCATATTTGCACAAGAAGAGGGCTGGAGATAATGGCAGCAGACTATCTCGATTCTGCTGGGAATCCTTGCCCAGCAGTTACATTGACCCACCTACTCAAGGCAAAGTTTAATATTATATCAGTATGTGAGACTAGACATGGACCGCACATCTTGTAATACATTGATCTATAGCTGCTAGGCAAAAATGTATAAACATGGACGAGTTTTTTTTGTTAACATTTTTATCAAATTGTATTAGCCCACTTGCCACTTCAAGGCGACCTCTCAAAAAGTGGGTCCCTACTCTACTGGATGCAGTACCGCATGGTGGTCACTGCCACTGCAACGCCACTTCTGCAGAGGGAGCAGCCCAGAGGCCCAAAAACACCCATGCTGCCAGGCCACGCCAAGCCAAAGTTTAATATTATATTGTCAGCCTAAGCTCATGACTATAACTATATATATATATATATATATATATATATATATACATATACATATATATATATATATATATATATATATATATATACAGTATATATGTATATTTTTGTATCTATACAAAGAGATCTAAGTTTTTCTCTAAAAACAGTAGTATAGATATGAGAGTTGCAGAGGTAGAAAGCACAACCAAGCCCCAACATATGCGAGGCCCCCTAGCACATACCAACCCTGTCGCCGTGTATAGGAGGGACAGTTGTGGGGGTACATAAAGCTAACGACGCAAACAGGTGATCACATATAGAAATGAATACTTCAGTTTCACAATATATACAGATCTTTAGTGTAACGTATACTTTCTAGTGCGATGTATACTACCTATAGGGTGCAGATGTAGTCAAAAGCAGTGAGGTGGCTTCAAGCTTTAAAGGGCTTTTCCTTAGGATTGTATATCAACGTGTTATCAGAGGGGGTCTAAAACGGGGACCTCCGCCAATCTGCAGAAACAAGGGGTCATGCCCCAGCCCCTTCAATATTCATTGAGGCACAGTTTCTTGCTCGTATATGTGACTGTGCTTGCACTGCAGCTCAGCTACATTTGTATGAACAAACTAAGTTAGTCCATAAAGAAATGAACTGTCATTTTATGTGCAAAAAGCAAAACAAAGCATAAAGTTATTTTATGTTAAGCACTAAAATGCTAATTGTATAATTCCACTATTTTCAGTCATCTTTCCATATTGTTGTTTTTCTAATTGCTTTTATTGTTTTTATGAATTTCTTTATAATTTATGTCACGCAATTAAGTTAGGCTTTTCGGGTACATTATATTCCGACAGTCACAGAGGAAGATTGTAATAAAGGAAGGTAACATCTGGTTACAAACACCTAATAATTTGTGATGTGAAATATAGACACATGAGACAGAGATCTATTAGTTGAGTAGAAACTTGTATTTTTGCTGATATGCACTAAATCTGGTTTTAGCTGTAATATTTTATCTTAAAATTAAAAAGAATTCAAATTATAGTAACATAGTAAAGTTAGAAAAAAGAAGTAAACCCATCAAGTATGACCTATTATTCTTCAGTGTAGATCCAGAGAAAGGGAAAAAAAAAAAACTATGAAGTAACTGCCAATTGCCTTATATTAAGGGAAGAAATTCCTTCCCAACTCTAAATATGACAATCAGATAAGATCAACATTCCATCAACATTTTGTTATACTAGATATTTCAAGAAAGGCATTATGACCCCCTTTATACCTTTTCATAAATCCTGTTACAGAAAGTTCCATAGTTTCTCTGCTCTTATAGTAAAGCAACTCCTTCTATGATGATGCAGAAACCCTTTTTTCTCTACATGCAGTTAATGCCCCCTTGTCATGGTTACAGATCTAAGTATAAAAAGATTATTAGGCAGATCCCTGTACTGTCCCTTGATACATTGTCATTAGATAACTCCTAAGTCATCCATTTTCCAAACGCAATAAATCCAGGTTTGAAAATCTTTCTTGGTACTGAATTCACCCATTCACTTAATTACTTTGGTCATCCTCCTCTGCACCACCTCCAGTTCAGCCGTGTCCTTTTGATATACAGATGTCCAAAACTGTACACAATATTCCATGTGGGGTCTGACTAGTGTTTGTATAGAGGCAAAACTACGTTCTCATCATGTGCATCTATGCTGCCTTTAATGCATTTCAATTATTTATCTGCCTTAGCAGCAGCTGCCTGGCACTGATTGCTAAAATCAACTTTACTGTACACCAATATCCTCTTTCAGTGTTGCTTTACCCACTGTTTCATTCCAAGTGCATCACCTTGCTTATATCTACATTAAAAATAATTTACCATTTCTCCGCACAAGCCTTTACCTTACCCAATTCTATATGTAGTACAATTCTATCTGTATTGATTATTCCAAGGTCAATAATAAAGATTTTCAAAAAAGAGGGTCTAATAATGACCCTTGAGGTACCCTACTAGTCACAGTGACCCAAATTGAGCATGTTCCATTAACAAATTAGTATAATTTATTAACTGATTTAAATATATATAGTTAAATATTTACATCAAATTCAACCTTACTAAGACCTAGCTTTTTGATCTAGAGGAGGGTAAAACAAAACTCATTGGCCAGCTGTAGGTAGTTTTGTCTCATAAGAGTAAAAAAAAATTCTCCCTGACCTGACTTATGACAGCTAGATCATTTTCTGGGATCAATAAAATGTTATACATCGCTTTAATACTTATAACTCTCAATATGCCATGTAGATGAGTCGAAAACATAATGAGATGGATGCACTATGGTGGCCAACATAACTTCTTTTTTTCTCAGGCTCTAATGCAGTCTTTAATAACAAGGGATATGTATAATCCTTATCCAGTCATTATATGATGTTTGAAGAAAGAAGAATATGAAGAGCCAAAAAGTAACTTGTATCTGATGTAAAGACGTAGAGTTACATTTTTTTACTCTCATCATGGTCTCCATCAATGGATTCTTCTGAAACAACTGGAAGTATGAACCATACAGTTCCTTTTTTGATACAGATAGCATCCGGATATCTATCCAATATGCCACCAAGCCTATGAAGAAAAATATCTCCATCATCATGAGTAAACATTTTCAATCTCTGGACTCACACTTAATTTCCAGAAGTCTATGCTGCTGTCCAGTAGTCACCTCGGGAAAAAAAAAGGACAATTTGAAAAAAATCTACTCATTAAATTAGATTTCTCAGTAGAGTGAATGAAACAAGATGTCGTAGAAATGCATTATCCTTCTTGGTGGGGTTGATGTTTTCAAGACAATGTATATGGGAGGCTTAAGAGTTGTCACGTTAAAAAAAGGATGTTCATAATCTGTTGGACAAAATTCATTCCAACTCTTTCTTCTCAGATACTTCGCACTCATCCGTTTCGCGGTGTCTTTCCGGAATCACATACTCGAATTCATGTAGTAACACAAGAAAGAAGATCTGTCATATGTCTTCAACTGAAGAATCTTCCTCTCCCATGTTTGAGATGGAAAGTAGAAGTCCCCTTCAAAGGTTTGAATGCAGCAGATCCAACTTGGTCCAGAGTGGTTCAGGTATGACTCGTCCTAACAATACTGGCATTATGACATTGTGATTCCTATGTTATTACAGAAGGTATTGATGTTCTCATTGCCTTCTAATTGACCTCCTTACCAGTATTGTTCACCATTTTAATGCAGTCCGAAGTTAAGTCTAACATCTCTTGCAAGTCAACAGCCATTCAAATACAATAAAAACTATATTTGTGGGTCTGTCGAAAGCACCTCTTGCACTTGTCTTAAGGAAGGAACCAGTCATTTAAAATATTTAAGGATGGACTCTGATCATTATAAACCTAATTACCCACAGTGATAGGAATAAGTGACATGTCTGCCCTATAGTACAGATTATTACTTTTTTGTATCATTCGCTTGTTCATTTCTTGACACTTTCCATACAAAAAAAGTTCAATTGAGCCACTTTCCTAGGCAGATGTTTTATTTTTGAGGGACTCCTTTTTTTCCCCACTTCTCACGGACATCAGCAGGGTAAAGGCTAAGCCTGCTCAGGGACTTCATAAAATTACGTCTACAAAATTATTGCGCTACAGAGAAAGAAACAGCTCTATAAGCAGGTTTCTCTAGGGTACTTTCCAATTCAGTTTTATGTTCTGCTGAGATAAAAACACTGGAAAGGAATCTAGGAATTCGGAATATATTTAATTATCAGAGATGAGTGTTGAGCGTAGTGATGGCTTTAAATAGAACTTCCAAGACTTCCAAGTGGGTTAGATATCCCATTTATAAGTCTCACTTCTACTTAAAAAAATAACATTTTGAAAGAACATGATAGGATCCCAGAAACAAGTAGTCTAGCATGGCCCAGAAGGAATGAGGACACTGAACTCTAGCGAAAAAGTAAGGCAGCCACCAATGACCAAGATGTCTCTGCTAATCAATGCACGCTTGAGTGTCTCTGTAAATGACATCAAACTACGAATTCTCAAAGAGATTGTTTTCTGAATGTGAAACCTTCCACTATTATCTATCTGATACATTTGAATGAGCATGTCTTCTTTTATGTAGCTTACTGAGAATAATGCAAACAGACTCAAGCCTTGGGATTATCATTAATAGGGATGAAGTGGCCCATCAGAGTACCGGCCATTGGGCTTAGGCTCTAACATAATAATGTGCCCCTAAAATCCATCAGTAGACAACCCATTGGCCAATCATTTGTCACTAGGGTCTATTTCTTATGGGTTGATTCACAAATAACTTATTAGACCTTATTGATGACATGTCCAGGGTGTGCAATGACAACAATGCAACTAAAAGTGGATGAGCGCATGCTCTTTCTCTCTCTCTCTCTCTATCTATCTATCTATCTATCTATCTATCTATCTATCTATCTATCTATCTATCTATCTATCTATCTATCTATCTATCTATCTATCTATCTATCTATCTATATAATTTCCTCTGGTGGGCCAAAGGGACTTCGGTCCGATATTAATCAGTGGAATCCTAACTCATAAGAGACACAATTGGCAAATTTAAATTGTTCTATGTAACATCTGTTATAACAAAAATCTTCCCCTATTTATATTGACTCAATAAGTATAAGATGATCCATAAAGCTTCCTCTCTCAATGACCTTTTAGCTGTGTGATTTGGCAAGTAAAAAAGGAAGAAACACATTGGTGTTGTATTTGTTTGTCTTAGTAGCAGACCTTTTTGTTGTTGATTTATTTAATCCAGTAAGCAGTTTTTCTAGCTCAGGCTTCGCGGTTGCTTGAGTTTGGTGGGTTAGTTGTAAAATAACAATCTCTGCGTTGAATGTAGAAAAGAGCCCAAAGTGTCTTGTGTCCGTGAGTTAAAGTGAATGTATAATTGTAAAATGATATATCATTTAAATCAGATTTATATTATTTTTTATTTTGTTTACACTGCTGACACTTCTTGTTTTCTGCACCTCACTTGCCAGCTTTGCTGTGTAGATTGAGAGAGGGTCAGTAGAGTCATCTCATTATCATAACAGCTCGATTGTACTACTGTAAGCCTAGATAAGGCAGGTTAGCAATACTATACACTACACACACATAGATAAAGATCTGTATGCAGTGAAACTAACTCAGCTCACCAAGGACTGACAGTTGGAGAATCTTTGGCACGTGGTCCAGCATCCACAACACACCATTACCTCTGTGGGCAAGTGTCAATAATCCACAAATAGAATAGTCCAGCACTCCGTGTTGCAATGACATAAACTTGCTATATTCCGTTTAACTCCAATACAAAGAGATCACAAAGGTTTAAAACAACTGATTAAGTGTTTCAAGCACTGAACAGGCTCCTATTCATGTCATGTGATACAGCATCTGTATACAGCTTCTCTGCCTCCCTGGGTTGTTTTTTTTTTGGGGGGGGGGGGCTGTACTTGATCTCTTCCTGGAAACTGAATTAGTCTATGGACACTTTTCTGTCCATTTACTCCCATTCACTACAACTGCCATAAAGCGCACACACCCTGCTGCACTGATCATACAGACAATACTGTACGGAAGTGTGTGACTCCAATCTGGCTGTCTCCAGGAAAGTTTTAAAAATAAAAAATGTATTTAGATTAATAAAGTTAATGTTAAGATTTGGTCTTTCGTTTTTTTTCTTTCTGAGTGGTATTTCTCTTTTCCTTGTACTGTAGTGTCACCCCATTGCTATTTTGTCAATATAGCATAACCATAGGTATAACCTAAAGGTTCTGAATGCAAAATATGTAACATGGCGTAACAACTATTAAATATAATTTTTAGTACTGGTTTATTCTTGTGTGGCAGAGGGGCCATTGGGCCCCCTCAGTTTCAAGGATTCAAGTGTGACTGCAACTTCTACATGCGGCATTGAACATGAAATACTCTTATTGTGACTTGCATGAGGATAAAGTAATGTTATCTTTTGAGCATTTGAATTTATTTGGTAAATAGTTTTAGGCATTATATTTACTTTGCTGCAATGCACACTGAAATATATATAGCATTCTTGTAGTCTCCCGGTATTATATTTTTACTTCAATGTAACATAATGATAAATTGACAAAGTTTTAAATAGAGCAAAAAACATACAAAAGTATAGTAATGACTGAGGTAGTGAATGGCTTCTATACATTCACTGTGATAGGTGACTGAAGAGTATTGACCCCTTTGTGACCATACTTCACTGAAAGCAAGTCTTTCTATTTTATCATCAATCCACGTCGGGTAGAACAGGATTTTGTTTGATATTAAACTGGATCAATTATCATTTTATTTTATAACAATTATTTGGTGCCAAGTGGGAATGCATAGGGAAAATATAAATTCTAAACTTAATGTAGATGGATAATTTTATTAAATTTATATACAGCATGTAGCGTCCACGGCCGTTGACCGCCGGGATTTATCACCCCCCCCCCCCGACGGCCGCAGCCATGGATCTGTGAGCGCTGGCCCGCATCTCCTCCCGAGGAGACGCCAGCGCTCACTTCCGCTCCGTTCTGTTGTGTCTTGTAGAGTGCGTAAGCTTGCTCGTGCTCGGCCATAAAGGGACAGTGCCCGCACATGAAAATAATTATCAATGATCACCCTGGACTATAAAAAGGGCTCTGCCCTTTCAGTTATGGCCTGAGCATTGTTGTGTTTATCCGTGTTAGTCTTGCAAATGGTCCCTTAGTGTTATCCAGTTCCCAGTGTTCCTGTACCTGCTACCTGTATCCCGTGCTACCGTTGTTCCTGTGCCTTAGAAAGTTGGAGTCGTGTTGTGCCATCGGTCACGCCTGCTGTGGTACACCACACCTTGCGTCTGCTGCCAAGGTCCCATCTGAGCCTAGCCGTTACTACCGTCTGAACTGCTACTGGTACCCTTGTGCTTGGACTATATATACATTGACTTGATACACTGTTTGGCCAGCTGCTATCCCGCTACGGAGGTATGGCCAAGTGGGTCCACATACCCACAGATCGTGACAGTACACTCAGGCAATGGACCATGCTGGTCAACCCAAGACCATGATGACATCACAAGCCATGCAGGCAGACCTGCGAGACCTCCAGTCACGACAAGACCAACTCCTCCTGGCAGTGAACTCCGTTGCACACCGACTGGATGTGCAAGCTGCAGCCATCACGGCACGTGTTCCTGTTGCTCCGGCTGTTCTTCCTGCAACACCTCCTGTCAATACCGGTGCCGACTCCCGATTTACACTGCCACTACCTCCTCGCTATGACGGAGAAGCGAGTACCTGCAGGGGATTTCTGAACCAGTGCCAGATCCACTTCAGTCTACATGCCAGAGCATTTCCTTCTGATGGCGCAAGGATCGCTTTCATCATCTCTGTCCTTACTGGCAAGGCCCTAGAATGGGCGAATCCTATCTGGGAGTGTCAGGGACCAGAGACCTGTGACTTCCAGTGTTTCCTACAGACTTTTCGCATGGTATTTGAGGAACCTGGACAAGTCTCGTCAGCAGCTGCATCTTTGCTGAGCCTTCGCCAAGGAGACATCTTGGTGGGCGAGTGCGCCATTCAGTTTCACACCCTGGAGGCGGAGCTGTCATGGAACAAGAAGGCCTTGGTGGCTACATTCTGGCAGGGACTGTCTTTCGAGATTAAAGATGAACTTGCCGCTCGTGATCTGCCACCTACCCTGGATGATCTTATTCTTCTTGCCACCTGATTGACATGATAATCCGACAGTGATCCCAAGAGGTTCGTCAGGAGAGAAGATTTGCCAGGCTGGCTCTTACTTTCCAGCAATCCCTGTTGCCCTCACCAGTTGTTCCACCAGAGGAGCCTATGCAGGACCGGTTCAAATTGTCAGACCAGGAGAAACAACGCAGATGCACTTCGGGACTTTGTCTGTATTGCAGCCTCGGAGGCCATGTTGTGTATTTGTGTCCTCAGAAGCCAAAAAGACTCCAATGCCTAGGATTGGTTGGAGAGACAACCCTAGATTGAATGGCGCTGAATAAAAAATTCTCTTCAAAATTGTCGATCCCCTTGACCTTAGTGTCCGGTGAGAAGACGCACCGGATCTCTGCTAATCTGGACTCTGGGTCCGCAGCAAACTTCATCCAGAAAGACCTAGTGGATCTTCTCCAGTTACCCACAGTTCCTCTGGAGACATCGTTGGCTGTTGCTTCGGTGAATGGACTGCCTCTGCCCAACCCGATTGAATCTGAAATGAAGCCGCTGAAGCTGCAATTTGGAGCCCTTCATACTAAACTTATTTTGTTTCTTGTTTTCCCTAAAGCCATCAATCCTGTCCTACTGGGCCTGCCTTGGCTCCGACTACATGCCCCAGTCCTGGACTGGAATTCCGGAGAGGTTCTCCAATATTGCTCTAAATGTCGCTGTCGCTGTCTGTTGCAGATCCATCCTGTCCAGCCTCCTCTGCTTCAATCATTGGCAAGATTGACCCCTCATTTCTCTCAGTTTGCGGATGTCTTCAGCAAGTAGGAGGCTGAGATGCTTCCCCCACACAGTGCTTATGACTGTTCCATTGAACTGGTTCTAAATGCGTCGTCCCCCCATGGACGGATATACCCTCTCTCCTTGCCAGAGACTCAGTCTATGTCGGTTTATATCAAGGAGAATATTGAGAGGGGTTTCGTACAAAAATCCTCCTCCCCGGCCGGGGCCGGGTTCTTCTTTGTCAAGAAAAAAGACGGATCTCTTCTAACTTGCATTGACTACCGTGGTCTCAATCAAATCACGGTCAAGAACAAATATGCATTGACGCTAATTTCTGAACTATTTGACCGCATACAAGGAGCTAAGATTTTTTTCTAAACTAGACTTGCGTGGGGCTTACAATTTGAACCGGATCTGCCAGGGTGATGAATGGAAAACGGCATTCAACACTTGAGACAGGCACTATGAATATCGGCCTGTGTAACGCTCCCGCAGTCATTCAAGATTTCGTCAATGATATCTTTCGAGACCTCCTCTTTGTCTGTGTTGTGGTCTATCTCGATGATATTTTGATTTTTTTCTCCAGATCCGACGACTCATCGGAGGAATGTCCGTCAAGTTCTGCTGCGATTAAGGGAGAATCGTTTGTATGACAAGCTGGAGAAGTGCATTTTTGAGAAGAATTCTCTACCCTTCCTGAGCTACTTAATCTCAGACCAAGGCCTCAAGATGGATCATGAGAAGGTAAAGCCCGTCCTGGAATGGCCACGTCATCAAGGCTTGAGGTCCATCAGCAGTTAATACCAAACTTCTCTTCACTGACGGCTCCCATCTCTACCCTCACCAAAAAGGTATGAACGCCAAGGTGTGGACTCCAGAGGCAGAATCTGCATTCAATAGCCTTGAGTGTCTTCACATCAGCCTCAAACCTCTATCATCCTGATGTACACTACCGTTCAAAAGTTTGGGGTCACCCAGACAATTTTGTGTTTTCCATGAAAACTCACACTTATATTTATTAAATGAGTTGCAAAATGACTTGAAAATATAGTCAAGACATTGACAAGGTTAGAAATAATGATTTTTATTTGAAATAATAATTTTCTCCTTCAAACTTTGCTTTCGTCAAAGAATGCTCCATTTGCAGCAATTACAGCACTGCAGACCTTTGGCATTCTAGCTGTTAATTTGCTGAGGTAATCGGGAGAAATTTCACCCCATGCTTCCAGAAGCCCCTCCCACAAGTTGGATTGGCTTGATGGGCACTTCTTGCGTACCATACGGTCAAGCTGCTCCCACAACAGCTCTATGGGGTTGAGATCTGGTGACTGCGCTGGCCACTCCATTACAGATAGAATACCAGCTGCCTGCTTCTTCCCTAAATAGTTCTTGCATAATTTGGAGGTGTGCTTTGGGTCATTGTCCTGTTGTTGGATGAAATTGGCTCCAATGAAGCACTGTCCACAGGGTATAGCATGGCGTTGCAAAATGAAGTGATAGCCTTCCTTATTCAAAATCCCTTTTACATTGTACAAAACTCCCACTTTACCAGCACCAAAGCAACCCCAGACCATCACATTACCTCCACCATGCTTGACAGATGGCGTCAGGCACTCTTACAGCATCTTTTCAATTGTTCTGCGTCTCACAAATGTTCTTCTGTGTGATCCAAACTTCGATTCGTCTGTCCATAACACTTTTTTCCACTCTTCCTCTATCCAATGTCTGTGTGCTTTTGCCCATATTAATCTTTTCCTTTTATTAGCCAGTCTCAGATATGGCTTTTTCTTT
Organism: Rhinoderma darwinii; assembly: GCF_050947455.1. Taxonomy (NCBI): domain Eukaryota; kingdom Metazoa; phylum Chordata; class Amphibia; order Anura; family Rhinodermatidae; genus Rhinoderma; species Rhinoderma darwinii. The sequence goes on along the minus strand of NC_134698.1, from coordinate 64,142,107 downwards.
GCCACTCTGTCCTGAAGGCCAGCATCCCAGAGTCGCCTCTTCACTGTAGACGTTGACACTGGCGTTTTGCGGGTACTATTTAATGAAGCTGCCAGTTGAGGACCTGTGAGGCGTCTATTTCTCAAACTAGAGACTCTAATGTACTTGTCTTGTTGCTCAGTTGTGCAGCGGGGCCTCCCACTTCTCTTTCTACTCTGGTTAGAGTTTGTTTGTGCTGACCCCTGAAGGGAGTAGTACACACCGTTGTAGGAAATCTTCAGTTTCTTGGCAATTTTTCGCATGGAATAGCCTTCATTTCTAAGAACAATAATAGACTGTCGAGTTTCACATGAAAGCTCTCTTTTTCTAGCCATTTTGCGAGTTTAATCGAACGCACAAATGTAATGCTCCAGATTCTCAACTAGCTCAAAGGAAGGTCAGTTTCATAGCTCCTATAAACAGCAAAACTGTTTAGAGCGGTGCTAACATAATTGCACAAGGGTTTTCAAGTGTTTTCTAATCATCCATTAGCCTTCTAACACAGTTAGCAAACACAATGCACCATTAGAACACTGGAGTGATGGTTGCTGGAAATGGGCCTCTATACACCTATGTAGATATTGCATTAAAAACCAGACGTTTGCAGCTAGAATAGTCATTTAGCACATTAACAATGTATAGAGTGTATTTCTGATTAATTGAATGTTATCTTCATTGAAAAAAACTGTGCTTTTCTTTCAAAAATAAGGAAATTTCTAAGTGACCCTAAACTTTTGAATGGTAGTGTATCTCGACAGTTTTTGTTGGAGGTGGACGCCTCCTCTGTTGGTGCAGGTGCACTTCTGTTCCAGAGAGGTTTAGGGAAGGCAGTGGTATGTGGCTATTATTCTAGACTTTTTTCTCCCGCAGAGCGCAATTACTCTATTGGGGATTGGGAGTTACTGGCCATCAAATTGGCTCTGGAGGAGTGGATACATCTACTTGAGGGCACAACTCACCCCATCCTGATATATACCGACCACAAGAACCTCACCTATCTCCAATCGGCCCAACGACTGAACCCCCGTCAAGCCAGGTGGTCGCTGTTCTTCACCCGGTTCCAATTTGTGCTCCACTACCATCCGGCTAACATAAATGTGAGGGCCGATGCCCTGTGTAGGTCGTTTGAAACAGAGGACACCGTGGAGTCTCCGCAAAGTATCATTGACCCATCCTGTATTATTCCTGTTAATCCTCTGCAAGTTAGAGACATCCCCTGTGTCGCTACATAGGTCAGTGAGGTATCAACACAGGTCTGTGTATACTAACTCTCGTCCACGAGCCTGTGTCAGGAGAGACAAAGACACAGATGAAAAGCAGGACTTCCGGCAGGGCAGAGGTAGGGAGTATAGGAAGGGAAGTGTTCAGATTTAATACAGAATGTATATTAGGAACTTTATTTAATATTTACACAGAATAGTAGGTCAAAAATTGTGTGTCCCTGGAAAACCCCTTTAACTGTTTCCACAAACATGACCTTTATACATTTTATAGAGGCTCCACTTATTCCTCTTCATATAGAGTATAAATTATAGCCATTCTTGGGAATTCATGATTAGCAATCAGTCCCCCATTGGTGTCCTCAAAGCTCTAATCAAAAAGATCAGGAAAGGAAAATTATGTAGGCGTATTAGTTATATGTTAACCTGTATAAGTCGGATTGTTTTGTTCAATGGTACATCAATGAAACACTCCCGAATCAAAGTTTATTGTGGGTAAGGGGGCAAATGCGGGGGAACCAGGGGAGGTAGGTTGTATGGGTAACTTCATTGACTTGTATATATGGGTAAATTAAAGCAAAAACAAAAGAATAGTCAAAAACAGTTGATCAATAAGTGCAAAAAGTATAACGTTGGTACTTTTCCTTGCTTTCTGATGTTATTATCCACTTGAAGTATTCTTGTAAATATAGATAAGGTCAGGATTCCTCATCATAAACTTTATTCCTTAGACTAGATTTAATTATTTATAAGGGAGTAAACTTTCTGTTGATCATGCATGTTTTATGTTAAGCTAGAAGCATTGTGTTTATCGAAGGGTTTATCCCCCAATGAGAAACAGATCACAAAGTGTCCGGCTACTGGGTCATCCAGACATCTGCTGTAATCTGTGGGGGAACACAGCAGCAAGTGTTCACTTTCCCTACAGCGCCACCACAGAGAAAATTAAGCATTACATAATTCTCATTTAAATCAATGGGGCTGTTCATTTAATATATGTGTTGTGCCAGGGTCTTTAGAGCGAGATATACTCTTTGTGACTGCTCTCTACTCTTTCTGGGTTCTGAACGTGAGACTGCCTATTTACTCAGAATAACCTAATATGGCTTTCTTAGAAAACCACTTTAACAAAGCTGCCCAGCCATTACCCCGTCATTGGCAATCTTACAAAAAAAATAAAAAATTGCATTGAGCCACATAGTAGAAGCCCTAAAATACACTCGTCAACATTGAAATTGCAACACCAAGAAGGAAAAGTTTTGGAATAGTGGAAATCACAGGATCGATAGAAATGTTAATGATATGAAAATGATAAAAAAATGAAAACAAAATATTCCAAACATCTTAATTTATTTAGTATCAAGTATGAACGGCACTTACAGAAATACATGCACTTACACGCCTTGACATGCGATCAATGCGGTCATTAATGGTTGCCTGAGAAATGTTATGCCCCGCTGAATGCACTTGGGTGTGCAAATCATCAAGATTGGCTGCTGGCATCTCCCTTTGCAATTGCCAACCAATGACGTCTCAGATGTGCTTGATGGGAGACAAATCCGGAGATGCTGCTGGCATGGTAGCACGTTTAGGCCACGCAGGCTGCTCACAGTAGCACAAGCAACATGCGGCCTGGCGTTGTCCTGTTGAAAAATAGCTTCTAGGACACTTTGGAGAAATGGCCATACCACTAGTTCCATGACCAAATCAATGTTATGCCGAGCTGTTAGTGTACCTGAAATGAAGACTAGAGGGATCCGGCTACCACACATTATGCCACACCAGACCATAATCCTGGAAGTAGGACCCGTGTGACTTTCCCTTGTGATGGCCTGTTCATTGTGTTACCCACGTCATCTCCAGACCAATTTCCAGCTATCTCTGTGTCTGAGACAAAAGCAGGACTCATTGCTGAAGAGGAAAGATCTCCATTACAGCCTCCATTGCCATCTTGCTGTGCACCATGATAGCTTTTGAGAGTGGTGGCGTGTGGTCAATTGAACACCCATAGCTGGACGTCTGGCTCGTAGCCCAGTGTCGTGAAAACGCCTTCTGATGGTTTGTGTCGATTCTGGTTGCCGCCCTAGGCTTGGGATGTAATGTCCATTTTCACTTGCAGCACAGAATGGATCACTACGCGCCATTCTTCCAATCAGACGATCCATCCGTGCAGGGATTCGGCTTTGCACACCTCTTGCTGTTATTCCCGTTCATTGTTGTTGTCCCAACTTCTGGGAGATGCAAAGTTGACCAATGCTGACATCTCGGCCAAGGCACGTAGAGATCTGCCAGAGTGATAAACCAAGGTCTCTCAGTTCAAGGATTCTGTCCCTTTTGGTTTGTGACAAGTGGCGATAACTGGCACGTTGACGAACAGGAGGCATCGCACAATCATCCCACACCACTTGATCCGATTTTTAAGGTTTATGTGGCCAAAAACGTTGCTTTCAATCTGGCTTTCATGCCGCTCCCACATGCCACCGATTGATCATTTGCAGATCTTAGTGACACCTGATACTTCCTTGATTTGCATAACCTTATGGCTTGTCCTTCTTGGTGTTGTAATTTCAATGCTGAGGAGTGTATATATTAAGGTTGGTTTAAATTGTTGCTTATTATTTATTCTTAAATGGGAAAAAGATCTGAATACAATTTTTACCAAAAGGAACTCAATAAAAATTCTAACTTACTCATCGATTCTCGATATCATGCAGAATTCAGGAGTGAAATGTTACATTGTTTGCTATTTGTTACAGATGCCCAGAACACATTTGCAGGATATTTCTCGCATCTTCCAATGTTTACTGGAGATGAGGACAATCTGATTGTACCTACTTACATACTCTGTAAAATTGCAAACTGGTAAAAAGTTTCTGGACCTCTGTACTCCACCTTCTGGGTCTGATTCAGGAATGTTACAATAGCCCCAGAAATTGCTCTGTTATCCTTAATACCAGTCTCCCTATCAAAGGTGATGAAAGGTCCCCTTGGACACATCTTGGGGGCAGCAAGTACTGTAATACCTAGGCATTAGAAGTCTACCAAGGAACCTCCTAAATTAAGACTTGTAGAAACTCTAAATCGTATTTGCATAATGGAACCTGGTAGCAACTGATACTTTTGAGAAGATCTGACTGTTTTGGAGGCTCTGGTACCAATGGGAGTCCGTTAGGGTATCGCCAGATATGTTTTCATGGGTATCAAGGGATACTTGACCTGTTCCCAGAATTGGAAACTATTTCTCTTCAACTGATAAGAGGTTCTTGCTGGGGAAAACAATCCATTTTTTCCCTCCTTTCCTCCCGTCTTCTCATTTCCTTTTCCTCCCATATGCACTTTGTCTTCTGCTTGAAGGTTATTCCATTAAAATGTCTGTCATTTAGACAGCTGTCAGTCTATAGTTCGTGTTCTCCTATGTAATGCAGAATCCTTTGCTTATATCACTATGGGACAGTATGACTACGTCCATGTTAATGAGCACAGTGCTGCTAACATTTGTACAATTTTATTGTTATTTTTTACAAACTTAATGAAAGCTGATTTACTGCAAATCGTTGTTTTTAATTGTCTTAATACTTAAGAAATATTAAAATAACATTTATCTATTATATTCATCTATATAGCGCCAATATATTCCACACATCTGAGGCTCACAATCTAAATTCCAAATTAACCTATCAGTATATATATTTTTTTTAGATCGCAATTGTTCAAAAGATCTATAAATGTTAAGACTCAAACTATTTTCATTATGGAAAAATTGCTTTGGACATCGTATTTTCAAAAAACCGTATATCGTGGATAGGCAGCCTTAGAATCTAAACAGCAAAACTTGAGACGAGAGGTAGAATACTTAATGGCATCAACTCTGCATGGTAATACCGTTAAGTCTTGAAGTTGAATAAAAGTGCAAGTTGTCTGAAAAAAGTCATAGGAGTAATTTTATGGCAATGGAGGAGCCCTGTGCTGGAACGCCATGTGGTGCCCTTACTTTATAACTGATAAGTTCATGAGAGTGTGGCCTCTTATTGCCTACAGGCCCCCTGGGGCAACTGCCCAGGTTGCACATATGGTATGCCCACCCCTGAGTGGGTGCAGACTTTAGATATTTAATAAATGGACTCTAATTCTAAAGTCTGACTATTTTATATTTAGTTTTATTTTTATATGTCACATTGGGCTATATAAACAAAATATGGCATTTAGATAATGGAGCTGTAACTATTTTTATTGCTTTTTTTAAAGTGGTTGTATTGTTTAGATGAGCCCTTTTCATTTTGTGGGTCCTTGGAGTCAAGCTGAGCCCTGGAGGTTTACTTGCTGGGACCCCTAGTGTTTCGCTGCTGTCGGTAGAGAAATCACATGGAAAAGGATAATGTTCCCTGCTGTGTCCTACAAGTAATACAGATCATTGCAGGACGTCCTTTAAAATCAGTGGGTGTCCATTGATTCCAATAGATACCGGCCTCGGGAGCTGAGAGGTAATGAATAAAGGTGAATTCCAGTCCCGCGTCCCCCCCCCCCCCCGCTATTAACTACAGAAAGAAGTTGTGATGACCCACTCTAACAAAATGTTGTGCTGTATGTATTTCTAGATATTATTTTTTATTAATAATACTCCATGATGACTATATCATGTCTGAATAGCATTTAATGACAAGTGTCGCTCTGGGCACAGGAAATTGTAACGAAAGGATGATTCATGGTAAAATACACGATATTGGTTCTCCCTGAGATGTTACAATGCACAGGAGATGAACTCTGCATGAGAATTAGTCCATTTTTCCAAGACTACAGCTGTGGTTCAGGGAAAAATAATTTGACATAATAAATGAATAATAGATGGCGCTTTCATATGACAAATTGACATCTTTAGCATGTGACTTGAGTGCTGATTTGTTACATGACCTTGTAGGTATTGCGTCTTTGAGCTGTTTCCCCGAGTAGTATTGAAGAGAAATGGTATATACAACTATTAATAAAAATATCAAATATGGAAAACCAATGGAACAGTTGTAAAGTGCTAACCAGTACCGATCACCTCACAGCTGCAAAGAAGACACGTAGACTGAAGCTGTCCATAGACATTAGATTAACAGCGGTGGAACCTGTAATTGGCAGAATCTACAAACAATGTATAGGAGGCTGTCATACTCCTTTAGGCATCATTGGTTTTTGTCGGCTTTGTTGGCTGTTGGTCTGATTCTTTTGTATTCCTCCAGAAATAATCAGCACTAGAAGAGTATGTGACAGATCTCACATACTAAAGAATGTCCACCATAAAACCGACTGCCATGATTTTACCATTAACTGTATAGAGAAATAAAAAAATGTACGGCGCACATGGTGCATCATCCCAAGGTATTTAAATGTATAACATCAGGTAAGAGAACGGTGCTCACCTGATAGCGTTGTGCTGGGAGCACAACGTCCTTGCTGGTAAAATGGATTAAGGAGGTCCGCAGCCTGGGATTCTTCCGGTGACTCGTAGGGTTCCGTTAGCCATAGGTTGTGAGAGTTCAAGAGAAAAATGAATCCCACTAGACTCATTGACCGTCATTGTGTTTTTTCCAAGCCTGATGAAGAGATCCGGTCCGGTCTTGAAACGCGTAGCTCTCCTTTTTATCATTTTAAAAAAACACAACAATAAACTGACAACGTAATTATACTGTAGTTGCCTAGAAGTTATTGGAATAATACCAGTGACCTTTGACCGACGTAACCCACCGGATTTTTTCACTGGGGAGGAACAGCGCAGTCTAGTGGGATTAATTTTTCTCTTGAACTCTCATGATTTTACCATTAACAGCCAAACCATCTCTCTAACCGTGCAAGATCCAGACAGTTAACTCATCTAGAGCATATTCTTTATTTTGCTCTGTTATTTTGGGTTAATTTGGAAATAAAATAATATATTAAAATAAATAACCTAACTGAAAGTCAGAAAGTTAACTATATCCAAGAAGTAGATAGGATATAATTGAACTTTATCTTGCAATATCCTAGCCCCATTCACTTTTACGTGGGTTAAGTGGGACTGGATTAATGGCATATGCCATCAATATTTAATGTGTGATCAGTATAGGGCCAACCACTGTGACCTCCATGACAAGAATGGTCGAAGAGATGGAGCACCCCAGCCCCTTCATCATTTTACCCACCACAACCCCATCCTTGTGAATGGAGCTGAGCTGCAGCTGAACTGTAAGGGTATGTTCACACGGCCAAATTTCAGACGTATACGAGGCGTATTATGCCTCGTTTTACGTCTGAAAATACGGCTCCAATACGTCGGCAAACATCTGCCCATTCATTTGAATGGGTTTGCCGACGTACTGTGCAGACGACCTGTTATTTACGCATCGTCGTTTGACAGCTGTCAAACGACGACGCGTAAAAATACAGCCTCGTCAAAAGAAGTGCAGGACACTTCTTTGGACGTTTTTGGAGCTGTTTTCTCATAGACTCCAATGAAAACAGCTCCAAAAACGGACGTAAAAAACGCTGCGAAAACGGCGCGAAAAATGAGAGTTGGTAATAAAAACGTCTGAAAAGCAGGGTCTGTTTTCCCTTGAAAACAGCTCTGGATTTTCAGACGTTTTTGTTGACTACGTGTGAACATACCCTCATACCAGTCATAGTCCATGGGGGAGGGGGGGAGGGCGCTATGTCTAATGTCTAACCAATTTAGGAAGGGGCTGCGACACCCCTTTGAGTGCCCTTTTAGTCTCAAGATCGTGGGGGTTCCAGTGGTTAGACCTGATCACACATTACGCAATAATAGCATATCCTAGGGATAGGCACATGAAAAAAGGCTAATAGCCACACTATAGTTATGAACATAATTAAATGCAGTATAGTTTCTAAAACAAAGTTAAATAAGAATCTAATGTTATTGTTCATTATGAATATGACAAAAAAAATATCTGTTTATTTTCCAGGTGGAGACGGAACACAAGCGAATGCAGAAAATAACCCCGAAAACCATGAAAAATCCCGGTGTCAGTCATGTACCTCCACATTTTTGAAATTTGTTTGGGGATTCCTGATAGTGCTCTCAGTGTCATCTTCTTGGGTCGGAACCACTCAGATAGTAAAAATCACATATAAGAACTTCTACTGCCCGTTCTTTATGACATGGTTCTCAACCAATTGGAACATTATGTTTTTCCCGGTGTATTATTCGGGGCACCTAGCAACAGCACAAGATAAGCAGTCACTACTCCAAAAAATCAGGTAGGTCCATGAAGTATAATTTTTTGCATATTATAATGCATCTTCCAGTTCAACATCAGGAAAAGATGAACATAGTCCAAATTATACATGAGATTTACCGGTGGGTGTCCATACATTTTAGGCAGCGTGTCCATTTGCCCAATGCATTAGTTGTATATCAAGCCTCATCACATTTTGTCGCTATTTTGCACAACTATGGACTAACAGAAGTACATGGAGATGGGCTGCTATGCTAATGACATTTAGGAAGCATTGGAAATAGGTGTGAATAGATTTCGGAAAATTATGTAGGACTTACATTGCTGGTCAGGTCTTCAATATATTTCATTTGTAATTATTTTTTTTTATTTACATTTTTTTGCAGCCTCCCGGGGTCCATGCTGCATACTGCACAGAAAGAGCGCAAAATCTGTTTCCGTAGCTTATTAGCCAGGGGCATCTTCCTGTAGTAATCCCATTTATTGTATTAGATGCTTTACAGCAAGACTGCGGGTACTACCGGATCTAGGGAGACAATTTTTGCTACATTATGTTCAGACTGTTTATACCATTTCTGCAAAGCATGTAGCACAGTCTCTAGGACTGTTAGGGTATGTGCACACGGTAGCAGGCTTTTACGTCTGAAAAGACAGACTGTTTTCAGGAGAAAACAGCTGCCTCGTTTCAGACGTAAAAGCTCCTCCTCGCATTTTGCGAGGCTTCTCTGACAGCCATAAATTTTGAGCTGCGCTTCATTGAGTTCAATGAAGAACGGCTCAAATTACGTCTGAAAGAAGTGTCCTGCACTTCTTTTGACGAGGCTGTATTTTTACGCGTCGTCGTTTGACAGCTGTCAAACGACGACGCGTAAATGACAGGTTGTCTGCACAGTACATCGGCAAACATCTGCCCATTCATTTGTATTGTAGCCTTATTTTCAGACGTAAAACGAGGCATAATACGCCTCGTTTACGTCTGAAAATAGGTCGTGTGAACCCAGCCTAAGGGTATGTGCACACGCTAGCTGTCATTTACGGCTGAAATGACAGACTGTTTTCAGAAGAAAACAGCTGCGTCGTTTCAGCCGTAAATGCTCCTCCTCGTATTATGCGAGGCGTCTGTGATGCTCGTATATCTTGAGCTGCTCTTCATTGAGTTCAATGAAGAACGGCTCAAATTACGTTGCAAAGAAGTGCCCTGCATATAATGTATATAAGTGTCCTGCATATAATGTATATAAGTGTCCTGCATATAATGTATATAAGTGTCCTGCATATAATGTATATAAGTGTCCTGCATATAATGTATATAAGTGTCTCGCATATAATGTATATAAGTGTCCTGCATATAATGTATATAAGTGTCCTGCATATAATGTATATAAGTGTCCTGCATATAATGTATATAAGTGTCTCGCATATAATGTATATAAGTGTCCTGCACTTCTTTGCCGAGGCAGTCAATTTACGCGTCGTCGTTTGACAGCTGTCAAACGACGACGCGTAAATTACAGGTCGTCTGCACAGTACGTCGGCAAACCCATTCAAATGAATGGGCAGATGTTTGCCGACGTATTGTACCCCTATTTTCAGGCGTAAAACGAGGCATAATACGCCTCGTTTACGCCTGAAAATAGGTCGTGTGAACCCAGCCTTAGGGTAAGTTCACACGCAGCGTGAACACTTGGAATTTCTATCCGAATTTTTAGTGCGGAAATTCTGCAGCGTTTACAGTAGCAGCAAAGTGGATGAGATTTCAAAAAATCTCATCCACATGCTGCGGAAAGAACCTGCACAAAAGACGTGTGGAAATTGACTTGCTGTATGGATGTTCAATATGCAGCATGTAAATTTATGTTGGGAAAGCACTGCAGAATTTCCCCACAGAATATCCAGAACGATATTCCACAGTGTTTACGCTACGTGTGAACCCAGCCTTAGGGTGCAGTCACACGCGACAGATTTTGTTGCATCATTTTCTGCGGTTAAAAATGTATTCCATGTGAATGGGTTTGTTTCTACAAGAAGCGCATGGATTTGTGCAAGTTCCAATTGAAGAAATCTGCTATTCATGCTACAAAATCTGCCGTGTGAGCGCTCAGCCGCTTCGTGTCTGATCGGCTTTTTCCGGAAAGCCGATGTATCGGAGTACGGGCTCATTGACTTTCTATTGAGTCCGTACACCGATATATTCATTTCCGGAAAAAGCCGAACAGAAACTAAGCGTGAGGCCTCGCACGAGCGCTTCAGCTGCTTCGTTTTAGCGATCGGTGGGGGTCTCAGTGCTCGGACCCCCACCAATACAAACTTCTGACATGTCACTATAACATGTCAGAAGTTTGTTAAACGTTTAGCTGCACTTTAAGTTCCACCTGGAAGCCACAGGGAAATTTTGTGTTTGCAGCTTGTAATTTCCTTCTAAAATTGGAATAGTAAGTCCTGTGCACATAAAGGAAAAGCTCTCCGTTTCTATTTTTGTTGAGCTCCTTCTGTTCTTTGATCAGTAAACATGAGGTTTTTTGTTTTTTTTAAGGTCCAAAGTAATTGTGCACCTAGCTGAAATAATACACCCTGTTAGAATACAGGACACCTTTAGGGTACGTTTTACACCTCGAATTGACTCTATTGAAAAACAGCTCCAAAAACGGCTGAAAATTAGGAACTGTTTTCGCTTGAAAATCCGTAATTTCAGACGATTTTGGTCACTGCATGTGAACATACCGTGAGATGCATAGGTCGGAGACTTTGATCTAATCATTGTGTGGGACCCAGAAAATTCAGGGCAATCCTGCAAAAAATATAGTCCCATATATTACCCACAACTTAGTGTCCAAATAATGCCCCAGTACGTTGTCAAACATCACCAACCTATATGCATAGATAATACCACCATACTACATGGATTAATATTACAAATAATACAGCTATACAGTTTCCAAATGGCCATGATTAAGAGCACAGCCAGTGCTTGAAACGCGTAGGCTTCATTTCTTGCCATTTCAACCACCTCGTTATTCTCCTGGTGTTATCCGTCATTCTGTTGGATTTTTTGTTTGTCGGTGTATTATCTTCAATAAAGTGGAAACAGAGTTTCCCCCACTTATACCATACATCGCTGGACCTTTCTCTTTTTTGCCACTGTTTTTTTTATTATTTGTGATCTTTGCAGTGAAATCGCAGCGCTTCCCGCCGCAAAAGTCGCAACATTTGTCATTTGTTGCAGGTTTTACCTCCCCATTGAATTCAATGGGGGAAAACCGCAACAAAAGAGCAATGAAGTACGCACCACAGGTCAATTTATAACGTTTTCCCTTAGGATTTTTTCTGCAGTGTGTGCGTGAGATTTGTTCAGATCTCATTTATTTGCTGTTACTGTAAATGCTGCAGATTTTTTGCGGCGAAAATTCTGCAGCGTTTACGCTACGTGGGAACCCAGGTAGTCCATGGAAAGTCCATGGAAAGTCTTTCTGCTCTGGCACTTTTTCTGTTCCATACAAATTTTGCAGTTATCTGCCATCAAATTTATTATTTTTCTTGAATAATTTTTCGGACCAAAAATACTTTTGGCGCAATTCAAGACAAATTAAGACTTATCCTTCTGCGTCTTTCTTAGGCCTCATTCACATGAAGGGATAATCGGCCGGGTGACGGACATTTTTTCAACGGGCATCAGACGCCTGCTTAAAAATCAATGCATGTTTATGGGGCTATTCACAGAGCCATTTTTTTAACGGACCGTGTGAACGGACCCGGGTAAAATAGGACACGTCCTATTTTTGCCCATTTTCCAGGATGCCTCGATAGACTCAAGTCTATGAGGGATTTGTGAAAACGGGTCCCGCACAAGTGCAAATGGGCTGTGAAAAACTACAGTTTTACAAGGCCGATTTGACACCCGGTCATGTGAATAAAGCCTTAGGAGGCCATATATCAATATGTTACGTTCTTATCCAAAAGAAAGCAACTTTCTAACAAAGTAAGATTTCTAAAAAACATCTGCGGGATAACAGATCTGACTGTCATACAGAAGAGTTATGTAGTGTGTTAGTGGATGGTGATGAATTCCTTTTAGTTTTACGCTACATTGACACTGAGTCAACACTCCGTCCTGTAGGGATCTTCCTGTCAGCATCTGTTTCCAAGCTGCAAATGTAAGATAACAGTGACAAAGCATCCAGCTGTACTGAGATGAATCTGCTACGTTCATTGGCTTTGTCTATGTTATTAATAATGACTTGATTGCTCTAAGGAACTTACACCTGAGGCCAAGGTGTCTTAGAAATAACGGGAAGTTCAAGCTTCACTGTGTCACACAAGGGTAATACTGGGGAATTTTTGCGCCCGTATTATAGCTGCAAGATCGGGCCGACCACGGGTCTAATGACCCAAACTAACAGCATCATAGGGATCTACTGTATGATGCTATTGGCTCGGGTCATTAGATCCGCAGACAGGCTGGGATATAGAGCTGTAATATGCAGAAATGCACTTGTATTACGCTGGCGTAAAACTGGCCTTAAAGGGGTTTTCTCATAATAATAATTCGGAATAGGAGCGGTAGTGCGAATTCTCGACCACCACTCCATTCATTTATATGGAGCTGCCGCTCTGCTATCTTTGGCAGCCCCATAGAAATAAATGGAGTGGTGGCCCGAGCATGCACGCTGCCGCTCCATTTCTATTGGGCTCCCAGGAACGGCAAAGTAAGCCCGTTCTTGTGATCGGTGGGAGTCCCAGCTGTTGGATCCCCGCCGATCAGATATTTATTATAATCCACAGGATAGGGGATAAATATTGATTATGGCTTTAATGATATCATCACATGTAGGAATCTAACATTTCAGTATACATTACTCACTTTTCAGGTAACACTTTCATTTAACACTTCATGAATATATTTACATTTATAAACATAAGAACTAAAATCTAGATTTTTACTAAAACATCTTTGAAATCAACAATGTAAAACCCCACATATATTAACGTCCATCTTTTGTCACAATTATTGGTTTGTGGTGCAACTCTCTGCAGCATCACTTCCGCTGAGTGTGACTGCAATTAAAGGAGTAGTCCAGTTTAGAAAAACCATTATCATATACCCTATTAGGGAATACTGAGTTAATAGTGGGGGTCCCCTACCGTGTAGAATGATTACAAAGAGCGTCTCTCGTGCTGGAGGACCTGTCCTGCCCTGCATTACACAGACAACCCATTGATTTGAATAGGCAGTGTGTAATACATTATTTCCCCTGCCGTGGCACTGCAGGGAAATTACATACTGCCAGGTTCCCCAAACACTATCAACTGATCGCTAGGGGGTCCTAGCAAGGGGACTGTGCGATCAGCTTATTGTCATGGAACCCTTTTAACAATAGACCCTTTTAAATTTGTGTATCAATCTCACATTCACCAGGGTTCAAGAAGCACAGATATAGGGAGTTGTTTGTCAGCAATACCTACATATAGCCATATCTGAGCTTCTAAGACTCTGTGAGCATGACATATGGGATGAGTGTGATATGGGGTTAAACTGAATATTCAAATTTTGGGCGAAGACACATGATCATATAAATTGTACTGAGCCATAATATGGCACCTTATAAACATTGCTTCTAGGGGAGAATTCAGTGTCTCATGGATTCACCACATCTTTGGGTAATGTGCCGCTATACAGGGTCCATGCATGTGGCAGTGCCATCTGCATGAGCTCTAATACATATTCTATAAATTCACTTTGTCACCATTGTAGGGAAAAGGTGTTTAAATTTACAACGTGTACAAATACGGATTTCCTATGTTTTCTGAAAGTATGCCATCGAGAAAATAACTAAACACAATCTCAAGTGAAACTAATTTCCTAATCTAATATTATAATGGTGATCTGGTGGTGTACAATGTAGTCATATCCTGGTGTGTTATATTTACTTACCAACCCCAGTGTTGTCAGAGCGGCAAATGAAATCAGGAGAGTGGGAGCTCACCGGGCGGCCATGTTTTACCTCTGATTTATAATTGGGTTCCCATATGGGTACATGGGGCCTCTACTGTACCTATGTATGCCCCCAAATTTCTACAAGGGCATACTGGGGTCATTTCTATCTAAGCCCCCCTGCACATGACCGTACCCGTAATCACAATTCGTGATTACGGGCATGGCTGGCCGCGGACAGCCACCCGCATTTGCGGGCCGTGCTCCCATTCTAAAGTATGGGAGCACAGTCCGTAAAAGCAAAAAATAGGACCTGTCCTATCTTTTGCAGAGGCCTTCTACGGCACGGACACCTTCCTGTAAATATACGAGAAGGTGTCCATGGGCAATAGAAGTGAGTGGGTCTGCAATTACAGATTAATTCTAAGGCCTAATTCTCAATATGGTGCTATGGGTGTAAAATATTACCAAAAAATACTCACCTTCCCTATACTTCGCCATCTCTGCACTGCCGGCCCTGAATCTCTACAATATCTTATTGAAAATGCTACATGATGACATACGTCCATAGTGACAAAATGTCGCTGCCCGCTATGATAACATTTCATCCATTGTGAAGATTTGAAGTATTTGTACGGGCACTTCTGGATTTGAAAGAAGTATTTCATTCAGGGTGTAGCTATAGGAGGTCAGCAGTCACACCCGGGCCCTGGGGTGTCAGGCTACGCAAAGGCACCCCTGCCACATAAGAATACACCAAAATTATGAATGGCCCCTGGTAAGACCTTGTTCACATCTGCGTTGGAGGCTATCATTTCTGGTAAAACCACGGACACCCTGACGGAAAGCCGACGGAGCTCATTAAAGTCAAGGGGTTCTGTCCGCCGCCGGTGGTGTCCGTGGTGCATCGCTTCCGGTTTTACCTTGTTCTGTCAAAGCAGCACAACGAAAAGATCTGACACAGGTGTGAAGATCGCCTAATTGGGAGGTCCTGTACAGATTTTGCATTGAAACCATGGATCTTCAAGTTAAAGGGGTTATACAGGGTTAGAAAAACATGGCTGCTTTCTTCTTAAAGCACCACCACACCTGTAACCCAATCACGCTTCGGCTCTAGGTTCATCATTGATGGTAGAACAATACGTCATGCATCGCCCTAGACATTTATACCTTTCTGATAATCTTCAAGCTTAATTATAATAGAAATGTTTCTTTCCACAGGGAGTGCAGTAGAATATTTGGAGAAGATGGTTTGACACTGAAGCTCTTCCTCAAAAGAACTGCCCCTTTTTCCATTCTATGGACTTTGACAAATTACCTCTACTTACTTGCTCTTAAAAAACTGACAGCCACTGACGTGTCTGCTCTATTCTGCTGCAACAAAGCCTTTATGTTCCTGCTTTCATGGATTGTCTTGAAGGACAAGTTCATGGGTGTACGGGTAAGAAACCAATGCGCCTTTTATTCTTGTTTACTCCAGTGTTATAAAATTTCACTACCCAGATTCTATTTAGGGATTTACTGCGAGATTACCTCGTCTTTCCTAGTTATTAACTTTAATTGAACAAGTGAGTCACTATTTGGAGAAGTGCCGCTTACATAGTGGAGTAAATGTAGTAGTGGTATGATGTGCTTTTTTTAAAGAAGTAGTTCTAGGAAATCTTCCTAGAAATCCTTCTGTGGAATATCACTTCGTGGAAGTGCACGTACAAGTTTTTTTACATGCAATTTTCAGAGGTGGAGTGGGACTGAGGGGTAACAGGGTAAGAGATATAGAGGGTAAGGAAAGAAAAGGGGAGGGTCAGTCTGGTTCAGTATATGATTCATATATGGACAGTGACCGTGACGTTGGCAGCACTGCTGGAGTCCCCGGGCAGAGCATCAGCTGGTGTTCTGCTCGGGAACTCCAGCGATAGGAAACCCCTGATGTCACTGACCAAATCTCGGGAGCAGTGCTGGAGTCCCGAGCAAAGTGCTGGCTGATGCTCTGCTCGGGGACCCCAGCAATAGGCAATATGACTGCCCCTTGCAATCATGCACTTGATAATACGCTAACACAAACAGCACAGGAAGCAAGCCCTCAGTCACATGGGACCGTGTCTGCGCGTTATCAATATTAGAAAAGCTCCAGGACTTCCGGGAACAATTCACCGGGTTTGAACTGCAACATTTTAGTACCGAATTTTAAATTAAAGTACATCAGTAAGTGACTTCATTTTACATAAAAATATTAATGCAAAGCAATTTTTGGTCCCAGATAACCCCAGTCCTCAAGTGCTCCGAACAGGTTATGATTTTAGAAATTCCTTAATAATTTATGGGATATCCTTAAAGAGGCTCTGTCACCAGTTTAATACTTCTCTATCTCCTGCCTATTCTAATAAATGCTTTGATGTAGATAACTACTGTTTTTTAAAATAAAAAAAATTATTATTGACAAAGTTCTGATCATTTTTAGATTTATGCTAATTTTTTCTAAATGCCCAACTGGGCTTTTTTTTTTTTCGTTTCACCAAGTGGGCGTTGTGAAGAAAAGTGTATGACGCTGACCAATCAGCGTCATACACTTCTCCACATTCATGCCCAGCGTTATTCACAGCACAGCGTGATCTCGCGAGATCGCGCTGTGACGTGACTTCCTCCGGCAGGTCCTTCACTGGAGCGATGGGAGATTGACCAGACATTGCCACCAGCCGTGCCAGGATGATTATCCTCCCTAGCAGCAGTCCTGGCACGGCTGGAGGCGATGTCTGGTCATTCTTCCGTCGCTCCTGTAAAGGAACTGCAAGAGGAAGTCACGTCACAGCGCGATCTCACGAGATCACGCTGTCCAGTGAATAAAGCTGGGCATGAATGAAGAGAAGTGTATGACGCTGATTGGTCAGCATCATACATTTTTCTTTACAACACCCACTTGGTGAAAAGAAAAAAAAACGGCCAGTTGGGCATTCAGAAAAAAATCAGCATTAATCAAAAAATGATCAGAACTTTGTCAATAATAAAGGTTTTTAAAAAAACAAACAAAAAACAGTAGTTCTCTACATCAAAGCGTTTATTAGATTAGGTAGGAGATAGGGAAGTATTAAACTGGTGACAGGGCCGCTTTAAATCACAACCTTTTGGGGTTACTTGAGGACCTGTGATCTAGTGGATAATATCTACACTCTATGGTCCAGTAGTCAGTACTAAATATTTATTAGGGAATTATTGCATTTATTCCATTCCCTATAATATTAATAACATAATAATACTGAAGGAAACTTTTTTTTATGATTTTTCCCATTATTTTAAACCATGTTCAAGCTTATTTACTGCGAAAGCAAGAGATTAAAGTCATTGCATGGGAACAGTTTCAGATGGCATGTCAGTGGTTCACTGATCCATCATAAATAGCCAGACAGTCCTCATTTTCCTGCCAGCTTATTCTATGGGTAAGGAGAAGATAAGCTCTCTCCCTTTTAATGCCTGAGCAAAAATAAATGCATCACAGGTCACGGTCCCAGCCGCGGGATGTCTCCCCCACATTCTCATCTCTATTCAAGTCTGTATTCTAGCTTTATAACACAGCGTAGACCTTCTAATTGCTTGGGAAGGCAATGTTCGAATAAACTCGGCAGGTTCCTAATATTTCTATTGCTGCAACATGCTAGGCCTTGTTCACACAGTGCTGATTTGCTGCAGATTTTGTTATTTTTTAAGCCAAATCCGGGAACGGAACCTAAACGGAAGAAATATATAAATGAAGATCTTATAGGTCTGCTCTCCTGGATCCAATTCTGATTTTGGCTTAAAAAAAATGCAATGCAAAATCTGCACTGTGTGACCTAGGCCCTATATTAGCCAAATCTTGTCAACACAAAACAGAAAATATGAAGTATTAACCCCTTCAGCACCAAAGATAGTGTATAATTCTACAGCCAATTTCATCAATTTATCGGAGAGGTCATATAACATTTTACTCTTCATTGAAGTCACTTGAAGTTTTTGAAATCTATGAATGTTGGAGAGAAGTCACTTATGGAAAACTAGGAAGAAGATCCCCTCATTCTGTATATTTATATAGGTTTCAACTCCTGGACTCCCATAGATCTGACTTTAATTACATGTCTCATTGACATATCATAGATGTCTAAAAATCTGAGATGAGAAAAAAGGATCTGCTTCTTTTTTTTCTCCAGGAAACAGCACCACCCTCGGCAATGGATTGTGTCTGGTATTGAAGCTCATCCAAATTTGACTGAATGAGGATAAGCTGCAATACCAGACCTAGCCCATAGACAAGAGTGGCGCTGTTTCCTGACAGAAAAATAGCAAACAACCAAGTATAGAAGAGAATGGAGAGAGACGCATGCACGGCCACCCCTCCATTCATTCTCTGCCAGTGCCCGGAGTCCAGCGATAGTCGCGGAAGGTAGGACAGGGGTCAGGGGGCCCCGTTCTAGATATAGCTGTGGGTCCCAGAGCGGGACTAGCATCTATCAGACATTTATAGCATATACTGAGGATGTCTTAGACTCCATGCACACAACCGTATATTTCATCTGTAATTATGGACCGTAATTACGGACCCATTCATTTCTATTGGCTACGGACACCTTTTTGTATTTTTACGGATGGGTGTCCGTGCTAAAAAAATTATAGAATATGCTGTATCTCTAGAATCACAAATTTATTTATACAGTATTGTCATGGTTCATAGATGTAGATTTGTACCGCCAGCACATCTGAGCCATGCAGTGCTGCTTTATAGACCACAATGAATCCAAAAATGGCAAAACGTGCATATTACATAAGGCAAGGGAAACAAGCGGCCACCAGACAACACTGGCACTGCTTATCCTGCAATCGGCTTATTGACACATCCAGCAAAAATTGGCAAAAATTGTAGAGAAATGTTAAGTGTTGATGGCCAGCCTTAGATATATAGCTGCTTCTTGTATGGAGGTCTCTACTCAGCCTTCATACACGTCCGTAAGGGAAGTGGGGCTCCAATATCTCACAAATTGAGGCTTGTTTGGGTCATTATATGTTTATATGTGTAGCGGCTATCTGATCGATAATCTTTTTTTTCCTCACTGGTCAGACAAGAAACTTGTAATAAAACAAAAAAGCCAATATGGAGAAAAAAAGAGCTGCAATGTAAAGCATGGGAAACAACAGCCTAGTATCTGATTTCAGACTACCACAGACTTTAATTATACAATACAGTTAAAGAGGTTGTCTCATGAAGAAGATGGCGGGTCTGGCTTCTTTAACCCCTGGCGATCAGCTGTGATTGCCATCTGTCCAGTCAGATATTGCATTGCATAACAGCCACTCAAATGACAGGCCTGTATGACAACCACAGGCAATTTGAAATTTCCCAGACAGCCATGCAGGATATTACTAATACGTTCCAATGGGATGATCTCCTATTATTAGGGAATTGCTATTCGTGCGATTGTCTAATGTATTCTTTAAAGTCCCTTTAAAGGCGGTGCGTCACTTTAAGGGTGCCAAGTTTAAAAAGCCCCACGTGGTGGAATTGCTCTGGAATTCCGCTGCGGACACTCCGCAGCGTTAATCCGCAGCGGACCCGTTTCTCCATTGCATTCCACTTCTTTTTAGTAGGCTTCGTTTAGACGAGGCGGAAAATTCCGCTGCGGAGCATAGGCTGCGGTGCTGAATTTGGTGTCCGCAGCATACAATGGATGTTGCGGACCAGTGGCGGACTGGATGCGGACTCATTGCGGAAGTTCTCCATTGACTTCAATGGAGATTCTAATTTCCGCAATGAAGTCCGCAGATGTCATGTACATGTTATGTGTGCTGCGGATGCGTCTTGCTTTTTTAGCATGATAGTTCTTCATTCTGGCTGGACCTATGTAAATCTAGGTCTACAGCCAGACTGAGGAAGTCAATGGGGCTCCCGTAATTACGGGTGACTACGTGTGTGCACCCGTAATTACGGGAGCGTTGCTAGGAGACGTCAGTAAATAGTCACTGTCCAGGGTGCTGAAAGAGTTAAGCGATCGGCAGTAACTGTTTCTGCACCCTGGACAGTGACTACCGATCCCAATATACAGCAACCTGTAAAAAAAAAAAGAAGTTCATACTTACCGAGAACTCCCTGCTTCTGTCTCCAGTCCGGCTTCCCAGGATGACGTTTCAGTCTAAGTGACGGCTGCAGCCAATCACAGGCTGCAGCGGTCACATGGACTGCCGCGTCATCCAGGGAGGTCGGGCTGGATGCCGAAAGAGGGACGCGTCACCAAGACAACGGCCGGTAAGTATGAAATTCTTTTACTTTCACTAGGGAAAGTCTGTCCCTTCTCTCTATCCTGCACTGATAGAGAGAAGGGAAGTACTTTCACCTCAATACGCAACGGCTAATCCGCATCAATTTACTGCACATTCTGGGCAGACT